>NW_027555958.1:362961629-363561629 GCF_003287225.1 Phascolarctos cinereus
TCCACACTATATCCAGGATCCCAAGATCCTTGGAAGATGCTTGAGGCACACAAAAGTTCAGTGTTTTGTCCCAGGGTCACCCAGCTACATCACAACTAATTAAGGAGCCAAAGGGGAGCGAAAAGGATTCTTTATCCTGTAACTGACTTTGAAGACTTAATGGCCCTGTTGTCCTAGAAATTGGAAGACTGCTCTCACAGCCTTGGCTGTACTCTTCAAAATTTTCCCATAACCCAGGGGCCCAGGCTTCAGCACAGGTGGTCATTAGCTCATGTAGGGCCTCGTAGAAAGGGGGAGAGTGGAGGAAAAAGAAAGAAGGGAAAAGGTGCCATTAAATTTTCTCATGGCCTGAATTTTAGATTAAACCCTTAACTTTCATGAGTCAATATCCAGACAACCATAGACATGTAGACCACTGGCATTGTAAAAAGATTAATGTTGATTCAGGAACTTTTGTTCAGTACTTCCTTTATTGTGATGTCTTCGATCTATGAGAAGGACCTGCGGGCAATTACCAGGAGCTAGCCCTCTAACATACTGTCCTTCACCCCAGGGTGATTCAGACAGGGGTTACCCTGTATAGGATAATTATGGATTGGATTGGTGATAGAATTCTAGCTTGGTAGTAGAACTAATTATACTGAGCCTGGGCCCTAAAGGTTTAATTGTAGTGATGGGGTGTGGCCCAAGCCAAGGTCTTTGCCCCTTTACCCAAAGGGAATCTGGCCCCCATTTGTCTACAGGCCCCAGCCCCTCCTCGTCTCTCTTTGAAAGCCTTAGCCCTATCTTTTAAACTTATTCAGATGCGCCTTTGCCCCTCGCCCTAAAAAAGAATCTGGCTCCCAAAAAACTAAATTTTAAGTTCCTTATGGACTCCCCTGGTCAACTCCCCTTATTTCCCTTTGAAAGCCGTAGCCCCACCTTTTTGATCTCATTCATGTGTCTTTCAGTTCCTTCATCATCCATTCTCATTGTCTATTCAATCTCTTAGACATTCCAATTGGAATTCTCACCCAGACCCTTCTCCCAGACCCCTCCTCTGGCCACCCAAAGTTACCTTATTGTATATAAGATCCACCCTGGCCCCCATTCAGATGCTGAGAATCACATGCCCAAAAGGCTGAGACTCTCATGCCCACTGGTCCTTACAGGTATCACCTGGCCTATGTATTTTATCACTAATAAACTTTTCCTCTGGCTGGAAGAAGATTTGAGTTGAATTCTTTCAGACAGGGCCCACCGTCACAATCTCAGAGGTTCCCAACAGCACCCCACAAACCTCCAGACTTCTTCAGTAGCACCACTATAATGCTACTCCTAGGTTATATTTCAAAGGGTCTTGGTATAACCAATAGGCTAGCTCCTCTCTAATTGAGAAAAAAAACAATGAAGTGCTTTTATACAACCAGAAGTGGACATGTATGTGACTCATATTAATTAGATCCAAATAAATTTTATGGACATGTGAACTTATGTAATATCATAGCTAAGGGAGGTGGGAAGGAGGAAGGGTTGGGTTTTTGCTGGATCCCAGGAGTCACCAAATGGGGCAACCCCCCCCCATGTCCCAAAAGGTCATGGCCCTATATTAAACTTGTGTCATTGGGTGTACCCTTACGGGATTTACTTTAGGCATGTGCCTGTTTAAGACACAGCCTACATCTCTCCATCTGCTCAGAGACCAATTCAAAAGTTCCAAATAAGCAGCTAAGCAGAGTAGTGAATAAAGCGGTAGGCCTGGAGTCAGGAAGATTCATCTTCTTGAGTTCAAATCTGGCCTCAGACACTTACTAGCTATATGACCCTCAGCACATCATTTAACTCTGTTTGCCTCATCTGTGAAATGAGCTGGAGAAGGGAATGGCAAACCACTCCAGTATTTCTGCCAAGAAAAACCTGAACAGGATCATGAAGAGTTAGACACAAGTGAAAAACAACAACAAATTATTATTATTATTATTATTATTATTAATTAACATTATGCTTCAGGCACTTAGTGGCAATGTAACCTCATAAATTCTGTCTTAGTTTACTTATCTCTAAAATGGGGATTATAATAGCACCTACCCCCCAGGGTTGCTGTAAGGATCAAATGAGATAATATGTGTAAAAGATTCTGCAGGTTTGAAAGCTCCGCATAAATGTTAACTATTAGTATTACTTCTTGCCCAAACTATTGTAACAACTTCCTGCCTTAATTCCCTGCCTGCATTTTCTCCCTTTTCCAATTCATGTATCACACTTGCACCGAAGTATTCATCTTGAAGTTGACATTTCATCACTCACGTGCTCAAAAATCATCAAAAGCTCTGCTAGGTCTATGAAATAAAATATAAACTCCTTAGCCTAGCACTCAATGTTCTCCATAATCTTGTGTCGGCCTGCTTTTCAAGTCTTACCTAACATGACTCCTGCCTACCTTCACTCATTCCGTGATCCCAGGGACTGGATTGCTCCTTATTCCCTAATGCAGGATTGTACAACCTTTGGCGGCTGCAGCTTACCACCCTGGGGTGCTTGCTGCGCACCAAAGGATCTCAGGCCACTCTCAAAAAATGTGGAGGAAAACATCCTTTGTATGTAGAGGAAATGCATGCAGCAGATGGCCTGAAGGCTGTAAGTGGCCCAAAGTCTACAGGTTGTGCAGGCCTGCCCAAATTCATTCTGCCTTCCTTTCCCTCTGTGCCTTTAGCCACAACAACCTCTACACCCCAATATCTGTCCCATACTGGACTCCTTTCCTGACCTCAAGGCCTAATTTGGGTGGTTTTTTAACTGACATCCGGCTAGACATGATCTCTCCTCAAAAATTTCATGTCATTCTGTTTGGACCTCTCCTATATACTTACCTTTTCATTTGTGTTATAGTTGTTTGTGTACATTTTTTCAATCATCCCTACTAAACTCTAAGGCCTTTGAAAGCAGAAACCGGGTCACTTTTATTTTATTTTATTTTATTCCCCAGGCTGAATGAACTGAATTGTTTCATAGAGATGCAGCCTAGATCTCTCCATCAGCACAGAGAAATGTTCCTTCTTCTCATTCATTGTTTACAAACTTTTGCTAATTTAGTTTAGTGATTCTATTCATAGGTAACAATTGGTGTTAAGCACTTAATTAACTAATCAATTAATTCAATTGAGAGCAAATTAAGATGGTCTGGTAAACAGAATACAACTCTTTCCATGGAAAGATGGAACCCTAAGCTTCTATCTGCCAAATATATTATCTTTGTGGACTAAATTAAGATATCTATCTTCAATCCATCATGTCCATCTAGAGATAGATAATTGCTAAATAGTGTTTCTGTATACCAAATAGATCTAAAAGTATGGCATTCTTTCTTTATGCTGTAATCCTGAAAGATAATACTGGGGGTACCTGACAAAAATCCCCATTTATTGACTAACTCATAAACTCCTAGAGGGCAAAGGTCTCATCTTAACCCTACCCTCTCATAATTTAGCCTATCGAAGCCTTACATTTAGAAGCAATAGGTACATAGCTTAGTCAGGTGGATGAACAAGAGATGACCTAAAAAGCAAATTTGCAAAACAAACAACTGCTCATTCAGATCAAATTACCTACCACCCCATCATTAATAATATCTTACAATATCTTTAGAGCTTTGTTGATGATATTAAATACTTTCTCTGCGTAGCCTTTGTATCCTCACAAAGGCTTATGTGATAAGTATGGGAATGGGGACTCTTATTAAGTCTTTGTTATCTTCCTTTGAGAAAGATTCAAACACAGAAGGGTTAAGTGACTTATTTGCCCAAGATGACACAAGTAGCCAAGGGTAGAGCTGGGACAAGAGCCAAAGCCTTCTGACACCCTTTACACACAAACACACATACACATACACACACACAGAGCTTTCTCTACTACATTGCCCTACCTCCCTTTTTTTTCCTCCTGAAGTAAAATCAACATTGTCCCTTAGACTTCCAATTAGATGAATGGCTCCAAATCCCATTCATCATCTTTCATTATTATCCATTACTATCCCATCCCACCATCTAATGGTTCTTTTTATATTCACAATACAGCATTTATAATGAGAGGCCTAAACTTTCATGTTTCATAATCACAGGAGATTTTTGAAACTAGTTGTAACCTGCATTTGGCCTCGTGATGCCTCTTGGAATAACAATGATTTTGCCTTTAGTATATAAGGCCTCAGAACTGATTGTTGCTCCTCATCTTTTGCATATTAAAAAGCCCTGATTAATTAATATTCAGCTAGCTTGCCCCTTGCACACAGGACATCATCTTTACACTGAGTTCCCAATAGACAAAAGAATAATTGTAGTTTAAATGAAAAGCTTTTGAGATCCCTTTGAGTGGGGTGTTAAGATTACAAACATGAATTACATGTGCCAGAGATGCAGAAAATTTAGTCATTTTGTTTCTGTCCAATGTCAACTCTAAGATTGTTCAAATTGATCTGTGAACCTCAGTGTCCACTTGACTTTACTAGTGTTTTTCCCATAATGGAACTTGCGTTTTCCTACTTTTAAAGATTTTCACAGCCTGCCCCTTCCTACTTTTCCAGGTTTCTTATGTTTTATATACTACAATCTAATGACACTTACGATTTACTGTTCTTCCTTCATCTCCTGGCTGTGTACCTTTTTTGTGGCTGTTTCCCATGCCTGGAATGCCCTTCATCCTCACCTTTGCCCCCTGACTTCTGTGGCATCCTTCAAAACTCACCTCAAATCCCACCTTCTACAAGAGGACTTTGCCAACATCTTCCCTATCTCCACCTCCCAACTTCCCATTGCTAAAGCCTTCCCTCTGAGATTACCTTCAGTTTACACTGTATCCTTCAGTTGTATAGCTTGTTGTTTACATATCTTTCCCTTTAGAATATGAACCCCTTCAGGCCAGGAAATGTTTTTTGCCTTTATTTGTATCCCTGGTACTTAGCACATTGCCTGACTCATTGTAAACCCTTAATAAATGCTGACTAGCCTATCCCCCAGGGTTGTTGGCTAACCAAATATAACAATGTAAGTAAAGCAATTTGCAAACCCTAAAGAAGTACATAAACGTCAATTATTATTTCTTGAACATTTGTTTACCGGTTGAACAACTGCCCCCCAGAGATTAGTGTTTATTACTAGATTAGTCAGTCACCCTAGAAGGAGATCTCCAGTGGTATTACATACCTCTTTTGCCCTGTTTCAGTCAGCAGTTTTATCAAGGACTTGGATAAAGAACTAAGTGGCATGCTAATTCAACTTTTAGATGGTACAATACTGGGAAGGAGAGCTAATGTTCAAAAGATCTCTACAAGCTAGAGTAAAGGGATAAATAAAAGAAAAAATTTTTTTTCAGAGATGAAGATAAAGTCCTGCATTGGGGTTCAAAATATCAATTGCACAATTACAAGGTGGGAGGTACCTGTCTAAAGAGTTGTTCATATGAAAAAAGAAACATGGTTTCAGTGGATTGGAAGTACCATATAAGTCACTAGCATAATGGGACTGATAGTGGAAATAATAGCTAACAATCTTAGGTTTCTAAAAGAAATATGCTTATTCTGGTTGCTCCCAATGGGTCAAACTAGGATCAACAGGTTGAATCTTTTTAATTTTTTTTAAATTTTTAACAAAAATATTTTTCCTGTCCATTCCCATCCCTGTTAGAAAAAAAAAACCCTTTGTAATGAATATGCATAATCAAGCAAAAAAAAATCCACATTGACTATAGATCAAAAAATGTATATTTCATTCTGTCCCTGAGAATATGACCTTCCTTTCAGGAGACAGGGAACATGCCTTATCCTTCCTCTGGAATCATGAGGGGTCATTGGGTTCTTAAGTCTTTGAAAGTTGTTTGTCTTTACAATGTTGTGGTTATTACATAAATTGTTCTCATGATTCTCCTCACTTCACTCTCTATCAGTTCATAAAGGTTCCTCCAAAACCATCTATTTATCATTTGTGGAAGGTGAAAGATGAAATGACTCAGGAAACAAAGGTTCAAACTCCCAAGTAGATCAATTTATTAAGCAACACATGCCAATTGCATAAGAAATTGAGACCAGAACTCTTTAACTTAGGGTTGGATGGCAAATACAGGAGGAGACAGTTCTTTATATATTAAAAACAATTAATAAAAAAAAAGGCCAATCAATTAAAAGGAAACCATTAACCAGGATACATTAGGTAATCTCATCTCTAATTGGAAGAAAGATTAGGGACTTTCCAAGTTGGGAGTGGGAGATCAAATGGGTACAGTACCCTGAAATCAGTAAAAGAAACGTCCCACTCCTCCCCAAGTATCTGTGAACAAAGGAACCCAGAAACAGTAACTGATTGATTAGGACGGGATCAATTATCAAATAAGACATAAGGGATTACTTGAGATGTACAATTCTACAAAAACTCCTTGCATCAGTCTTTGGATTTGACTGAGCTTCTGGTCAGCATAAGCTAGGTCCTTAGAAAAAGGGTCTCTAAGCATCAGGTAGAGGTGGTCCAGTGTCCCAGCCACGCAGGGCTATTTTCAAATAATGCAACAAAGTCCAACACAATTCCCACAATTGAATAAAGTTTCCTTATAAAACAGAGATTGGACTAGACCCATAATTGAACAGGAAGGGAACTGAGCTAACTCCAGAACTGAGTCACAAGATGGAGTCAGTGTGTTTTGCTGAATTCCCACTGTCACTTGCTGTCCTAATCCCCTAAATTCCCTCACATTTCTTATAGCACATAATATGCCATTAATTCATATGTCATATCGCTCAGTCATTGATGGATATCTGCTTAGTTACCAGTTCTTTGCCACTGCAATCTGCTATAAATATAGGTCCTTTTCCTCTTTCATTGATGATTTGGGGACAGAGGCCCTACAGTGCCATCGCTGGGTCAAAGGGTATCCAGAATTTAGTAATTTGTGGGGCATAGTTCCAAACTGCTTTCCAGAATGATTAGACCTATTCATAACTCCCCAAATAATTAACATGGTTTGTTTGTTTTTTTTCACAGCCCCTCAAACATTTATCATTTCCTTTTCTGTCAGTTTTGTCAATCTGGAGGCTATGGGATGGAATCTCAGAGTTGCTTTGATTTGTATTTCCAATGAATAAAAATTATAAGAAGTTAGATTTAGGCTTAACATAAAGAGCAGTTTCCTAACAATAATCACGGGACAAAAATGAAATAGGATGCCTCCAGAAGTAGCAAACTTCCCACCTGAGAAAGTGGGGGTGGGGGTGGGGGTGGGGGAGTAGGTAAAGCTGTATGAAGAATAACTCTCATTTGTATATCACTTTAAGGTCTGCAAAGCACTTTACATATTTATCTGATTTAATCTTCACAACAACCTTGTGGGGTGGAATGCTATTTTTTATCCCCATTTTACAGGAGAGAAAAGTAAGGCTGGGAGAACTTAAGTGACTTACCCAAAGACACACAGCTGGTGTCTGAGGAAGTATTTGAACTGACTCTGTCCACTGAGGCAGGTATTAGATGACATGTCTTTCCACTCTAATATATTATAATTCTTAGAGAGTTCCTTATCTTTCTCCTGAAAGAACACAAGGGGTAAAACACTTAACGAAAGTGTTGGTGTAAATTGCAGACAATTATTTCGCTCAGAAAGTATTCTTTCTGGGGCAGTTAGGTGGTGCAGTGGATAGAGCTCCTGCCTTGGAGCCAGGAGGCCCTTAGTTGAAATCCGGCCTCAGATACTGGACACTTACTAGCTGTGTGACCCTGGGGAAGTCACTCAACCCCAATTGCCTCACCAAGAAAAAAATATATATATTCTTTCTTTATGTGGAATATTTAATCCTTTTAAAATTATTATCCATATCTGTAAAATGGAAGTAACAATAATATCTACTTCAGAGGGCTATTGTACTGATCAAATGATATGATATATTCAAAGTCCTTTGTCAATCTTAGAGCATTATATGAATGTGAGCTATGGTTATTACTTATAATAACATTATTTCTATAAACAACAATATTTTTTTAAATCTTGAAGATGTCTTTATCATTAAATCTAACTATGATGACTCAGCTATAAGACTACAGGTATCAGATTGATTCAATTTTCAGGGGGCCATTTTAATCTTAATGCTCATGAATAAAAAGCCAGAATTTCAGGGAACTTATCATCAATTAATCAGTCAAAAAATACCTACAGCACCCACTAGATGCTCATTATTGAGGTAGGTATGAGATACAGAAAAAAAAAATATATGAGATTAGCACCATGCCTTCATCAAATCCATAATCTACCTGGCAGATCAGTGTAGTATGCATGAAACAAATAATACAAATACCCTTTGTGCCAAACAATACCAATACAATACAAAAATTCTTAGGTGCCAAATTGTTCAGGTCCATTCTATAAGTGGTATAGTTAGAACACTCAAGAAAAGCTTTAAAAAAAAAAAGGAGGACCAACCCTGGGCCAGGAAGAATGAGTAGAATTGGAATAAACAAGGCATAATAATAAAAATAATTATAAGAATAACCAACATTCATTTAACACATAGGTATTCTTTGATGCAGGCACTAAAGGTATTATTACCATCCCTATTTTTATATAAAGAAACTGAAGAGCAGAGAATGTAAGTGATTCATCCATAGTCACACAACTACTTACTACTAATGGCAAGATTTGAACCTAGGACTTCCTGATTCCAGGTTCAACACTGTAGCCACTCAACCTCTAGAGAAGGAATGTTCCAAGTAAGGAGAATAATATGGATGAAGTCATGGTGGTGAGAGTGAGCACTATGCCTTCATGAGACAATGAGGATGGCTGCCTATGTAGAGCAGAGAGAGCATATAGGGAAGCACTGAGAAATAAGGTTGGCTATGTAGAGCGTGGGCAGATTATAAGGGACCTTGAAAACCAGACAGGGCAGTCCAAAAAGGAACCAAGAAGTCACAGAAGGTTCTGCTGCAGAGGTAGTTGTTTTTTGTCCTTCGTTTTCAAAGATGATCAATGTGCGTGAGCTGGGTTTAAGTGAGGCAGAGTTGTACAAAGTCATCAGCCTCACTCTCCCTTCTACAATTACCAAAAAAGCAGTGGCAAGATGAAAGTCGGGATGAGTGGCGGTGAGTGGGGATACATCAGATGACCTTGGCATTTTCTATGTCAGACTAAGCTCTAAATGCTACATAGCCCCTGCTTCAGCTGCCTTCGTGGCCATTGGAACAAATTGTTCTTATCCCCACTGGGGAAAGTCTTCGCATACTCAGGGTACATATCCCCCTAACTCACGGGTTTGAGACATGTCAGTTATCCTCAATCTGGTTCAGCCCCTGCCTGCAAGGTTTACTGGAGTATGACCACTGTGTATGCTACTGGTTCTTGGAGCCATAGGAGAGAGTTGGGTGGCAAATGGACACAGTGAGAGGATGAGCAGTCCTGAAAAGGGCTTGGTGAGCCCTCACTCTAGAGATATTAGTCCTCCCTGAATACTTCATACTCCTCATATGTAGTTAGATGAGCTTTTTGATTCTGTTCCATTCATTTGGACATGTATGGAACTGATCACAATTCAGTTCCCTCCCTTCTTCCTCTTCCCCTCCCCCGAGTAGATTGGATACAAGTCTTGAACTAGTCAATGACTTTGTAGTTATGGCAACTCATGCCTGATATTCTGTGTCTGGAAGTTCCCTATAGCGGGGTGGTATAAAATAAGATGGAGGCAAGTTTAAAGGCTTGGCCCTGACTTCTTGTAGAGAGTTCCAATGGCTTAAAAGCTGCCATCTGGCCAATGAGGTCTATTATTTTACATAATTAGACTTTTCAGTGCTCTGTCATTCTTTGGCTCTTTCTTAAGTTGGCACCTGGTATTACTGTGGCTTTTGCTTATTACATACCTAATAGCCCTTTGATTTACTATATGCCTGAACTGCCATGAACTCTGTTGCTAGCCACTCTGTTCAAACTATGCCTTTGAACAACCTATTTCTACCAATGACATGATGAATTGTCTATGCAAATAGACCTATGTCAGCTTTCCTTCACCTAAGCTGCTGTGGGAGGCCCATTGACAATGTATACTCCCTTCAAGTCACCCTTGGACATTATTTTCTCTGTGAATATCTTTTCTGGGGATTTCCTAGCTGAATTAACAATGCATTCCTGGGTCTCTTCTGAGGAGGTTGCCAACTAGGACAAACTGTCTACTGGGGAATTTGAGAAAATGTTAACTGAGGCCTAGGTATGAGATTGCTAAATTCACAGCTTAGCACTGACATTTAGTAGATGTGTTCAATGTACTTAGCAGAGTGTCCTGGTTCTGTCCTGTGTTAGGTAGCATGATGATTCATTCCTTCCTTGAAGGATAGTATTTGCTCAATCAAAGTTCATGCTTACAAATTCAGTCTGCCCAGAGTACAGCTTGTCTCCTTTGACTCTGACACATCCCAGTTGGTAGGCCTCTTGGGACCAAAGGCCTTTCTGAAGTTTTTTGTGCCTAAATTCTTCGTCTATTTTTACCCATCTTTGTTTTTGGTCCTTCTAGTCCTAGCTTCCATGAAACATTTTGGGATTTTCCAGTTTGCCAGTGGGCCCTTATATAGCTTTGGCCTCTACTGTGGCTTACCAAAAGTATAGGAAAGTATAGCCCCTGGTCAATACAATTTAAATGCCTCATGAATCCCTTGCTGGTCATGAGAAGTTGTAGCCTCTAGGGTTTCAGTGGCAGTTCACCTAGTATTTGATTTGACATTGAAGCCAACAAAGGCTTTGTTTCTCTTCCCTTCTCAGCAGTTCAAACCCTGGGGCTATTCATTAAAACAACAACAATAACAACAATTTCCCTAGCTTCAGATATTTGGATGCCAACGTATGATCATACTCTTTTATTTTTAGTTATTTTTGGCAATATTATCATTATCCATTGATACCTCAATGCCTTCTATCTATTTGGAAGAGCATAATAGTCTATTCTCTTTCCTCTTTCTCCTCTCTCCACCCCTTTCACCTCCAGACAGAAAAATGGGTCTTGAGAAAGGGGGAAATATAGAGTTACTTGGCAAAATTGAGGAAATCAGTTTCTAGTAATAGGATTGGAACTCCTCTGTCTTATGCCTGACCTAATGCTTTAAAGGAACAGCACTCCCTAAATGACCATTAGATTTGATCCAGAGTTTAAAACGTCTTAGAAAGAGTGGGGGAGTTTTGCTTCCAATCTTCAGGAGGCAACAAAGAGCTTAAAAATACTTCCTCATTCATTAATTCATTCTCTTTACATCTGTTTTATATAAACTTATATTTTGTCCTTATTGTCTCCTCCTGCCTCTTTCCCTACTTAGAAGACAAGGTTTTTGTGAGTAGGGATTGTTTGTTTCATTTATTATATCCCTATCTCCTAGCATAGTCCCTGGCATATAGTAAACACTCAATACATTCTTGATTGATTGAATTAAAGATTGTTCACTTTTCTTGTGGGTAGAGCAGTGGTTTAAAAACAGATATTTCTCTTTTCATTTTGGTTCCCTTCCAGAGGCTGCATCTTTTTGTCTCTGCCTCTGTTTCTCTCTCTCTCTCTTTCTGTTCTTGGCTTGGATCTTGTGGGTTGGATGACCTATGTGGAGTAAGCCAGCCTAATGGGACCCTAAGGGAGGTACTAATTTGTAATCTAATTCTATCCTACTTTCATGATTGTTTGTGGGTCTATATCTTTGGGAATATTAAGAATTATAGTCTCAGTGCAGAGACATCTGCTTTAAAAGATTTTTGTATAAAAGTATCAGTTTTCATGAGCTTACCAGTTCTCATGAACTACTTTCATCTACAACAGATAGGTAGATGGCCATGTCTTTTTTGTTGAATGAGCATTACTCTATCAGCCACTTTCTCAAAGTTCCAAGAGTTGTGGAGCAGAAAGGGAAGTCAATGGAATCCTAAAAACTCTTTCTAGATTCTCTTCATTATAAACTTTAATGTTATTTTTACAAAATTCAACTTTGAACAGTTTGTCTTCAGACAAAGACACATTGTTTATTTGAATCATTTTCACTCAGTCAATAAACATTTATTAAGCACCTACTATGTGTCAGGCACTGAGCTAAGCTCTGGAAATACAAAGAAAAACAAAAAACAACCCCCCACCTCAAGGAGCTCACAATATATTGGGGAAGATAAGATGCAAACACCTATGTTTGTGTGTGTATGTATGTATATATACACACATACACACACATACACACTCAAATATATATAAACACATAGATATGCACATATATATATATATATATAAAAAGAGAGTGAGAAAAATAGGGAGGGGGTATCACAAAAGGCATATTATAGAAGGCAGAATTTTAGCTGGTCATGAAGGAAACCAGGTAAGCCCGAAGATGAGATGAGGAAGGAAAGGACTCCAGGCATGGAAGACAGCCAGTGAAAATTCCTAAAGTCTAGGGATGGAGTGTGTTGTTCAAGGAACAGCAAAGAAGCCAAAGTTACTGGATAGAGGAGTACGTGAGGAATATAAGTTGCAAGAAGACTAGAAAGGGAGGGATTAGATGTACATTATGGTGAAAAACAAATTTTGATTCTAGAGATGACAGGGAGCCACTGGAGTTGAAATTCATATGGGGGAGGGGAGGGTAACATGTCAGACCTGTGCTTTAGGAGAATGACTTTGACTGCTGAGTGGAGGATAGTCTGGAGTGGAGAGAGACTTGTGACAAGCAGACCAATCGGTAAATTATTGCAATAGTCCGGATGTGAGGTGATGAGGGCCTATACCGAAGTGGTAATAGTATCAGAGGAGAGAAGTGGACGTATTTGAGAAATACTACAAAGATAAAATTAAAAGGTCTTGGCAACATATTGGATATGGGGGAGGAGGAAGAGAAATAATGAGGAATTGAAGAAGACACCTAGGCTGTGAGCTGGGGGGAATCAGAGGGTGGTGGTATCTTTGACAATAAGAGGAAAGTTTGGAAGGCAGAAGGTTTCGGGAGAAGGATAATGAAATCAGTTTTGGAAACACTGAGTTTAAGGTATCTATAGGATATCCAGTTTGAGATGTCTAATATGCATTCTTTAATACAAAGCTGTACATTAATAATCATTGTAAAACCTTTTTAGGTAACTCATCACACATACTGCATTACTAGGAATTATTCATCGATAACCAGGTGGAAAGAGTTCTTGCCCTCTAGAAACTTATGATTAAAAACAAAGCAACATGAATACCAACCTGTTTAAGACATATAGCAGAACAAAAACACTAAGTCAAAAAGTTAATTGATCATTCATAAAGCAAGGATAAAGAGGCAGGTAGGTGATGCAGTGGATAGAGCACTGGCCCTGGAGTCAGGAGGACCTGAGTTCAAATCCGTCATCAGAAGCATAACATTCACTAACTGTGTGACCCTGGGCAAGTCACTTAACCCTATTACCTAGCAAAACAAAACAAAACAAAAAGCAAGGATAAGTACCACCTGAGATGAGGAATAGGAATGAATACATAATATCAGCTAGGTGGCTCAGTGGATAGAGCTCAGTGGATAGAGTCAGGAAGAACTGAGTGTAAATCCAGTCTCAGATACTTACTAGCTGTGTGACCGTGGGCAATTCACTTAACCTCTGTTCAAACCACCCCAGTATCTTTGCCAAGAAAACCTCATGGACAGCATCGATGTGCTGTGGTCCATAGATTCACAAAGGGTCGGACGTGACTGAAAGGACCAAACAACAACATGGTATTGATGAAATAAGGGGAATAGCTGTGAAATGTCAATGTCCACACTAAACAGCACAGTGGCAATGCTTTTATTATTTTGATCAAAGTTGGAAGGGATCTTAGAGGTCTACTCTTAGAGCTTAAACTCATTAGCTGAGGCTTAGAGAGCTAAGTGACTTATGCAAGGTCACGTAGGTAACTAGTGGCATCTCCAAAATCAAACCTATATCTTTGATTACCATGCTGGTATTCTTTCCATTTTATCACCCTTCAATTGATTAACAAGCATTTATTAATTGCCTACTATATGCCTGGCACTATGCTAGACACTGATGATAAAAAGACAAAAATGAGACAGTTCCTGCCTTCAGGAAACTATTCTATCTGGGGAAGACAACACCTATACATGGAAGTATATATAAAATTATTAAGATCAGCTTCACCCAAATTATTCTTAGTCACTGTCAGTAACCAGATAACAGGAAGGGTCCCCAAAGTGGCTATACAAAGCTTAGGGATATACAGAGAATAGCAGCTGGCCCCCATTGAGGATTGCCCTAAACCTGCCTGAAGTTTGCTGAGAGTTTATCATTTTTATTAGATTGTATGTTCCTTGAGGGTAGGGACTATCTTTTTGTCTCTTTTTATATCCCCAGTGCTTATCATGGTGCCCAGCACATAGTAAACACTTAAATGTTTATTGAATTGAATTGCTGTATATCAATCAATAAACATTTATTAAATGCATACTATTTGCCAGGCATCATGCTAGCACTGGGGATAAAAAAGAGAGAGGGACAAAAGACAGGCCCTGCCCTCAAGGACCTTACATTACAGTCTAATGGGGGAGATAACATATGAACAAATACATACAAAGCAAGCCATATGCAGGATGAATTAACAGAGAAAAAGCACTAGAATTAAGAGGGTGTGTATGATTGCTGTTGTTACAAGAGCATGGCAAAAATCACTGGTAATTACTATAAGAACAAAATTTGTGGTTGTAGAAGGGAGCCTCCTTTTGGGAGGGCCCACTGGGATTGTTCACCTCATTTTAGTTGCCTCTAAGAGAACTTCTTGAATAAGGTAAGATGAAATAAACTTGGAAGACAAGTAGGTAGGAAGTGGAGCTTGGATGAAAGCTGGAGTGTTTCATGAACGGATTCACTATTACTGGAGATAGCTATTTCTGGAATATATTTCTGGAATAACTTTAGATATAATTTTTTAATCTCTTGGCTTTATTATTATTATAGACTTAGAGCCAGAAGGCACTTTAGAGGTCACATAAACTAACCCCTTCATTTTACGGATAAATAACTAAGGGCCATAAAGTTTAAGAGATGTTGCCCAAAGTCACATGGGTTGTGGTGACATATTCAGGATTTGAACCCAGATCTTGAGTCGAAATCCAGTACTGACTCTACTATCACACACTACTTCCTGCCCCTGCTGGCACTTCAGTTTCCATTCCAGACAAAGTGCCACTTGCAGAATTGATGCAGTTCATTTTTTTTTTTGGCTTTCTCAAAAGCCTTTCATCCACCTGATAGTCTTAGCAATCTGTGAATGTTCATTAAATTAAGAGTACGATTTGGCTCTGACAGACAAAATTATTTTCCCCAAGCAAGGCTACATTTAGCATGTTCTTTTCTTCTGTTTGTTCAATAAAAACTGCTCAATGTTTATTAGTGTTTTATCAAGAAAACAACACTAACATCTCATAGCCCCAAGCAGGGAGACATTTTCAAAAAGCGTAACAGTTGGGATTGTATCACTCATTGACATGGTTTATCACTTTGGCCCCTAATTTCCCCCTGCCACCCACAACCTGGGAGCCTTTGCAAATACTAATAGTAGAGCTAGCAATCAACAAAATTAGCCAAGCTAATCAGATCTTTCCTGACATATAGGAAATGGATAAGGTCACAACAGAATTTGAGAGAGAATACACAAACTCCAAAAAGACTACTTTTGCCTACATCAGGGGACAATTTCTCCAGCTACAAGTTCATTGGGTGGGATTTCTAGGAAACAGAGCTTCCAGAAAGAGCCACAACTAGGAATTTTTGCATATGGGACAAGTGGTAGGGGTCCATGTAGGATGAGGTTGCTAGGGGGAATGAGTGTGCCCTAAACTATCTCAAAGTTTCTAGGATGCTGAATAATATTAATAATAGAAACAATAGCAACAACCATAGCTAACATATTATAGAGGCAAGGTGGTATAGTGGATGGAGAACCAATTTCAGAGTCTGAAAGATCTGGGTTTGAGATCTTCCAGCATATACTGGTTGTGTAACCCTGGGCAAGTGACTTCAGCTGTTAGTACTCCAAACCACTGGTGTCAAGCTCAAATAAAAATAAGGACTGCTCATCCACCCAGGGAACATCTTAACTTAGTTTAAAAGTGTAATATTATCTATGTTTTATTGTGTTTTACTTATTTTGTTAAATATGTGTCATCTAGTTGCCTTCAAGAAAGAAGAAAAAGCCCCAAAGATGAGGCTGCATTGCCAGTGATTGGTTGAATAAGGGAAAGAGGATACTCAGGGATCAGTGGCTCCCTCTAAGCTCCCTACCCTGAGACAAAACTCCATTGGGCCCAGCCTATATATAACTTTGCTTATGAGGGATGACTTCTGTAACTGCGACTTACAGAGAAAGTTCTCTAGTTTGAGTGGGTTAGAGACCCCTTGGTTATCCTCAACCCAACGATGATTTGGGTGCAGTGGATGACCCTGGCATCTTTGATGTCTGACTGAGCTCTAAGCACTCCACAGCACCTGCTTTAGCTGCCTTCATGGACATCGGAACATATTGTTCTCACCTGCCCATTTCACTAGGCAAAGTCTTCTTGTGCTTGGGGTAAACACCCTCCTAATTCACAGAAAGGTTTGAGACCACCTGGTTGCCTGCAACCTGCTAAAACAGTTTATCAGGGTATGGCTGCTGCACGTGCTACAGCTTCTTGGAGCCACAGGTGAGAGGTAGGTGGATCAAGTAGACACCGAAGGTGGAAAGTAGCCCTGAAAAGCACTCAGCAACCTTCACACCAGAGACATTAATCTTCCCTGAACACACCCTACACCCCATGTTATCAGTTTTATGAAAATAGAATCTGAGGTTTCTCTATTTATGGCATCAATTAAGAAGGTGGTACTGCCACCTAACCAGGGGATATTTCATGTCAACAATGCTTGATTAACTGTGTAATAGGCTAATACTCATTCTATATAATTTAATTTATGGTTTATTTTTATTCTATGTAATTTGTGGTTTAGTAGTGAGAGTATGAACTTGTAATCAGAAGACTTTGATTTGTGTCCTAGTTCTACCAATTATTCATTAGCTGTATGACCTTGGACAAGTCATATAACCTCTTTAGATCTTACATGGGATAATAGATTAAAAATTTGAAAGGATCTTAGAGGCTATCTTGGTCAGGTTCTGTGTCTTTTACAATGGGTCACTGAGATCCTGGAGGTTGGAACAATCCCTATAATAAAAATAATGTTCAAAATGCCCCACGTAAAAGCAGCCCCCAAGGTGGTAAAAAGCCACCAGTAAATAAATGAACGAATGAATGAATAAATACATAAACAAACAAACAAATAAATAAATAAAAAGTGGCAGTCCCAAGGCAAGACTGACTACCAGAAGACTTAATGTCAACAGATTAGAGCATGTCTCCTAGCTGGAACAGTTCATTGCTAACTTGGAAGGAAAGTTGAATCAACACAAGGTCAGCAACAGTGGAGCAGAAAAGGAGTAGGCAGCTTTCAGAGATTTGGTGTACAGCACTGCATTTACTCATCTGGGCCAGAACACTTGCAAACATCAAGATAAAATAATGGGGAAATTCAGAAGCTGCTAAATGAAAAATGAGCACTCCACAGGGTTTACCAACAGTATAGTTCATTTGTCTATAAGAAGGAAGTGTTTAACTCCATCAGAAGTGAAGTACAAGTGAAGCTTAGAGAGATACAAAACTCTTGGCTCAGTAAAATAGATGAAATTCAGTTTTATGCTGATAGTAACAATCCAAAACACTTTTATGATACCCTGGAAGCTCTTTATGGGCCAAAGACCTATGCATCTCAACTACTTAATGCTGATGGAGCCACACAGATTAGTGATAAGAACAAAATCCCAGAGAGATGGGTTGAACACTTCCATAATGTTGTCAATAGACCATCATCAATCAATGCTGAAGCCACTGACCCTATACCACGGGTTGAACTCAATCTCTCTCTGACCGAACTTCCAACTAAAAAAGAAGTTTTAAATGCAATTAGGCTCCTGTCATGTGACAAAGTGCCTGCTACTGCTACTGTTCCAGCTAAGACTTATAAGAGAGGGGATCCACCACTCATACAAAAGCTGCCAGAAATTTTCTGGGTTATATGGCAAGAGGAGGTTATCCCTCAGGAGTTCAAGCATGCCTCCATTATCCATCTCTATAAAGGTAAAGGAAATATATTGTCCTGTGACAATCATGGGGTGAGGGGGCAGAGGTAGTGTTTCTCTCTTAGTCATTACTGGCAAGATTCTTGCCAGAGTCCTCCTTAATAGGATGATTCTTCACCTGGAAGATGGTCATCTAGCTGAGAGCCAGCGTGGCTTCAGAAAGGGCCAATGAACAGCTGATATGGTGTTTGTTGCCCAACAACCCCAGGAGAAATGCCAGGAGCAGAGCAGAGGTCTGTATTCAATGTTCACCAGTCTGACCACTGTCAGTTGTGAAGGCTTGTGGAAAATTATGGCGGAATTTTGTTGCCTGGAGAAGTTCATCAGTATTGTATGCCAGTTTCATGATGGCAAGTTTGCACAGGTTCTGTGTAATGTGTGGTGGTCTCCCATTTTCCCAGTCACCAATGGAGTGAAACAGGGCTGTGTGCTTGCTCACAAGGTTTCTAGCTGTGTGATCCTGAGTGAGTCACTTAGCCCTGTTTGCCTCAGTTTTATTGCCTATAAAATAAGCTGAAGAAGGAAATGGCAAAGCATTCCAGTATCTATACTACGAAAATCCCAAAGGGGTTCATGAAGAGTCAGACCCAATTGAAAACAACTGCAGAATGACTCAACAACAACAACAATTTATTCACATATTCCCACCAACCATCCAGAGTCCAAATGATTGTGCTAGGAACCTTTTTCCAGATCCTCATTCCTCTCCAGACTTCCTCTACCATGCCCCAGAAATCTCTTCTTCCTGAAGCTCACTCCATTCCTGGAACTAAATGGATAACTAAATAACTAAAATTCTCTTTCCCAGCTACTTCTCCCTCTCATTGGATAACTCTCCTCCACTTAAGGCGAGCCAATCATGTCTCATTCTTTTCCAAGCTGTATATTGGACTTGTTCTGTGAAGTTTGAATTCAGTCAAAGGGCCACACTTGGGGACCTAGAGGGTCACATGAGGCCTCGAGGCCACAGGTTCCCAACCGCTGCTAGCATATCTAGCAATAGATTAGCCATCAGGTGTAGTTTCAGGAGCTGTAAATTTGAATAACATTATTATAACACAAAATGGCACCCTAAGTCTGGGAAGTAGCAAATTATTCTAGAGCCACTGGAGTGGGCCTAGGTTGCAAAGGGAAATTTGTTGGGAGTAGGGTGTAAAAGAAACTCTCAAAAGAATATAAATCAGTAATTATGCTTTCTTTTTTCAAGGGAAGTCACTTACCTTTCAGACTGACTTAACTCATGCAATGTATCTAGTACTGGTTTCCCTAAGTCAGGAGAATGAACACAGAACTGCTCCTAATGTACAGGTGAAAATGCCTCTTGTGCCTTGCAAAGAGTTACTAACCTGCCTGACATTTCAGGTTCAGGATATATAAGGTTTCAGGATATAGAGACCCTTTCCAGCCTCTTCTGGCTTCACAGAGGGTAACAATGGTCCCTCAGGAATCTCAGATGAGAAAACCCTTTCTGCACTGTTCCTGCAGGGGCTAGACAAATTCCCCAGCCCCACATAAACAAATGGATTGGCTCAAGGAAACAAATGGATGTGCGAGTGACCCCATCTATGAACTCACACCAGTGGAATTACTCAGGAATCAATAGCCCAGCTTCTCTTGGAGGCTTTGGATTCAAAAAAACAAACTCAGAGCAGATGAGCCTATCAACTTCAAAAAATGTGAAAGCAAACCGAGGAAAGTTAAGCCAGCCTAAAGGGAAAAGAATCCATCCTCCAGTCAGGATGAGGTAAATAAGACTGCAGAAATGAGAGCAAAGACAAGGACAAAATGGATAAAATTGATTGGGTTAGCTTAATGGCCCATTAGCAAATGGTCAGAGTTTAAAAAAAAAAAACATTTGATTCTGTCAATGGGCATTCTTTTGATCAGGGGCAGACAGGGAATGAGGATATTGGTCTGGACATTCAGATGCCCCATGACTGTAATGCCCATACCCCTCCCAGATTTTCTGGGATAGTCCAATTTCAAAAAAAGAAAGTATATTTTAACTAGTGCTTCTAAAATATTTCTTTATCAGATCATGGATCATGATTTGCAGTTTGAAAAATATGGTTCTCCCACCTAAAACAAACAGAATCTTCCCTGTTTTTCCCCTTTCTTTTGGTTTATTGACACCTCCTAGAACTGAAATTGAGAGTATTGACTCATTTCACTTATATCAATCAATAGTCATTCATCTCAGAACAATGGGATACCGCAGAAACAGGATTTGCACACTCCCTAGGAGTTCAAATAAGCCATAGTGCAGGAACTAGCTGTTTCTCCTACCTGAAATTTGTTTAACCTCTTTTTCTATCTATCCAAATCCTATCCATCCTTTTAAGACCCAGCTCGAATTCCATCCTCTTATGAGAATGATTCAGTTCTCAGTGAAATCTTTCCTCATCTGAACTCCAATAGTACAATAATGTCCATTCCACTGGAGTTACAGTGTGTAATTTTTGCACCTAGCAAGGACCACAAACCATGCTGTTGGGATGGTGGGATGAGGAGAAAGAGAGAACAGAATGGGAGAAGAGCTCGCCCCAGCCTGCCATCTTGTATGTAGCTCCTTATTTTAACTAATTATTCTTGCTAGGTGTTAATGCCTATAGGTTCTTTGTTACTGAAGAACTGCCAGTATCCTTTAAATTTGGCACCCTGGGGGAAAAAAGTCATTTGAACCATCTTTGTTTCAGCTCTACACACTATTTATTTGCCTCTTATCATATCCTATAAGTTATCTGTTTTTTGTGTGTGCATATCTTATCTTTCCAATGGAACTATAAGTTTTTCAAGGTCAGTGATCCTATCTTTAACTTCTTTATATGACCATTTGCACCTACCATAGTACTTAACCCAGAGTAGGTAAATAGAAGTAAACATTTGTTGAATTGAGCTTTTTCATTACCTAGTAACTTTTGGGAGGAGATTCTGAAATCTCGTCCTTTCAAGTGGTGAAATGTGGTGGCACATTTGGACAGGATATTGCTGCCTCTGTATATGTCTTGGCCCACAAACCAGTTTGAAAAGAAATGACTAAATTCCAAGAACCTGAATTTCAAAAACAACCAATTAGGAATTGGCTATTTGAATTCAACCTCTTTCTCCCCCTTCAATTCCCCCTCCCATGTGCATGAACACAGTGTCTTTATCACATCAGGAATAAAATCAGCCCCTTTACTTTTTCATAGGAAACCTTACTGATGAGTTTTTAACAAGATGTGTGTGTGTGTGTGTCGGGAGGGGTGGGGCAGGGGTGTTGGGGGGTGTTTATACACACATCTTGCAATCCCTACTTAATGTATGTAATGCTATTTATGTAACCCTTACTTGTGTAACTTATGTAACCCCTATTTATGTCATTTTTATGCAACACACATACATATGTGTGCACGCTTGCACGTGTGTGTGCGCATATATTTTAAACGGATGGTGTGCCCTCTTTAGTTCTTTCTCTAGGTCTCTTTCTTACTTTCTGGCATTCTCTGTGCACAGGCTTGTTAAAATGTAGCAGGCACCATCAGTGTGTGCAAATGCGTTTTCTAACATCTGGATGTTAGAAAATCATTACTGCTGGAGTCCTCAAATGATGGGCCCCAGGTGTTTCTTTAGAATTGATTCTCTGAGCAACTTTCCCAAGAGAGCCAAGTGTCTCAGGCTGTGTCCACACATGCAAAGTGAAGTAAAGAATTGAGCCAATTGTCTGGATAATACAGACCTAAAGGACCCCTCTGTTGACTCAATTTTCTGGCTATTTCAGGTGGAGAGTTTGGAATTTTTTTTAAACTTGAGTCATATGGATAATTGCCTCCATTCTCCTCATCCTTTAAGCCATATAGACACTGCCTCTTTATAAATGGGCAGGGTAAAAATGAAAGACATGACAGGTCATGCCCATGAGTCTGAGTTTGGCTTTTGCTGGGAATTCTTACTCACCGAATGGCTCAACAATCTAATTGATAACGCATACCCCTGAATGCATATTTTCATTGAACACATTTACATTAATCTCAATTATGCCTTCTGGATGACATAAAGCAGAGATAGCTCTGAGTACCCAGTATGGAACTATAGATTTTGGTCACATCCATTCTATAGACTGATGAAATGGTTTCTGCCTTGCCTAGCTCCACAGTTATGTATCTGAATCTTGTTATCTAATTTATCTGTCACTTTCTCCGCTGAGAAATTTTACACTTGCCAAAGATGCTATCTTGTAGAGTGGGCTATAGTGTGTGTAGGATAGTAATTAGGGTAACTGCATCCTTGAAAGTAACAAATTCAAGCAGAAAGGTCTGAAAAATGAATGCATAGAGCTCTTTCTCAGGGCATTAATGCTCTCTTACATAGACCATTTGTGAAGTGATCAGCTCACCATTTGCTTTTCTTCCCCAAGGCAGCATGAGGTTTAATTTGTGTCCTGTGAAGCAGTAATAATTCTCTGACCTCACATGGACATGTGTTTGCTTTTCACAAACACATGGAGCCAACCCATCAAAAATCGTGGTTTTTAACACCCTCTCTTTCCCCCACCTATCTCACTAAAGGAAAGAAAGACCCAAGAAACAAATTTTTATTGTTGTTCAATCATTTACAACTCTTCATGACCCCATTTTGGGATTTTCTTTGGCAGAGATACTGGAGTTGTTTGCCATTTCCTTCTCTAATTCATTTCTTACAGATGAGAAACTGAGGCAAACAGGGTTAAGTGACTTGCCCAGGGTCACACAGCTAGTGTCTGCAGCCAGATTTAAACTCAAGAAGATGAGTCTTTCTGACTCCCAGCCCAGCACTCTATCCACTGCATCACCTAGCTGCCCAAGAAGCAAATAACTGGGGCCGATTCTTTACCCTGTGGTCAAGGGGGAAGGTAGACAGAAAGCAGAAGCTGAAATCTCAGTACCTCTGTGACCACAGGCAAGTCACAAGCTCACTCTCTGAGTCTTGCTTCCCTCAACAATGAAATCGGGATGATAAAATACCTAAGGTATCAACTCACAGGGTTGTTGTAAGCCTCAAACAAAACAGTGTCTCTAAAGTGCTTCGTAAATTTTAAAAGTCTATTTAAATGCCAGTGATAGTGATGAAATTCATTCTCAGCAGGATTCTGAAAAGTTCAAGAGAATAGTTCCCCATCAGGTGTGAACTCCAACGAAATCCTTGCCCCAACACAAATACCATCATGGCCCCAATAGCAGTGTGATTCTCAAAAGGTATCCTGTGCCTCTCCCCAAGTTTCTCTAGGTATGCCATAAATTTTTGTTTCTCTACCTATCCTTGTAAGAAAAAGATCTTGAATTTCACCAGTACAGCTTGGGGAACTTCCATAAGTGGAGAGTTCCTCTACCAATACAGGGCAATGTACCTTCTCTGAAATGTATAGTCTTCAGAGAGCTGCCTAGAGCATTGAGAGGTTAAATGACTAGCCCACAGAGTCAACAGTCAATATTCACATAATATAGTCACATACTATGTGCCAGAAGCAAAGCTTGAGCATTGACCTTTCACGCTCTAAGCTAGGTTCACTCTACACTATGCCCAGCTGCCCCTCTATATCCATTTAAAACTTCATAAATTATAAATTACCTACTTTGGCTATCACCATAAACTCAGTTCCTTTTGAGCTTGTTAATTACTGTTATGAGCCAAGGGAACCCAAACAAAACAATGCAGGTGGCTGCCTAGTAGCTCTATCCAAGGCCTCCCTTGTGAGGAAGAGTCCTGGGGAAAAAAAGAAAGAAGAGCATAAAGAGGATGGGAAGGGGAAGGAGAGACAAGGCTGGGGGGATAGGTCTGGGGGTCTGACTGCCTCAGAACCAACCCTTCTTTGTTATCAGCTTAAGTGAAGCTGATGACTTCTTTATCTCTTCTTCACTCAAATCCAACTTACAGGCAAGTCAAGACATTGTGCTTGTGATGACATTTATCCTCTTCAAGAATGAAGGCCAGGACAAACAGCAAAAGTTTAGAGTGCCAACAATTTCTTGTCTAAAAATTCTTTGTTTAAACAAAGTGTTTCAGAGCTATCACTCCAAGGCAACCATTAAAAGGTAAACTCCTTGAAATGAAGGACTGCTTTTTGCCTTTCTTTGTACGTCCAGCATTTAGCACATTATCCAGCAAATAGTAGGTTCTTTCTGTTTTTTGTCCTTCTACTCAAAAGAGAACCAATGATATCACAATATTGGAGTCAGAATACAGCGTACTTGGCTGTGGTAGATCAGTCCAATGCAAGTCTGGAAGGCTCTACTACAGGTCAGCCACAAGTATTCCATTAGAACATTTGGGATGGAAATGTCTCTGGATTTGCACAGCTCATGTTTTATTTGTGCTATTTCGATTGTTTTGCTTTTGGAGTACAGGGCCTCCTTTGAAGTAGTCACATCATGCTGAGCAGTCCTGTTCCAGCATCTCCCATGTCTCCTAAATGATACTACAGTGCTTCAGAGAGACCTTGAGAGTGTCTTTGTACACTTCTTTTTTTTCAGCCAGAGCCAAGATTTATTAAAGATCTGCCATATTGGCCAGACTCTTAAGGAATCTGAACATTTGTGAGCTATTGACTAGGTTCTTAAGGAATCAGAGCCTGTATACTTCTTCTGATCATAGTATGAGCACTTGCTTTTTTCAAGTTCTCTGTAAAATAGCCTTTTATGTAAGCATGCATTTGGCATTTGGGCTCCACGGTCCATTGGAGTTGTGCTCTCTGCAGCAGAGTTTGAATGCTTGGCAATTCAGCTCTAGTATCTGATACCTTATCTTACCAGGTAGTCTTCAGAATCTTCCTAAGACAATTCAAATGGAAGTTATTCAGTTTTCTGACATGGCTCTGATAGACTGTCTAGGTTTCACAGGCATATAACAGTGAAGTCAGCATGATGGCTCTGTAGACCTTTAATATGGTATGCAGCCTAAATACATCTTCTCTTCCACACATTCTTTCTCTTGTGCTGATACTGGCCTGACAATCAACACCAAGAAAATGTAGGTCTTCTACTAGCCAGCACTGCACCATTCATAAAATTGGAACATGAGTCACAGTGATTGGAGAAATTTTGAATGTTATAGATAAGTTCACTTGCCTTGGCAGTGTACTACTCTCCAGGGATGTCCACATAGATGGTGAGGTTGACACATGCATTGCCAGAGCTATCTCAGTGTTTAGGAGACTTTGAAAGAAAATGTGGGAGAGAAGTGGTATTAGGTTGCATACCAAACTGAAGGTTCTTAATAAATGTTTGTTGAAGCCAATTATCAGAAGAAGAAATTATAGCTATCAATAGAGATGTATGAAAAAGACCCTAAATCACTATTGATTGGAGAAATGCAAATTAAAATGACTCTGAGATACCACCTCAACCTATCAGATTGGCTAACATGACAGGAAAGGAAAATGATAAATACTGGAGGGCATGTGGAAAAATTGAGATGCTAACTTACTGCTGGTATAGTTGTGAACTGGTCCAACCATTCTAGAGAACAATTTGGAACTATGTCCAAAGGAATATAAAACTGTGAGTACCCTTTGACCCAGCAATATCACTACAAAGTCTGAATCCCAAAGAGATTAAAGAAAAAAGAAAAGGAATTATATATACAAAAAATATTTATAGTGGCTCTTTTTGTGGTGGCAAAGAATTGGAAATCAAGGGAATGCCCATCGACCGAGGAATGACCAAATAAGTTGTGGTATATAATTGTGATGGAATACTATTGTGTTATATGAAATGATGAACAGTATGATTTCAGAAAACATAGGAAGACATAGGAAGGGATGCAAAGTGAAATGAGCAGAACTGGGAGATCGTAGTACTTCGTACATAATAGTAGTAATATTGTTAACTGTGAAAGACTTAGCTATTTTAATCAATGCAACAAGCCAAGACAATTCCAAAGGACCCATGATAAAATGTGCTATATACCTCGAGAGAGAACCTATATTCTCTGAATACAGAATGAAGTAGTCTTTTTTCACTTTCTTTATGTTTCTTGCTTTTTCTTTTTTTTTTTTTAGCAAATAGCTAATATAGAAATATATTTTACATGACTTCACATGCATAATTGATATCACATTAGTTGCTTTCTCATTGGGTGGGAGAGGGACAGGAGGGAAGGAGACAATTTAGAACTCAATTTTTAAGACATGAATGTTAAAAATAGATAGGTAAATGCTTGACTGCTTGATTGACCATCAGCTCCAAGACAGCAATCCTCCCCTCAAATCAAGCCTTCAACAGGTATTCTTTGAACACCCATGTGCCTAGCATTGTTTTAGGTGACATAGGGAATGCACAAGAGGGCCTACCATTTGAATCTAGTTAGGGAGCCAGAACTGGATTCTGAGTCTCAGAGGAGGACCTTGAAGGAGGAGTAGGGTTACATAAGCCAGGGAAAATGAAAAGAAAGTGAGGAAAGAACTCCAGCCAAAGGAAAAGTACCAGCCAAGACAAGGAAGTGGCAAATGGCACTTTGTATATTGGGAAGGAGCCCAGTGAGAGTTGAGGTGTCACATAGAAAGTAGTAGGGAACACAACTGGTTGACAACAGTAGATTCAATTCAAAGAGAAAATATAGGGCAAGAGTGAAGTGTGGGTTTTCTCCCTTTGGAACAGGAAAATGTGTTATTTATATTGTCCTGAAATACATCACATGAATCTTATTCAGCCCAGTTCTCTGACACATGGGTTGGCCCTGTCATAGACCCTAGCAAAAAGGAGTTCTCTTTTGATTTATATGGTACTGAGAGAATTCATCCCTAACCACTCCCTGACCTCTCTTCACTTGAACAAGGTTGTGGAAATGGGGGAGATGGGCTCATGGTTTCTGTCTTTAGCAAAGAAGTCATAATGCCTTACCCTTCAGGGCCTGGAGAGAAAATTAGACTGATTAATCCGTTGAGTGCATTTTGAGCCTTTGCAATGAGTTGCTAAGGGAAGAATGAAACCTCTCCACAGACATTTAATAATGGGATAGACAGGCATTCACTCTATACTCTCTACTTCACTAAAAATCAAACTCGAGGTGCCACTGCCAATATGCAAAGTAATTGCTTTAATCCCGCAGCATCGGTTCAGTGTTTGTATAGTTGTATCTTTCCACCTATGTTCTTTTCATAGTGTCACTTACCAGTATTGCTCATTTTTTATGTTTCTGGGTATCAAAACAAATTCTGGACAACTCCCAATATGGCAACCAGATGTCTTAAATGATGTGAATGATATCTGGAATAGTGCGGGTAGAGGTCACTCTATAAGTAGCACTCCAATTCTGTGATTCTATGTAGATTGCATACACACATATACACAAGATCTGGTTGAATTCAATCAAATAAGTAGTTGTTCTTAAAGAAAGCAATTAGCAGGTGGTTAGTAAAATGGTTAGAATAAGTTGCACTTCAGGGTTTCCCCCCCCCCAAGAGAATTATATGTATAGAAAGACCCTAAATTTGCTGGTAAATTGGCTCAAAGCAGTTTAACTTGTTCTACATGTAATTGTCTACACCTATAAAATGATTGGGGGAAGTGAGGAGACACAAAAGTGTTTAATTCAGCTCAAACAACAGTTCAGAATAGCACTGTACTTTGCACCCAGTAAGTACTCAATAAATGCTTGCCAAATTGAACATTAATGAATTACCCAAAGGTTCTCTTGTTGTTTTGATTTTTTTTTTCATCAATGTAGGGAGCTCCTAATATGAAAACGATCTCCACCAATACAGATCACAACTTGTCTATGATTTAGTAGATAAGTCCTAAGGAAATGTCTGAAATTCAAAAAGATCAAGCACTTTGCCCAAGGTTACCTACCTAGTAAGGTACAGAGGTAGAATTTTAATCTAAAACCAGTGCTCTATCTATCATCCCATGCTACCCCCATTAACAATATTTGGGTGGGTTTTTTTTTCTCTTCCAAATCAGTTTTGGTAAACAGTCACAGTTGCTGGTTAAAACATTGAACTATTTACCAAGAATACAATTTGAATAAATATTACAGATGAGACATCTCATTTTTGTGTTAGCTTGCTCTTGTCTACAGGGGGAAAAGGGATGTGTGATGATTTTTAAAAAAAAAAAGTCTCCCTCAGGGACATGTCACTTGAAGCTTATGTTTGTCATGCTTACAGTGCAGGCAAAAACACACAATAAATTCCATCTTTAAATTAAGCTGTAACCAAGCTTGTATATTCATTAGAGGAGAAAAATTCTCTTCTGAGAAGTTCAAATTGTTTATTGATTTTCATTTCTGTGTTCAAGTGAAGCTTGAGTAAGTCTGTCTCTCTGCAGTCCCCATGGGCCAGACGGGCCAACAAGAGCATCACATTTCAACCCAACTGAGCAGTTACCGACCAAAATGTGAGAATTCCTTTAAAACTATATTAATAAATAGTTAGAGGCTGAGATTTCCAGTTCAATAAAGTTGATTCTTAGCAAGGGGAATAACAAACTTGGAATCGCTAGTGATAGATGACAATCTTTGGGAAATCCCTGAAAGATGAAAGCAGAACCAAGAAAGAGAAAAGACAATTAGCAGTGGCAGGACCCTGACTGGAGGGAGAGGTAAACTAAGTCATTTACTCTACAGGTTTGATAACTTCATTGCAATTTGGTAACCATGCCGCAAATAGTCTTGAAGGCTTATGGAGCTACCAAAGAAGTGAAGCCATCAGAGCTGGGAGTAGATATTTGTTATGTGATTTTTTTCCTAAATCAGGTCTTTTCTGGAATCATTTCAAGAGGAAGGAATCAGGTTATGACAAATAATGATAAAGATGAATATTTTATGTGTCTTAAAGCAAAACCCCAAAAAATAGCTTTTAAAAAATGGATAGAGAGTCACACTGACTATTCAGGGTCCTTTGATAGATGTACACTATATATAAATTTTTTTAAAAGTGCCACCCCTGCAATATATAGGAGCCAGCAAAGTATTCTCTTTTCTTATGCTAATCTCCTTTTAGAAGTGAAATCAAGTGCTTTGTTTTACTAAATAGAAAGCTAGGCTTGTGTAGATCCCTCCTAGATCTCTAGTTGTAGCTAAAACCTCTTTGAAAAAACAACTGTTCAGGTTTCTTTGTTGGCTCTTGGAGACTTGAGATTAGTAATAAACCCAGTTTCAAAGATGTTAAGTAGAGGATCCAGCAGCTAGGTGGTGCAGTGGATAGAGCTTTGGGCTAGGAATCAAGAACTCATCTTCATGAGTTCAACTCTGGCCTCAGACACTTAATAGCTGTGTGACCCTGGGCAGGTCACTTAACCCTGTTTACCTCAGTTTCTTCATCTGTAAAATGAGCTGGAGAAGGACATGGCAAATCACTCCAGCTTTGCCAAGAAAACCTCAAATATGGAGTCATGAAGAGTCGGACACCACAGAACAGCAACAAAGGCAATGATCATCCAAGTGTTGTGTCATTAAACATTTGTGTGAAGTATATTTGTTGCTTAGTTATACACAATATAGTGGCACTGACATCGCAGAATATGTTGCAAGTACTATGAGAGAGGAGAATCCTTCCCACCACAGCCCCGGACATCTCCTGACCTAAAATGTAAAAATCTGATTTGGTGGAAGGAACACTGAATAGAGGTAGAGAAGACCTGGGTTCTGCCAGTAGGGAAGTTGGTGGGACCTTGAACAAGGAGGTAGGACTTCCTCTCTGAGTTTCCATTTCTTCACCTGTACTGCCTTTCATGTCTCTCCTTTATGAGGCTCAGCTAGATGGAGTAGTTGGCAACTAAGAGGTGTGGCAGATAGAATATCAGACTTGCAGTCTGGAAAACTTAGAGTTCAAATCCTCCCTCAGACTTACTAGCTGTGTCAACCTCAGTTTTCTCATCTGTAAAATGGGAATAATAATAATACCTATTTCCCAGGGTTGTTGTGAAAATCAAATGAAATAATACATGTAAAATGCATTGAAAATTTCACAGCTCTTTCTAAATGATAATTATTACCATACATGACAGAACTTTGAAGTGTGTTATACAAATATATTGTTTATTATTATTATTATTATTATTATTATTATTATTATGCTTATGTGCAGACCCCCAACAGGGTATCCTTAAATATGGGAAGAGCAGATACCCTCTGGGGACTCAATATGACAGTGCCAGGACAGATTGGGGAAGTTACCTCAAGGGAAATAGGTATGTAAAGAGGCTAGAGAAGGAAAGACAACAGTATTAGCTATGAGCTAATGGATTGAGTATCTATGTATGTGGTAGCAGAATGGTTGTACAGGTTTTCATAAAACTAATGAGCTGGAGCCATCAATGTGATAGTCAAAGCCATGCCATCCATCCTTGGGTCTCTACCAATCAGGACCTTGGCCACTTGATTTGACTTAAAGCTATGAGAGGTAGCAGGTGAGGACCACGTGGTAAGGAAAAGAGAGTGCTGGGTTTTGTAGTTAGAGACTATGAAGACTATAAAAGATTGAATTCCTTGAGAGCTGGGACTTTTTGTCTTTCTTTTTATCTCCAGGGCTTAGCACCATAATAGGAGCTTACTAAAGGCTAATCGACTAAATGAGGCCATGAGTTCAAATGCCAGCTCTTCTACTTAACACCTGTGTGATTCGGAGCAAATCATTTAACCTCTGGGCTTCAGTTTCATCATATCTAAAAAGAGGGGTTGGACTAAGCAACCTCTAAGACCCCTTCCAGCTCTAAGACTATATGATTCCACAACAGAGTCCAAAAACTTCACACTGACTTAATAAAAGAAGACACAGTCTAAAGAGGGTAGGAAAAGGGATAAACACACTAGAATAATCAGAAGAAAAGTTAAAAATTCTTTTAATGAACCATATGGTTTGCTTATGGAAATAAATATTCCTACGTATCTGGTTGATTAACTTAATTTTTCACTTTTCATATGGATGTTTTTCCCTTGGGTAGACAAACTTATAAGGTCCAGCTATACTGGAAAAGGAAAAGGAAAGGGAGCAAGCATTTATTAATCACCTACTATGTGCCACACACTGTGCTAAGCACTTTAAAAATATTATCTCATTTAATAAAGTCACACCTACATAAGGGAAGTGCCAAATCTTAGTTTGCATATAGGTACAACCTTTGTCAGAGTCCAAAACCCAAAAGAAATCAGGCTACAGCAAGGAAGAATTTTAAATAGAAACTAGAAATGTGATTTCAAGCAGCAATACTAATACTCAGTACCATCATCTGCCTCATTACTATGATATTAGTGTGAGAATGTTGTAAGCTAGTAAAAAAAACCCTGCAGGCTGAGAAATGTCTTCAATTTATCTGTAAGGCTTCATTAAGTTGCATAATTGTAATTCAAAGAAAATTATTTTCATCAGTACTTTTGTATTAAAAGGAAGGATTTGTTATTGAAAAGCATCATCTTAACAAGAAACCTAATTTTAAAAGAAACCCAGTGTAGTCTGGTGTAAAAAGTACTCGGGAAACTTCCATTCTAAATCTAATTTTAAAAGAAACCCAGTGTAGACTGGGGTTAAAAAAATACTTAGTCTAGCTAGATATTTTTAAAATCCAGATAGCTAACTTTTCACTTTATTCTGATGGTTGGCATCATGTAGATATGACCTATTAACAGCCATAAAAGATAAGCAAAAATTTAGTATATTAAAAAAAACCAAAACTCCAAAAGGTTATATTAGCTTCTCTTAAACTAAAGAGTCACAGTCTGATACAAGGGAAACCTGAGGGGTAGAACCAAGAGAATTGGGTGCAGGTACTGGCTCTTTCATCTACCAGCCATGTAACTGTGGGCCAATCAGTTCACCTTTCCAAGCCTCAATTTTCTCCTCCACAAATTGAGGGGGATAATATTTGTGCTACTTACTCTGTAAACTTGTTTAGTCAATTATTTATGTCCAACTCTTTATGACCCCATTTGAGGTTTCCTTGGCAAAGATATAGGAGTGGTTTGCCACTTCCTTCTCCAGCTCATTTTACAGATGAGGAAACTGAGGCAAACAGGGTTAAGTGACCTGTCCAGGGTCACACAGCCAGTAAGTTGGCTGAGGCCAGATTTGAATTCAGGTCCCACTTCAGGGCAAGAATTCTTAAACTTTAAGATGCTATGTAAAGGGACAGGTATGTAGCACAGTAGAGAAAACCACTGGGGTTGGAATCGGGAAGACTCATCTCATGAGTTCAAATCCCACCTCAGATACTTACTAGCTGTGTCACCCAGGGCAAATCACTTAACCCTGTTTGCCTCAGTTTCCTCATTTATAAAATGAGCTGGAGAAGGAAGTGGCAAACCACTCCAATATCTTTGCCAAGAAAACCCCAAGTGAGATCATGAAGAGTTGGATACAACGGCAACAACTGAAGAGCGATGAAATTATTAAATGTAAGAAGTAGTTTGGTGTAGAAGACAGAGGAGCAGCCTTAGGGGAGACCTCGATTTAAGTTCTACTTCTGACACATACTCGCCATGAAATCTTTAGCAAGCCATTTACCCTCTTAATGCTGCCCCTAGCTAACTCTCTGAGACCAGTGGTAATATAAGGCTATATAAGTGAATTGTTGATATGCATATCTAAGATTTTTCCATACCAGGAATTTCCTGTAAATGAGTAAATCAAAGATCCTGATTTTTAAAATTACTAAATATCAGCTACTAGAATTTTGTTGTATGAAAATAGCATTTGCAACATAAGGGATAAAGGTGAAATTGTTATTAGATTTTTCTTTGCCATGGTACTTGCTGTAGTATGATTTGACTTTTGTGTGCATTAATAACTGATTTCAAAGGGATCAACCTTGGAAATTAACAGGCATGACTTACCTAGCCTTATTTAGGGCTTAAACACTAATGAAATTAAATTTAAAAAAAAAACATTGAATCAAAAAATGAGTTAAACAATTAGCTTAATAAAAGATTCTCATTCTCTTTTGAAGTGTTTTGATTTTTTTTTTAGCAGTCTTAACTCTATTTTCAACTAGTTTCCTAATTCTATAAAAGTGGAATTTTTAAACCTTAACTTAATTTGTGTTTTTGAGCTCTGGATCCGTATTCTTTGCACTTGAGTTGATTCCATCTGCCAATTTGCAGATGGCCCTGCTCCTTTATTGTCACAGCATCTTGGAAAGTTAGCACTGGAAGCCAAGTGGCCTTATTTTTACACAGCAACCTTAGCATAGCCACACAAGTGTTACTTGAGAGATGGCTGAAATCAATAAAAACAGCAGAACTGAGATAGTATAGTTGGGATAAATTTCCTATTGGAGACAAATACTAAGTACTGAGGGATATGACTTGGCTGAAAAGAAAAGGAAAGTTACACCAGGAGAAGGGAATTCTCAGTTGTGGAGCTTCCATTCTAAATCAGGCACTTTCTACTTCTGGAAGTCATTTCTCCCTAAATGGGGGCATTTAAGCAAAGCCACTGGACAACTGTATATGCCAGTCTCTTCTTTCTCCAATCCATCCTCCACATGTCTGCTCAAAGAATCTTCCTAAAGCACAAATCTAAGTGACTCCTCAAGAACTTTCATTGGCTCCTTATGGAAGCTAGGATAAAATATCAACTCTTCTATGTGGCTTTTAAAGCCCCTCACAATCTAACTCTGGTCTACTTTTCCAGGCTTATTATACATCATTATTTCCCTTCATAGACACTTCATTCCAACCAAGCTAGTCTATTTGTTTTCCCCAAAACTTGGCATTCTGTGCCCCACCTCTATATACTATAAACTGTCCTTGGCACCCAGAATGCATTGTCTCCTTATCTCTTCTCTTAGAATCTTAAGCCTTCTTTAAGACTCAGTTCAAATGCATTCCTTTCTTCTGCCCCAAATCATCCAGTATATAACATCCCCCATACCTTAATAGAATAAATTGTCCTTCATTTTGTCTTTGTATCTCTAGTGTCCAGAATAGTGCTCTTCACCCCATGGGCACTTAGTACATACTTCTTGGATTGTATGGAATGAAGGATAGAAAGTAAAGAGCAAGGAACATGCCTATCACTTGGCAAGCAGATGTGTCTGGCTAAAGCCCATCCTGATAAAATCTTTCACCTGATGAAAACAAGTCTTGGTTTACATGAGAATGTTGGCAGGTGAATCATATTTCACCTAATGCCCCCATCAAAGCCATCATTAACTATCAGAAAACAGCAGCTCAGCAACCTAAGCTTCTGAGAGCCCCGCAATCTCATGTTTATTCATGTTGGCTGTTGAGAAGCAACTGTGCCATCCACGTTAATAAAATGGCCATATTATGACTGGTCTGGTTTTATGATACAGACGACAATAAGCCAAGTCACTGAGAATTTGCCAGAGTCTGTGCGTGTAATTTGTATTTGATAAACTGGATGAAACGGTTGCTTCCTGAGTTGAGATCATAGCACTTGTGTAAAGAGATATTCATACATGGCCTAGACTTCTGCCAAACAATTCAGATATCTGGTCTTGGAAGAGGCATTTATTGTACTGGCACTGTGTCGGGTAGCGGATGAGAAGAACGTCTTGAAATACAGTACTACATTGAAATAACCGTTTTCTTTCTCTTTAAAAATATAGCCAGTTTTTATTTTTAGACTTTCTTTATGTCTTTTATAGTTTATGCTATAGATATTTCCTCATATTGCACTGTGCTCCATCTATAGACCCCCTCCTTTGCCACAAAGAAAACAAAAAAGCCAACTGAGGTGGTGACTGCATCTGAAACTACAGACAAAATTTAGTATTGGGAGTATCTACCTCCCTTAGCAAAAGGAAGGAGGTACGTTCCATTGTTGTTCCTCTAAGAGACTGTTTCCAGTGGCTAGTGCAGCTACCTCCATCACTAGATATACCTGACAAGAGTTGTGAAAATCATAGGAGACAACATATACAAAGAACTTCGGAAAAAGTTAAAAGCACCACATGTGGCTATGCTATAAATATAAGAAATGATGAGCAGGATGATTTCAGAAAAACCAAGAGAGACTTCCATGAACTGACACAGAGCAAAGTGTGCAGAACCAGCAGGATGTCATACACAATAGCAGCAATATTACACAATGCATAATTGTGAATGACTTAGCTATTTTCAGCAATACAATGATCCAAGACAATCCCAAAGGACTCATGATGAAAAATGCTATCTGCCTCTAGAGAAAGAACTGATGGTGTCTGAATACAGACCAAAGCATACTGTTTTTCTCTTTCACTCTTTTCTTTTTCGTTTGAGTTTTCTTCCACAAAATGACTAATATGGAAATGTTTTACATAATCACACACATAACATATATGAGATTGCTTACTATCTCGTGGAAGGGGAGGGAGAGGGGAGAGAGGGATAGAATTTGGAACTCAAAACTTCAAGAAAAAATAAATATTAAAAATGTTTTTACATGTAAATGGTGGGAAAATAAAATATCATTTACAAAATAAATGTTAGCTATTATTGTTATTATCTAGCACATGTAGAGTGGTTGTCCTTCATGAGAAAAGCCACTTCCCATCAGACACTGGAGTAAAAGAGGGCCTCTGTGTTATATGAATATCAGTTGAAGGAACTGGGAATGTTTAACCTAGAGAAGACTGAAGGAATATTCTTTCTGTCTTCAAGCACATAAAAGGCTGTCTTACGGGAAAGATGGTATACATTCTGTTTCTCCCAAAAGGGCAGAATTAGGAACAAAGGGTGGAAGTTACAGAGGCAAACTTAGGATCAAAGTTAGAAAAAACTTACCAATGAATGATAAGTTATCCAAAAGTGTGTTGAGCTGACTTAGGAAATGGTAATTTCTGCCTTATTGGAGGTGTAGAAAATGTGGTTGAGAATGTGGCTTCTGTATATTACTCATCAGGGTGATGAGTAGCTGCTGGGGTATTGGCAGCTGTAGGCTGTTGACAAGGAAATGTGGGGAATGGGAGCTGTAATTAGGGGCAGAGACTCACGTGGAGAAATTAGGCACTTCGGATAGGCTGTAAAACCTGCATTACCCAGCCAATAGGGAAACAGGGAAGGGCACTGCGATTCCAGGCTAGAGATAAAAAGCTTTGTTTTACTTTTTGTAAGGTGTACCCACACATGGGACACCTGGCCTTGTTATGCCATTAATAAAAAGGTGTTTTGTTTTATGGTTTTTTTTTTCTGGTTCACCAATAGCATCTTGGAACGTTTGTTGCTTACAGAGGTATTTAAGCAAAGGCTGGATAATTACTTGTCTGGTGAATTGTAGGATGAACTTTGGGGTGAATATGGGTTGGCAGAGTAGGCAATGGCCAAAGTGGCTTATCACATTATGAGGGAGGGAACAGGTCCTAGGGTGTAGATAGAATTTTTTTTTGTTTGGCAAGGCAATTGAGGTTAAGTGACTTGCTGAGGGTCACACAGCTAGTAAGTGTCAAGTGTCTGGTCTGAGACTGGATTTGAACTTGGGTTCTCCTGACTCCAGGGGAAATGCTCTACCCACTGCACGACCTAGCTGTCCTGTAGATAGAATTTCAAAACGGGAAATCCCTAGGCTGGTACAAGAAGAAATTTGAGATGCTTGCGGCCGAGGGAATACTGCTGGACCCTCCCTGCTAATAAGCAGGTAGAGCACAAATGTTTCTTTGTTCAAGAATAATGAAAAGCTTTGCACTGGTCACATAGGCATGTGGCAATCTTATTGGCCTATAAAAGAACCCAGTGAGGGATCCTCAAGGTATCTCAGACCTGACAGGTTCCTCACCTCCTCAGAGGCTGTAAAAACCACTGATCTGAGAATGTTTCGCTGAGGGGGAAAAGGAAGGTATAAGGGAGAGCCAGCATTCACTGTTACTAGCAACATGTAACCCTGACCATTATTTTGTGTGTTCTTATAAGCTACATAAACCTACTTGAGGAGCAGCTAGGGGTGCAGTGGATAGAGTGCTGGACCTACACGTAGGAAGACTCCTCTTCCTGAGTTCAAATCTGGCCTCAGACTCTTACTAGCTGTGTGACACTCGACAAGTCACAACCCTGTTTGCCTCAGTTTCCTCATCTATAAAATGAGCTGGAGAAGGAAATAACAAAGCACTCTGGTATCTTTGCCAAGAAAACTCCAAATGAGGTCACGAAGAGTCAGACAGGACTGAAAATGACTGAACAACAATACCCTATTTGATGACCCTTATTTGTGCCTGGTCAGTTCAGAACAGCAGGCAGCCCCTCCTCACAGAGATGCAATATAGGACTACTGAGAATCTTTCCAACTCTGGAATTGTGTGATCCTAATCTCTATAGAAATCACCCACTCATCATCAATCCTGCCTCTCAGAAGAGATTCAAAGAGAAGGAACCACCACTGACCACATGATCATGAATTTAGAGCTATGAGACCTTGGGTAGTGTCTTGTCTGACCTATTTATTTTACCGAAACCCAGAGTGGTACAGTAATTTGACCTAGGTCACACAAGTATTAAGTGACAAGTCCAGTATTCAAATAAAAGGTCCTCTGACTCCAAATTTTAGCACTCTGTCCTCAGTGCCATGTTGCTCCCACCTGGTTTTCAATGGATTAAAATCAAACGAGGTTAATGCCCGTGAATGATATAGACAAGTAAATCAAGAGCAACAACAATTGTAATAGGCCTTCTGCTACTACTGCTAACAGAATAAATATCAAAAATGACCCACATCTATCTTAATAGCATTTTTGAAGTGGAACGCCTCCAAGAAACCCAGAGAGAACTAGCGAAGTCCAATTATATAGGTGGGCATTGATCAGGGAATAAGTACTTTTAAATGACCCAAACTATAGGTGTGTGGGAAGGAGAAAGATGTAGGAGATTCCTGGAACTCTGAAGGGAGAAATCCTAGAAATCCTAGCCCTCAAGTGTAGCAAAGTCTCAAACTGCTTTCCTGAGTCTGAGGATTTTATGCTGAGGACACCAATGCTGCCCTGATCTCCTGGTCTCTTCTTCCCATCACCAGGAAGGGGCTCCAGCCTAAAATTATTGAAAAAGGAAATGACACTTTGAGAACTGAGTTGTTTTTGTCCCCCTCCCCTCAACTGAGGAATAGCCTAGACATAAATCCCTCCAGGTGGCAGTCAAAGAAATTTCCCATTTGGAACCTCGCTTAGCTACAGAATGCCTAGAAGCAGTTTGTGAGAGAGTATTGGAGGAAATAGAAGCTGTATTTGCCAAGTCCTTTCCATATTTTTATGTCTATTCATCTCTCTGGGTCGGGGTGGACCCAGGTCATTTTCTGTTAACCTTCTTTGACCTCACAGACTCATGGCTTTTTTCTTCTCTTGTTCATAAGCTTCTAAGACTAAGAGAGTTGGTGTTTTCAACAAATAAAACAGGCCCCATAAATTAACAGTTGGCCTAATCACTTGCTCATGCATATGGTTTCAAGTTACAGAATCTGAGAGTTTAAAAGAAACTGAGATCTCAACTAGTCCAACCCAATATTGACCTACAACATCCCAATCGAGTAAGTAGTCAGGCAACCTGCATTTTGAGGCTTTCCAGTAATGAGAAACCTACTCCTACCCAAAACATCCCTTTCCACTTTAGGATAGCTCTAATTAAGCTTTTGCTTACAGCACATCTAAATCTTCTTTGTCACTCCCACCCACCCAGGTGGTCTTCTGGGACCAAGCAGAACAAGTCTAATCTTTTAACCAAATGATAGCCTTTAAATCCTTGAAGGTAACTATTAAATCAGCTTTTTAACCTTTGTTGTTATTTTCATTCAGTCGTTCAGCCTGTCCAACTCTTCATGACCCCGCGGTTCATAGTGTACCAATATTGTCCATGGGGCTTTCTTGGAAAAGATACATGAATGATTTTCCATTTCATTTTTCAGTGGATTAAGGCAAACAGAGGTTAAGTGATTTGCCCAGGGCCACACAGCTAGTAAGTATCTGAGGTTATATTTGAACTCGGGTCTTCCTGACTTCAGGCCCAGAGCTTCAACCACTGAGCCATCTAGCTGCCTCCATTTAGCCTTTGAGTCATCCCCATTTCCTCATTCTTCAACCCACATGTTAAAATACTTGCTAAGTAATGTTAATTCTACCTACTCTATCGTCACTTCTAACAATTATCCTATATCTCTCTTCTCTTTCTCAACTAAGCTCCTATGGGGGAAAATCTATACTCTTTGCCTCCATTACCCTCTAACTTACTTCTCAGTCCTTAGCAATCTGGCTTCCCACCTCATCATTGAACTGAAACTGCTGTTCCTAAAGTTACCAGAAATGGCTTTATTTCTAATTCTTTGCTCTATTTTTAATCCTTCTTGACCTATTGACTACCCTTTCCTTTTGGATAAAATCTCTAGTTTTGTAATTAATAATAATAATAGCAACAACAATGACATTTAGTGCTTTAAGGTTTGCAAAGGGCTTTACAAAATTTATCTCATTTCATCTTAACAATGCTAGAAGGTAGGCGCTATTATTGCCCCCTTTTAATGGATGAGAAAACTGAGGTAGACAGAGGTTAAGTGACTTGCCCAGGTCAAACAGCTAGTAAGACTCAAAGTCAGATTTGAACTTAGGCCTTCCTTGTTCCAGGTCCAGCATCATGTCCATTATTCTACCAACGTCCTCATTCACCCAGCAGTGTACAGTGAGACTATAACCTCTATCATTTTGGACACTGCTCCTGAATGTAACCTAAGATTACAATAGCCTTTCTGGCTGTTATGTCCCACAGTTAACTCACGTTTAGCTTGCAATCCACTAAAATCCCCAGCTCTTTTTTGCCCAGACTGTAATCCAGCCAAACCTCTTAGGTCTTCTATATGTGTGGTTCATTTTTTTCAAACTACGTATATTACTTTATTTTCACCACTATTCATTTTATTTGATTCACTCCATCATACTGGCCTGTTAAGATCTTTTTCAATATTTATTCTATCACCCAACATTTTAATTATCTATCACTTCCAGATCTACATCATCTGCAAAGTTGATAGGCATGTCATACCCTCATCTATGTCATTGATAAAAATGTTAGACTGCATAGGGTCAAGAACAGATTCCTGAGTCACACTTCTACATACCACCCTCCAAGCTGATATCAACCTATTCATAGCTATTCTTTCAATCTGATCCTTTAACTAGCTCCAAATCTACTTACATTAAATTATCTAGCTCACATCCTTCCATCTTGTCTATAAGGATGACATGAGAGACTTTGTCTTTGCTATTGATATACAACCTGGGGGCAACCTCCAACTACCTTTGGGTCACCTAGACAAGGTTGTCTCATATGCAAGATACTATCACTCAAAAGCCCTCCAATGATGTTTAATTTCCTAGTGAATAAGGGGACACAATTCAAAGTAAAAGCACTCAATGAAATATAATAAGAAAAGTAACAATAAAATGTTTCCCTATAAATCTGAGGCCTATTTTCCACAAATATACACACCATCAGTGGGAAAAGTGGACACACTTAGGAAACACTTCTGGAGTGGCACACATGTAGGGAACATGTATGGTCAGGGCATACCCGAGAGAGGCAACTTATGCCTCTGATGCTAAAGGCCAACATTTTTTTCTAGCAATATCATTGCATTGCTCCCACTGAATATGCTTCCAAAAGCTCTCAAGGAGCATACATTTTTTCACAATTGGGTAATCTCTGCCAGATGTGGAGATATGGCATATAGTATCTGTCAGGCATTCATTGCTCCCTGTTGATTTTTCATAGCTGCTGGTCACCATCAGGCATGATTCCACTGGGCATGAAGTAATAGAATTTCTCTATGCTTCCAGCTTCTGGCTTCAGCTGGAGTCCTCATATGCACTGCTACTTCCTCAACATTAGGAGAAGAGTAGATTCTGCCATTTTCTCACAGGGTTGTTGTGGAGATCAAATAACACATATAACATGCTTTGCAAACCCTAATGTGAAATATAAGTGTTCATTATTATTATCATTATTCTTTAGCTTACAATGCTACCGCTTTTTCAGAAAAGCACAGTCCTCATGAATTCATCAGACTAGGGGAAAACCTGGCTACTTTTTGCCCCATCAGGAGCATTCTTGCTCTCCAGGAGCTGAGGATTGATATCACATCTATTAATACAAAAATAGTTGAAGTAAAGAATGGGTAGGACTAGTCTGCTTAAATAATGAGAGACAGATGTGCTGCAATTTTATACCACTTAATAACCTGTCTCTTATCTTTCTAGTCTTCTTATATCTAAAATCCCACCTTCTACAAGAAGTCTTTCCCAGTCCCTCTTTACTCTAACGTCTTCCTCTGTTGATCATTTCCAATTTTCCCAACTTTCTCTTATTTGTATATAGCTGTTTGCATGTTGCTTCCCTAATAGACTGTGATCTCCTCAAGGTGGGAGGAGGGGGAAGGGAGACTTTCTTTTGCCTTTCTTTGTATCGGCAGAGCTTAGCACAGTGCCCAGTACATGGTATTTATTGACAGACTAAATCAACCATTTTTGTTTGCTTTAGCAAAGACATGAACTTAGTGAGTCTCATCTTTAGCCACGTCAGTCGCTTTACTCTTAGCCTTTTCTTCCTTTGATGATGCCCCCCACCTCAGATGTCTACTGTCCCTTTACCTTCTCCACCTTCTTTATCTCACATCCTTAATGAACAATGGTGTAAATGATTAATGATAGATTACTACCTCCCAGGTGTATTTGCCTTTTAGCAGATTTCCCTCTCCTACTTTCTACTTCTACTACTGGTAATTAGATTAATTCTGTCATTGCTTCTGGGAAGGGTACATCAATCCCTATGATTTAAAATCCAAATTGTCTCTCCTTAGCCATCACTGTCTTGTATGGGTTGCTTCCAACCATTAGAATATAAGCTCTTTGACTGTTTACTTTTCTATTTGCATCCCCAGCATTTAGCTATAGTGGTTGGTATACAGTATATGTTAAATAAATGATTGTCCCTCCATTCATTAAGATTAAAAAGGTAGACCTCTGCCACAATTCAAGGCATAAGCCCATGGAGGCAGAAGTGAGAATGCTGGGGAGACAGGGAGCCTTCAAATACTCCTAAAATCACAACAGCAGTTGGTCACCTGTGCCCTGTTCAAAGATTCCACTGATGAAAAGCATAAAAACAAACTTTTATGTTAAGCTGTTATCTGAATTTTGGTCACTGAGACATTTACCATCACTTCATCACTTGAATTTTATCATATTAGCCCCTAGAAGGGTAGTTCTTCTCCTTATCTTTTGCATTTGAAGCTTACATACATTACTACCAGAAGGTGACAAGTTCCTATGACCACATAGCCAAGAAATAAAGCACAAGCCAAAAACTTTAAGGAATAAATGAGCACACTTTCTTCCAACATTTCTTAATGTAAAATAGCATCAAATCTGCACAGCTACATTCTTAATAATATTAAACATAAATTTTTAAAGGATCATATTAAAGAAATAAAGATAAGGTAAAATTTTGTACCTTTCTCTCTAATCCTTTAACAATTATCGATTTAATGTAACAGTAATCTCATATACAGACCTTTATTCGAAAGATTCCTTTAAAACTAATCTTAAATTAGTATCCAGCATCTTTGAAAAACTTGCGCATGGTTGTGGAAGTTCAGGTTAATTGGTGTCAATCCCCCTGCAGCTACTCACCTAGCTGCTGGATTTGGTTTCAGGTGAGAGAATAATTTCTGTCACTACCTCCTGCATAATCTGCCTCTGAAGTGGTTCCCTGGAAATTCAGCCCATCCCCCCACATCTTGCATCCTAAACCTCTTTCACACCTGAGGAAGCAGAAGAAGAGAAAGAACAATAGTGCATTTCTCCTAAAAGCCGAAATCGAAAGGGGCCTGAGAAGACACCTATCCCTGAATAAGAAATCTTCCCACAACATCTCAGATAAGTAGACATCTATTCCTTGTTTAAAGAACTGCAGTGTACAAGACGCTGCTACTCCCCAAGGCAACTCATTACACTGTTGGATAGTTTTAAACTTTAACAAGTGTTAGGTTTGTGTTTTTTTTTTCTTGCACAAAGGTTAAATATGACTCTCTCCTTTCTGCTGTTCCTGGTTATGTCCTCTGGAACGGAGCAGAACAAATCTAATCCTTTTCCATGTGACAGCCCTTCCCATACGTCAAGACAGCGATCCTGTCCCTCCTCAGTCTTTTTTTTTTTCCCCTCCAAGGTAAATATCAGTTGTCCCATGAACGAATTCTCATATGACATGACCTTGAGGCTCTTTCCCATACTGGTCAGCCTCTTCCGGGTGTTCTCAAAATTACCTATAGGCTTCCTAAAATATGGTGGCCAGAGATGAACATAGTAATTATTCCAGATGGCATGTGACCAAAGCAAAGTACAGTGGGACTATCACATCCATGACCTCTAACCTTCTAGACCTAATCTTCTCTCAGCACCGCCAAAGATCACATTAGGTTTCTTTGACCATCAAACTACAGCAGAATAAAGAAGGCTGAACAAAGTTTCAAGCTTATTTCATCACACCATGTGAACAGACAACCCCCAGGGCAGTTTTTGGTTCTGATGCCTTTTTTAAAATACTGTACACATAGCCTGTTTTTTTGGTAGTAACTACACCACATTTATCTTTCCTTTAACACCAGTTCTGTGGTTTTCTCATCACTTTTTTGAGTACTTTCATTCCTGGCACATAGTAGGTACATAATAAATGTTTATTGATTCATTCATTCATCCATTTATTCTGCAATAACCTGTGGCTATTAGGCTTACTTTTTAAGATGGCAGCTAGAGCTCTAGACCTGAAGCCAGGAAAAGCCAAGTCCAAATCTGACTTCAGACACTTACCAGCAGTTTGTGTGACCCTGGGCAAGTCATTCAACCTCCATTTACCTCAATTCTGCAAAACAGGGATAGGGATAACAGGGATGATACACGTACCTCTCAGGTTTGCTGTTAGGATAAAATAAGATAATATTTATCTATGCTTTGCAAACCTTAAAGTGGTATATAAGTGCTAGTAGTTATTTTTTTGTCATTAACCAGCTTTATTGATATCTAATTCTCTGTGAATTTCAGAAGCATGGAAAACAATTGTAAAGGAGCCAGTCACAAAAAGATAAGCTGGCTGGTAGGATCAGTTTGGGGGTCAGTGGTGGGTTATGAGCTCCTCTTGGAAAGGAGGATGTTGATCAGCTCATTGCCATCTTTGTCAATGATCCGGATGCTGAAGGATGATAGGTTCAGAATGAAGTACTTCTTCAGGATCTCTATTGCCTCCTCATGCGTGAAACTTGGTTTGTAAAAATGATCTAGGATATACTTGACACTTACTAGCTGTGTGACCCTGGGGAAGTCACTTAACCCCAGTTGTCTAAAAAAAAAAGACCCAGGATGCTGAGGGTCAAGAAGGCACCATAACCGTGGGCTGCAAATGGAGCTCTGGCCAGGGCTGACAGGTAGTCCAGTACAGTGTGCATCCTTCATGCTCATCCTAGCCCGCCAACAGGAGGTTGACATGGTATGGGATCTGACCTCCAGAGCTAAAGAACAGCCAGATTTCGATGTGTGAAGTTAGCTGCTGCTATGGGAGACAATTCATACCCATCATGCATTTTGTAGAGCTGTACGTTTTTCTGAATGTATTCAGCAAACCGCACAGTGTCTCCTGCCTCTCCAACACACAGAAGTAAGAATTTCTCACTCATCTTAAACATCTTATCATAATCGTCCTTCATTTGGACAATGTTGCTGACAGTCACAAGGTCAGAGGCCACCAAGGTACAGCCGGACCCCTGGATGCTGCTAAGGTACTCCATGACAGCAGCGAGACAGGACAGGTTACAGCCTGGACAGGCCTGCCTGCAGTTCATTCTCACTGCCAGCTCAGTGCTAACTCTTTTTAAGCCATTTCTCATCTCCCATCTGCCTTAAAATAGCCCAGTTAAAATTTACAGGTCTAATGGTCATAGATTTAGAGGTGGAAGGGACTTCAGAGGTTACCTTTTCCAATCACTTCTTTTTACTTGTCATGAAATTGAGTCTGAGAATTAAGTGACTTATCTTGGGCCACAGAATTAGTAAGTGTCTGAGCTGGACTTGAATTCAAGTCTTCCTAAATTCAAGCTCAAGCCCCACTCCAATGAGCCACTTAGCTGCCTAACAATAGTAATTTTAATGCCTACACGTTGTTTTCCTCACCATGGCCCTGTATTTACTTTTGCTGTAACCACCCTTCCCGCTACTACCATCACCCTTCCAACCCCACCCCCACCAACACATGCTTCTTGAAGGAAAAAATTAGTTCATTTTTGTGTTTGTATCTCTAGCACCTACCTACCTAACTGTGCTAGACACTCAAATGCTTGTCAAATTTGAACATGAAGTAAGAAATGCAAATATTATTTTTCAGATTGGAAAACAGAGTCTCAGAGAGGATCTGAACCCAAATCTCCTGACAGTGAGTCCAGTCTTCCTTCCATGACACTAGCCTGAACTTCTGGCTCAACCCACAAAGGCAAACCATGGTTTTCTGCATGGTCTGGTTCACTACACCTAAAGGACCAAAGTCATTTGGAATTTTAATCCTATTTCCTAGTCATTTACTTTCTGCAAGATCCATGAGCACGTTCCATCCTCCAGGTCCCTGATGAAGATTTTACAAATGTGGAGTCCAGGACCAAGGCTCTTGTTATATTCTTTCACTCAGTGAGGCAGCTCACATCCATATATTTCCATTAGTGGGAAACACTTCCATTGTCATGAAGATTCTAATCTGAAAGGCAGTTTTTATAGTATCATCACTGGAAAGTCGACTAGCTAAAGAGCATTCTAATCAGTAGCATTGAAAGCCTTCTATAAATGAGACTGTCACAATGTACCTCCCCCCACAGAAACACCACCACCACCACCCTTCCTGGTTGCAATAAAAATGAACAAATAAAAAGAGAAAACTGTAATTGGTCTGGTAATTGGGCCATGAAAATGTTCTCTAAAGAACAGCAGCCAAAAGAAAACACACAGAAGCAGCCGTTCCAAATAATTCAACTTAAAGGGACATCTGATTCCCCCCTAGTTCTAATCTCTAGCAATGTGCATTCTCTTGCATGGCTGGAGTGTCTGAAAACAGCGCATTTTCAGCTTTCATAACATGAAAATTTTGTAACATATCAGCTCCACACTTTGGAAAGCCACAGGATTCAACTCAGGACTTTCTCACTTCACTAGCAGAATGTGAAGTCATCTCTGAAAAAGGCTATCATTTTATTCAGAGCTCCATTAATTTGACCCTTTGTCCTCACATCAGGAGAAGAGAAGAAAGGAAGGTAGATTTTTTTTTCCTCTGCTATTAGCTGAAATAGACTATCCCAAACTTATCATCTTCTTTTCCCCCACCCTCTATTTTCCTCCCTCCATCCTCTCCAACACCCAGTCAAGGAAATTTATTATCAATTTATTTCAGATATATCAATCTACTATAATGACACTTTTTATAGCGGGAACATTTCCCTCCAAAGCACTTCAGAAATGCAAAACTGAGTTCTCCTCTGCTGCCACAAGGCCAAAAGTAATTTGAGCGAGACCCATATTCTACTTTTTGCATCAACCTATGAGGGCTTATCCACGATGTTATACATGTCCATTTTCTTTTTTTTTTTTTATTTTTTGTTTGTTTGTTTTAGGCAATGGGGTTAAGTGACTTGCCCAGGGTCACACAGCTAGTAAGTGTTATATGTCTGAGGCCAAATTTGAACTCAGGTCCTCCTGAATCCAGGGCCTGTACTCTATCCACTGTGCCACCCAGCTGCCCCTATACATGTCCATTTTCCAACTGTAAGATGACTGAGGTTTTTCACTGGCCAAAAATAAAGCCTGATTGTTTTGGTCCTATACAACCGTTAGATCAGAGACTGATGTTTAAAATTGAATCAGAATTCAGAGAAGTATGGTAAGATTTATATGAACTGATGCAAAGTCAAGTCAGCAGAACCAGCATAACAGCAATAGGCAAAATTATTTCAATGATGTAAATGTAACTGACAACAGCAAAACAGAAACGGAATATTATCTAATTATGTTGCCAAAACTTAATCCTTAAGAAGATTTAAGAAAATGTACCCTCCCATATTCCTTATTTGTAGAGGTAGGAGACTATAGAGATAGAATATTGGACACACTGTCAGAACTGGTTCATATGTTGGTTAGTTTTGTTGAAATGTTTTTTTTCACCTTTTTTTAGTTTTTGTTACAAGGAATGACTCTTGGTGAGAGAGTGATTAAGGTAATATGTTTTTAAAAGAATTTCTTTCTAATAGAGAAATAATATGTATAATTACGCAGGTACTGAACCTTTCCTTTCTTCTATTCCTAACCACAGAATCTTGTCCAGAGCTCTTAAACATAGACAACCTTCAGCAAATGTTGTTTTGCAAACAGACTAATCGTACCAATGTATGTAGAAGTTAAAAGAGTAAAAGTAGCATTTTTTTTTCTCTGTAAGTATATCGACACTGGTCCTGTACTTGTTCTCAGACAAGAAACCACAGGAAAAGCTAATCATGCCCCAGAAGCCTACAAAGTGTTTGGGGACACAAGAACAAGAGTTGATCTGGAGTGTAAGCCAGTGATAAGCCTAAAGATTGTAGGGGCAGAATTTCTAAACAGAAAATAATCTCAGATTTAATCTCTTTCAGCATCTTCATCTTGCAGATGAGGAAACTGAGGCCTCTGAAAGATTAAGTGACTTGCCAAGTGTCACACAGTGGCAAAGCTTGAACCCAAGATGTTTGAACTCCAAATCTAGCACTTTTACAACTATACAAACTAACCCCCAGATTTTGGACTGCAGGAAGCTATTGTTGATAAAATTTTGTTTGGAGGCTCAGAAGTTTAATTCATGTGTCTTAGTGCAATATTTTTGTGGTGTTATAAACTATATTGGGAAAAGTTCCAGAAGGATGCTTCCCATTGTCCCTAGAAATAGTCTTGCCTAGGCAACAGCCACAGCATCAGGGGCCCAGGAATGATCTCCATTCCCATCCTCCCTCCGTGCTGCCTTGAAGACCTAAGTGGGTCATTTGGTCTCCGTGGTTTTCACAGAGGCTGCCAATAAGAGGGTCAATCAGGTCACTGGCTTTCTGATGCAGAAATACATCCCCCAAGGAGTGCCCTCTGATTATCTACTCGTTTCACAAACCTGACAGAGTGTGATTGCAAACATCAGTGTCCAAGGGGAAAATGTGTCCCCAGTTTACCTAGTTGATCACAACTATGGAGGCTCAAATAAAATAATGTATGAAAAATGCTTTGCACACCTTAAAGTTCTATGTAAACATGAGACATTATTTATACATATTTGTCATTTATGTATTTTGGTTCCTAGTTCTTATATAGCCAGCCCTCCAGCACATGAGCTCAGCATCCATACCTATGAACAAGTCTATGAAATTTGGGAAGCCTTTATATAAAGTAAACTGGGAATAAATCAATTCTTCTTTTAAAACTACTCCCTTTTCATGGAGGATTTGTAGTTGAAGTCATGCTCCAAATTGCTAACAGTAAAAGAAATGCACATTAAAAGAACCTTCCAGTTACATCTCACTCCATGCAAATTAGTAAAGAAAACAAAAAATAAGGCCAGTGTAGTAATGCACTATTGGTAGAGCTGTGAAATGATACAACTAACCTGGGTTTTAATTTGATATTATTCAAGAATATTTACTAAACTATCCATACCCTCTGACCCAGAAATACCATTGCTGGACATACAACCCAAGGAAGTCAAAAACAGAAGAAAAGTTCAACATATCCTGAAATACTCAGTGTAGCACCCTGAGTTACCAAAGAACTAGAAACAGCATGGTACCTGTCTATTAGTGGATGACTGAAAATGCAATGGTCAGGGATATGCTAGTAAACATTAAACAACTAGCTCTCCTGAAAAAAAGAAATGTTTATATGACAAAATTTTACGTTTAATCTGTAACATTAGCATTTTCCCCATTACTTTCTTAAGTCTAGACAATCAGTGAAACAACAACTAATGCCCTGATTTGTAGTTTACTGATTTCTGAGGTACAAATGCTCACACTGAAAATTTAACAATCAGCTCTTCTAAACTAGTTTAAACTTATTCCAGTATAACCCTGGCTGTTTGGCATATGAATATAATATACTACTCTTACTGATAAGTAAGAAAGGATGAATATGAGGAATTCAGAGAAACAACGGAGTATTTGTATGAACTAATGCAGAGCAAAATAACCAAGAAAATAATATATACAACACCAATAACTATATAAATGAAAACACCAAGAAGCATATACAAATGAAAACAAAAGAACAATATGCACAGTGCCAACAACCATACAAATGAAAACCTCATCACAAGGAATTTGAACTCTAAATAATGGGAAAAAACAATGAAAGTCCTGGGGGAAAAAAGTTAACAAAATATATTTCCTCCCTCACAAGAGTACAACTAGGACCAAACATTTTACATACATACATACATATATACATATGTGTGTATATACATATGTGTGTGTATATATATACGTATATATATATGTATATACACACACACACACACACACACACACATAAAATCAGGCAAAGTTTCTTATTAGATCTTTTTGATGATTTTTCTTTGTTATAAAGTAAATCTGGAGAGAAGTGGTGGGTAAGGATGTTGATGTAAAGACAAATAACATCAACAATATATACACGTGTGTGTGTGTGTATGTGTGTATATACATATATATATATAATTGAATATATATATTCAAAACAAGTAGTATAGTAGAGATATGTGGTTTCACGTACAATCTCCTGTTCTACTTTTTACTTGGAAATATTTGTTTTTGGCAGGTGTTTTCATTGAGAATATTTTTAAAAGAAATATTCAACGGAATTTTAAAAAATTATAAATAAAGCAATGGAGTTAGGGAAATAACTATATATTATCCATAACAAATATAAGATATGTAACTATTTACATACTATGTTATATATTTTATATCATCATATCATAATATACACACAATTTTTTAAAAACTGGATATCCCTATATCATCCAGTCTGAAAATATAGTAGCCACCCATGGACTCAATCCCACTACTAATTGGCACGTGAACTCTGACCTGTTCTATTTTTCAGCCTGGGCTGGTTTGCCTCTTCTTTGGCCGTCTGGTGGTCCCCTGCTTCCAGGGATCCACCAGATTGGTGCCAGACTTTGTATAGACATCCGGTCATCTTCAGTCATCTGCAGCTCAGAACTCCCTAGTTTGAGCAATCCATTGGCCTTAGCCTCCTCGGTTGCAAGGATTAGGACTATGCACACATAGAGAAATATATATTCTATGTCAATATGTTAATATATCCTCTACCATTGAGACTTGTTTTGCTAGCCCCAGAAGGCAGAGCTAAGACCAATGAGATTGAAATTACAGAGACAGATGCGGGCTTCAGATAAGGAAAACCTTCCTAATCTGAAAGCATCCTGAGCTATTTGGGCAGGTTCTGGGTTGTAGATAGTCACTGTGGATCTTTTAACAGAGGCTGGGTGTCCATTTCTTGGGTATGTTCTAAGTGGATCCTGGTCCAAGCATAGGTTAAACCACAGGGCTTTTGAGATGCTCTCCAACTCAGATTCTATGATTCTGTGTCATGAGGGTAGAGATGATAAGGGACGAGGACAAGACGGGACTCAAGTCACAGACTTTTCCATGGCCTCTTCCTCAGGCTAAGTGCAGAGGTCAAATTTTTATCCTGGTCCCAATTGCCACCTCACATGCCACAGAGACTAGGATATCTGGGGTTTGAGTAAACGAGAATTTGGCTTTGACTTCAAGACAGCCAGAGGGTATAGTGTATGGAGTGCTACCCTTGGAGTCAGGAACACTTGAGCTAAAATCTGGCTGCAGATACCTACTAACTGTGTGACCCTGGGCAAGTCATTTAATGACTCTATGTCTCAGTTTTCTCATCTGTAAAATGAAGACAATAAAACACCTACTTCCCAGGGTTTCTGTGACAACTTAATGAGATTGTATTTGTAAAATGCTTTGTAAAACCTAAAGCACTATATAAATGCTACCTGTTATTATCTTCCATAAAAATAATAATAAGCCATAATTACAGTTTGCATTTGAATATTGGCTCTGCTACTAAATTATAAAAAAAATGTGTGGAAAATATAATTTATTAATTATACAAATAATTGTGAAAATTGGCCTGTTTCCTCATCAAATAGAGAGTTGGATTTGATGATTTCTAAGTTCCCTTCTAGCTCTAAGTTTATGGTTTACTCCTCCTACTGAAGTACTGCAAAGTTTTGCAAAGCACTTTACATTTTTACATTATTTTCTCATCTAAACTTCACAACCACCCCCTTGGTAGGAACTATTATTACTCCCATTTTACAGATAAGAAAACTAAGGTTGCGTGTAGTCAAATGACTTGCCGCAAGTTACACAGCCAGTGTCTGAGGAAAGATCTGAATTCAGACCATTTCTCCACTATAATGAACGGTATTACCCTGGACAAGTCACTTACCTGCTCTGTGCTCCAGTTTCCTCATTTTGAAATAGAAATAATATGCTTGCCTCATGAACTGAGAGGTAAAAGGTAATAAGATGCTATAAATTCTTGGAATTTAGGTAACAACCAACACCATGCCACACAAGACATTTACATTTATTATCAACTGCTTGACTTAGTGGTCTGCAGACACAAATCTATTCAATTGTTTTGACTAAATCACTCAATTCCCCACCAGCTGTTTGACTAAATTTTTTTGTAAAGTTTCTAACCTCCTACTAATCAGTCAATGTAGTCAAAACTATAGTATCACAGACATAACCTTCACCTTCATAAGTGGTACCAAAACTGTCAATTGGAAAATGAAAAAGGGGGATGATTAGTACCAGAATTTGCAAATGATTCACCCATCAAGCCCATCTTTAAGTCCTATTTATTCTATATATTGTCACTCAACCTCCACTTACACCACAACAACCTACCTAAGACCATAGGCCAGAAATTCTTAAGACAGACTCATGATAATGATGTAAGTGAAGGGGAGTTCCCTTGAAAAATACACTCACACATGAGTACAGAACAAGACTCTCCATCATTCATTTCTTCATGATCCTATAAAAGGGACAGAGGGGAAGACAAACATTTATGGAGAGGGAGATTTTTCTTGTAATGGCCACAATAAATATGTTTGTTGAAGAGAAATAAATGTAGAAGGAAGACATGCACACCCGATGTTGAAGGAAAGCCTGTTCATGCCTAATACATTGGAGAAATTGTTCAGAAGCTGTTCATCCATGATAAAAAATATTACCTCTGTAATGCTGCCAAGGACAGGGAGACCTATGGTGGTCAACTGAATAAGTGCTGGCCATTCCCATTAAAGTGCCTGGGGGCAGAAGTAATTTACACATCCAATTTTTCTAGCATGTCAACAACAACTAAAATTTCGAGGGGGAATATATGTATCTTGGACATCTGAACTATTTTCTTCAATGCAAACACACACAGAATTGATATTTTGCACACACCCATGCAAAAGTTATCATGTTAGAGGATGAGTGGGGAATGGGATGGATATGTTCTGCCTATTTCCACTTGGCCACTCTCCCTGCAATGTTACCTCTCCATGACCCAGACCTGAAGCATGAGTGTCTGTTCACTATGAAGACTTATTCCAGGTGCGCAGCACAATCCAAACATATGGGAAAGTGTGAGTTTAAAGGCATATGTGTAGTTTAGTAAAAATAACAACAAAAGCCCCCATATGTACACATTTTCTCAACCCTTTGCTGCAGAGACATATCATTTGCAAATCTTACACATTGGAAGCTAGTTTAGATCTTTTTTCTGTGTGATACTGTGGTCAACCCTTGGGTAAGTACCAACAGTGTTAAAAATTCAGATTTCACCATTGACTGGGGGTAAAACAAAACCCTGCTACTGCTTGTACAAGAATTTCCTGCAACGCAGAGAGCTCTCTGCCAATCACAATTATCATCATGAAAGTGAACTAGTATTCCAGGTCAAATAACTAACTCTTCAAGGAGAGGATGACAAGATAGATAGGAACTTAATGGATTTATGGTATTAGACGAAGAAGAAAAATACCTGTCTGGACTAATCATAAACTTTTCTTTAGCTGCAATTAACCTTATGTTGAAATATCGCAAGTAGGCTGTGTAAATGATGGCACTTAAGGAAAGCAATGAATGTGTAAGTGTCTTGGGCTTGTCAGAGAAAAGGGTCCCTGAAAATGTAAAACTTCACTAAATAATAAATATAATATATGAACTTATGTGCAGAGTATGTTTAAAATCATCCTGAAGGGCTTTGTCTACAGAAATTCTCAAGTACTGGTAATGTTAAGCACATAAAAGTGTGTGTGTGTGTGTGTGTGTGTGTGTGTGTATGTGTGTGTGTGTGTGTGTGTGTGTTTTAAACCAGACCTAAAATGTCATTAGTATGGGAACTCCCAGTGAAAAGAGTCATTCTACCAGTGCATACTGGTAGCTGTTCTACAACTTACAGTTTTAGAGAGTCATCTGGCTGGTGCACTAAGAGATTAAATGATTTACTCGGGGCCATATATCCAGTAAATGAAGGACTTGAATCCAGGTTTTCCTAATTGTCTGGCTGGATTTCTACTACTGTATGCTGCCACCACTCTAAAAGGGATATTCACCATTTCATAAACTTAACAACACATAGAAGAGAAAGATCACACATTCAGAGCTGGAAGGGGCATTAAGGGTCATCCAGTTCAGGGCTTCTTAAACATTTTCCACTCCTGACCTCTTTTGGTGTTTCAGCATTTGTTGGCATTGTATGGCCTAAGATCGTGCACAGTGCAAAGTCCACATACTTTGTGTTCAGAACCAAGGCTGCAGTGAAGTTGGACAATGTAATATGGACAAGCACTGCCAGAAACACCTCAGATTCATTACATGTTTGATTTTGAATTAAGTTTTGGTCTTTGAACATTCAGAAATCTTTTACTGTTACCAAATTTTTCACAACCCCTTAGGGGTCTAGACCCACAGTTTAAGAAGCACTAAGTCCAACCCCTTATTTTATGGATGAGGAAAATGAGATCCAAAAAAGGAAAAATGATTTGCCTAAGTTCACATAGGAAGTAAATAGTTGAGGCTAGATTCCAACTCAGGTCTTCTGGTGACCTGCACCAGATTTCTAGAACTAAAATAAAACTTAAAGAAGAATGATACCAAGAATTTCTTCTGATAAGAATGGTGTCTACTCTTTGAATTTAATAGCATGTCTCTGCTTTTTGCCTTTCTCATATTTTCTGACATATGGGTAGCTGATTCCCAAAGTAACCAATGATTGCTTCTGACCTTAGTCTTCGATGGTACCTTGACCACTTCCTTAGTTATTTCCCTGTCTTGGATCCACAGTTCACTTCAACCTCATTAAAGCACCTACCTCACAGGGTTTTATGAGGATCAAATGAGATAATATTTGTAAAGTATTTAGCACAGTGACTGCCATGCTGTATAAACGTTTTATCCCTTCATTATCCTGAATCTCAGGATTAGAAGGGACTCCAGAGATCATATATTTCCATCCATATCTGATGAAGAATCCCCTCTCCCTATCCTCAAAAACTGGTCATCTAGCTAGTGTATCTTGGACATCTGAGCTATTTTCTTCAATGCAAATGCACAGAGAGTTGATGTTTTGTACACACACATGCAAAAGGTATCGGGTTAGAGGATGAGCAGAAGTGGAGTGGGTATGTTCCTCCTATTTCCACCTGGGCACATACCCTGCAATGAAGATCTTCAGGAAGACAGGACTTGCTGTCTCTAGTGACAGTATGCTTTTGGTCAATTCTAATTGTTAGGAAGATATTTCCTTATGGCAAACATAAATTGTTTTTTTCAACTTACACATCTTTCTCTTTCTGAGACTAAGCAGAACTCTCTCTTCTCCATAACAACGCTTCAAATATTTAGAGATAGTTATTCTGTTCCCTCTGTCTTCTTTTCTCCAGCCTAAATATAACAATTCCTTCAACTCATTCTTATGTATTTCCTCTAGTATTCCCACCATCTTGCGAACTCATTTGTACACCTAACCCTGACATTGATCCTTATTTGACTCTCTAGGCCTTCCGACAGATTTCTGGGTCCTGGCTACCTAATGAACACATACTTATTCTCCTCTGTCCAGGGTCTGGAATTAATAAGAGCGAAGACTATCTAAAAGGTGAAAGAAAATTAAATTTCATCATAAACAAATACCATCTCAAAATATTAGATAAAGAATTTTATTCTCAGTAATATTAATAACTCAGATTTATATGGGACTTAAAGATTTTGTAAATCACTTTTGTTACAACAGCCCTGGGTTACCAGTAGTACAGGTATTAGTACCCCCATTTTGTGGATGAGGAAATTGGGGCTTTGTGATGTTAAGGGATTTATTCATGGTTGTAACTAGTAAGTGCTTAAGACAGAATTTTCACAGCAGAAAAATATTCTTTCTAACAATAGTCTGGGCAAAAATTAAATGAATCCTTTACCACACTTAGAATGAGTGCTAGCTAGGTTGGGGTATGCCCAACAAATGTTAAAATATAGACAGCTCTAGGAAAGCTATATCCCTAAACCTTGTCTATAAAATGTCAAAAAGGACCCTTAGAAAATTTGAAATTTTAATGAAATCTGCAAATTTATCTACCACCAAGTACTGCCTCCTTGCTTAGCATTTCCCCAAAAAGGAGTCCCCTATAATAGATGGCAAAGGCATTCCTTGGAGTATGGAAATTAGTACCATTTGAACAGACCAGTTATTGGGCAACCAGAGGAGAAAAATAAACAACTGCTTGACAGAATTTAGCAAATAATCTCAAATATATTATTGGATCAATTCACTCAAGATAATCAAACTGGTTGAGGAGGCAGTATGGTAAAGCAAAAATAACTGATTTAGAGGTAGGAAAGTCTGGGTTCAGATCTTGCCTCAGACACTAACTGTGTGTCCCTGGGCAAGTCACTTAACTCCTCTGTTTGCCTCAGTTTCCTCACACGTAAATTGAAGAGGTTGGACTTGCTATTCTTTCAGGTCCCTTCCAGCTCTAAATCTATGATTCTAAGTTCTGACTTTTATTCTTACTAGCTGTGCAACTTTAGACAAATCATTTGACCTCTTGGAGCTTCAGACAACTCATCTGTGAAATGGGAAAAAATAGTCTTTGTATTATCTACCTCACAGAGCTGTTATAAGGATGAAGTGAATCATGTATGCAGAGAGCTTTGTAAAGTGGTATATAAATGGTGGATCTCAAGTAATTGCACCACTACTGCCATCAATGGAAATACAGAAACAAGGACATCCACTATAATCCTTAGCAGGAAAGAAACTAGTCATCATATCAAGCTAGAAGTGACCTCAGAGATCAACGAATCCTCGAGGAAAGTGAGACCCAGAAAAGAGAAGAGACCTGCTCCATGTCACGAAGCTAGTAAATTGCAGAGCTAGGATTCCAAACCAGCTCCACTTTCTCCAAATCCAGAGTTCTTTCCATGACTCCCATGCTGCCTCTCAGACAACCAGCTGGAAGCCACAGCAAATGACAGAAGGATCAGAAGAAACTAGTGAATAAAAATAAAATAACACCATCACCTCATCAAAAGGGTTTCAAGATGGGCTGCTAAATTAAGATGCAAAAAATGTATCCTTTTATGTAAAGAAATATGTCTGCCAAAGCCAGTGAAATATGGGGGCATTATCTGTCTCCTCCATAGCTTCCTGAAAAATCAATCAGTCCAATTTTCCAGCCTCCCTGCATAAGAGGGAAGTCAGCATGCTGTAAACCTTCAGAGGGCGTCCTTCATGGGGTGAATTGGGGGTGGGAGAATTTGTCTTCCGACCACTGAAGAAGCAGTGGAAACAGGATTTGCATTGTCTGTGAAATGAATTGTTGTGCCCTGCAGACTCGAAGTGGTGATATTAGGTTGAATACAATTTGTTTTCATGGTACTTCTGAAAAACCAATTAAAGCAAAAAAAAAGAAAAAGAAAAAAAAAAGAAAACAACTCATAAACATCAAAGGCATTAAACCTATTAAACTCATATTCTAAGAATTTTTTTTTAATTTTATAGCCAGTAGAAAGTAAGTTCCTTAAAGGCAGGGACTGTTTCATTTTTGTCTTTATCCCCAGAGTATAAAGTAGGTGTTTAATAAATGCTTGGTGAATTAAATTTTAAAATTCCAAAACTTGTGGTCATGTTCTTGTGGTACCTTCTTGTGGCATTTTTGGTTTGACATGGAATTTGGAATGATTATAATTAGAGGTGACATTTAGCAAATGCCATAAAGATATAGACCATTTTGAGAAAAGATTGCTTAAGATGATGCAAAATTAGTGACAGCTAGGTTACACAGTGGATTGAGTAAGTGTTGGACCTAGGATCAGGAAGACCTGGATACAAATCCTACCTCAGATACTTACCAGCTGAGTGACCCTGGACAAGTCACATAACCTCTCTCTTTCTCTCTCTCTGTTTCCTCATCTGTAAAGTGGGATGTTAATAGCACCTATCTCTTGAAGATATAATAAAATATTTGTAAAGTGTATTGTACACTTTAAAGTGCTATATAAATAATAGCAATTATTATTATTATTATTATTATAGTCTTTCTCCTAGACCTTTCCAGTGTTCTTTGAAGGATGGGAATGGCCTCAGATGTCTATATATAGAATCTATATAGAAGGCATACAGTTTCTGCAGAACCTGAAGGCATAGAATTATCATTGATCGACTCTGTAATAGTATTTTTAAAAATTTTAAGAATATCTTTCATGTATTCATCCAACAAACATTTATTGAACAATTGGAGCCATGTGATACAATGGAAATAATTCTAGATTTGAAGTCAAAGGACTTGGGTTCAAATCCCAGCTCTGTCCTTACTGCTTTTGTGACCTTGGGTGAGTGACTTAATGTCTCTTCACTTTGGTTACCACCTCCATAAAATGAGGAGATTATGATAGATGGCTTCTAATGTCTCGCCAAGCTCTGGTTCAGAGAATCATAGAATTTTGTAGTCCAACCCACACCTGAATAACAATCCCCACTAAAACATGACCTATTCCCATTTAATCCTCACTACAAAAACTACATTATGCTAGAATCCTCACTATAACATTGCCAGCATGCATTCTATAACTGCTGACAGGGGTAGGCAGAGCAAACATTATTACTCCCATTTGACAGATGACAAGATTGAAGCTGTGATTTGTTGATGATCACACAGCTAATAGCTTTCTGGGACAAGGTTCAAATTCACAGTTCCTGAATATTAGGCCATTGTTTTATCTATTATGCAAACTGACTTTTTCTCATGTAAAGGTTTCGATTGCAGTATTTGAAAGTTACACAAGATAAAATTCTCTAAGACTATTCAAGGAGGAAAGGGAAAAAACCCTCAAACTACTTGATGGTCGTTAATACTTCTTGACAGCTCTATTAAAAGGGCTGAAGATGGTATAGTGGATAGAGAAAGAGACTTGCAGTCAGGAAGGCCTTAGTTCAAACTCTCACTCACTAGCTATGTGAACCTTGGCAAGTCACTTAACTTTTCTCAGCCTTGGTTTCTTCTTCTGTAAAATGGAGATAATAATAGCACCTAATATCTCCCAGTATTGTTCTAAGGATCTAATGAAGTAACACTTAGAAAATGTTTTGCAAACTTTAAACTATATGAATTATAGCTCTCATTATTATTAGTAAGGGATAGTGAAAGAGAATGTAAACATATTGGTTAATATTAGACTTGGCATTAGCTGTAGTTTTCAATTATTTATACCCACTCTATCCCTGATGACCACAGATAGCCAAGTGGCATTTATCAAGGACTCCCATTGAAAGTTAACATGTAGTAGAATGTAAACTCCCTAAGGTTGGAGGCTGATTTGCATCCCAGTTCCAAGCACGATACATAGCAGATATTTAATAAATGCTTATTGATTGATTGACTGGTTGGTCAGTTCACTGATTGGTTGGTTGACGGGTTGATTGATTCATTGAGACTATAATCAGTGGCTAGTGAAGGGCATGTTGCTCTTTAAGTAAATATAAAAATAATAAATGGGCCTCTACCTAAATGTGAACTCCTTTCCTTAATGTGCAAATGCCTTCAATGTCACTACCATGAACCAGTAGCCTTGGAAGGAAGTAATATTCAAGCCTGGAGAGTTCTGTGCTATTCCCACCCTATTCTACCCCACTGCTTTGCCCACTTGGATCGCTTCTTCTTAGTCATTGCCTTCACTTAGCAACTCTCTACCCTTACCCCTCTTATAGGATATGCTGTTACCGGGCTTCCTTCTTCTTCTTCTTACCTCTACCTCCTGCTTGTATTTCATCCCCTGAGAGCCAAGGTTTCCTTGCCTTCCATGGTGACAATTAGTTAATCTGATCAACTCACTGTACTACACAGTTAATGGGAGAAGACAATAGGATTTCCTTACAGTTCTATCTTTTATAGTTCCTAAATCACATAGGGTATTACAATGAGGGCCTTCTAGAGATGCTTTCTGTCTTTCTGTTGCCATGTATTCATTTGCAAAAATAAAATAAAATAACAATAATGCACAAATCAATACAGATAAGATTGGTACAAAAAATTCCCAGACTACATGAATATATCTATAGATATACATACACCTATACATACATATATGTGTGTACACAGATATATATATATACAGATAGATGTGCATATATGTACACATATGGAGAAAACATGATACAATACTTACAATAATACGTGACTATTACCAAAATATTTCCAATCCCTAAAAAAGATGTCAACTCCTAACTTAACTCAGAATAGTGTTGATCCTTTAAGTGGTTTTTTTTCCCCCAGTGGTAAAGCCTATGGCATTAGGAAAGTGATGAAGATTATAGCCAGTCCCTGATGATTAAGAGGTTGATCCATTACAGCCCTTTAAACTGACTTGTCGTTTGAAAGTTTTATTAAAGCATTTCCTCTGACCCTGAGATAAACTGGTACATTCTCTTGGCTGGAAGAATAAAATGCTCCCCTCTCCTAAAAGGAAGCAGAGTCTAGTGGCCTGGGCTAGAAATTTGGAAACTTGGGTTCTACTGCTTTATCTACTTCATTCTGAACCACTTAATCTCCTCATGTCTCAGTTTCTCCATCTCTAAAATAAAAGCAGTGATGCTGGCCTTCTGATTTTACTCTAACATTATGGGGCAATTAAATAATAGGTCATGTCCACAGCAGAGGTGGTCCAGTAGATATTTAATAACTGACTCTCCCTCTGCTCAGAAAAAGCATGCATGACACACTTTTAAGTTTAATCTATATTATAAACATTTTTCTCCATCACTTTCTAAAGACAACCAACAAAATAATAAATCAGGTCCTGATTTGATTTGCTGTGTTTGACAGTTTCCAAGCTGTAAATGCTCACACTGAAAATTTAACAATCAGCTAGCTAGATGGTAAGCCATCTCTAGCATACTTCTGGTCCATACCCATATGGAAAATAGCTTGTTGAAAAATGAAAACTTCAGTTAATCAATGATTTGTCCTGTCTACACAGTACCAAATCTCTCATTTAACTCCTTCATAATGTTACAGTAAAATCAGAAGGCCAACATTGTTACTTTTGTTTTAGAGATGGAGAAACTGAGATATCAGGAGATTAAGTAGTTCAGAATGAAGTGGATAAAGCAGTAGAACCCAAGTTTCCAAATTTCTAGCCTCCGTCACTAACCACTAGACCCTGCTTTCTTTTAGGAGATGGAGTACTTTACACCAAGACCAAGACAATGTGCTCGACTTTTGGCTGAAATGACAGGTTGGTTTTTCTCTCAGAATTTATGCTACTAGATTGCAAAAGGGCAGAGACTAGGCTTTATTCATTTTCCCATCTCCCCCAGTTCCTTACACAGATTTCTGCAAAGAGAAAATACATTCGTTGAATGAGTGCATGAATGTGCTATGTCTGGATTACAAAGACAAAAACTAACCAGACTCTGTCTTCAAGGAGCCTCCATTCTATTGGAAGAGAAACAATGTTTACACGGATAAGTCAATATAAAATATACACAGAAAATACAAAGTGATCTTGGCGAGGGGAGAGTACTAGCAACTTCATGGATCGGAAGAGTTATTTTGTAATTCTTTTTTTTTTTTTTGTGGTGTGGCAATTGGGATTAATTGTCTTTCCCAGGGTCACACTGCTAGCAAGTGTCATGTGTCTGAGACTTAGATCCTTCACACTCCAAGGCCAGAGTTATATCCACGGCACCATCTAGCTGCCCCCAGAAGAGTTATTTTGGTCATGGTATTCTGGTACCTAAAGCTTGGGGTGGTATGGGAGACACAGAGTTTAGAACAAGAAGACCTGGGCTTATATTCGGCATCTGAAATTTAGGAGCTGCATGACTGGTATAAAAAAAAAATGTTAACCTCTCTGAACCTAAGTCTGTTCACCTGTAAAATGTAGATGATAATACTTGTAGAACCTACCTCTGAGTATTGTTTACTGGGATAATATCCACAAAGCGCTTTGCAAACTATAAAACATTATATGAATGCCAGTTATTATTATTGGGTAAAAGAGAATTGTGAAGGATCATTTTTTTCTGTAGATGGTTTAAAATTCCAACTTTATTGCTGAACAAATTGCTTCAGAATATGCCTCCTCTCATGCTTCCCTCTTCAACATCGTTTCTGTTTTTTGACTTTTCCTTATCTCTCTTTTCTCTCTATCTCTATCTCTTTCTCTCTGTCTCCTTTGTCTGTCTCTCTGTCTTTATGTCTGTCTGTCTGTCTTTGTCTGTGTGTGTCTCTGTATGTGTCTCTTTCTCCTCAAAATGATAGATGAGAAGGAAAAATGGTCAGAGATAGTGAATTATAGAGCTTAAAACGGGCATTTTAAGCTTAGGGTACATCTAGTACAGGGTTTCTTAACCTTAACCATAATGGGCTTATGGATAGATTTCAGGTTCAATAAATTTGCATGGGAAAAAATAAATCTTTATTTTGACTAACCTCCAACTGAAATTAGCATTTTCTTCAATTATTTAAGGACATCATTCTAGTCCAACTTCCTCATTATCCTGAGACCCAGAGAGCTGATGTGCTTTGACTAACATCACATAGCTAGCTGATGGCAGAACCCAAACGAGTAGGCAGATTTTCTGCTTTCCCAGGTCAGAGCTATTTCCAGTTCACTCCTGTTTTTGGGGAAAACCATATCAATTCCTGATTTTTCCCATTTCAAGGCCCAATTACAGACTCAGCAATAGATATGAAAATACTTTGAGATCATTAGAGGAAAAGGCACTATATAAATGCAAGATTGTTGACTGACTAATATGAGGGGAAAAAAAGCATACCATTAGAAAATATTAGCTCACCTGATAAGAGCAGTCAGTATCAGAAACATTCCCAATGAGACGCACAGGGCTTTCCTGTTACCTTTAATTAAAAGATTACTTTTATGACAATCTTGTATTAGGGGTGATAAAAGGACTGTAAATTGCTTCATGAGGTCACCAAGAAAGTTCCAATGCCCCATTAATTTTCATTGTCTAGTCCCTAGATATCAACACTCACTTTTATCGTGAAGCACATAAAACACGCTGACCTTTCTAGTTTCGGTACACAAATGTTCCCCAAAATCATATTGAGCTTGTTTTGCATCTTAAACTTATTACTGCCAGGGGCAGATGTAAAATGGGACTGGTACTTTATATGCTGTGAAATAGACAAATTACAGGAAAATGACAGGTGCAGGTACATCTGGAATCTGATACTCAACATTTCATTCTAAAAACTTCCCATCACCAATGAGTTAGCTCTCATAGATATTGATGTTATCTATCATTTAGGGCCATAGAATTATAATTTGAAATAAATTCTGGAAATTACTAATGAGATTCTTTTTTTCTTTTTCAGGTCAGTTGTTTTTCCAATGAGATATTTCACATTCTCTTCTATTTTTTCATTCTTTTCGATTAGTGTTACAGTGCCTTGATTTCTCAAATTGTCACTAGCTTCCAATTTCTCCATTCTAATTTTTAAGGAAGTATTTTCTTCAGTAAGCTTTTGGACTTCCTTTTCCATTTGGCCAATTTTGCTTTTTAGGGCATTCTTCTCCTCATTGGCTTTTTGGACCTCTTTTGCCATTTGGGGTAGGCTATTTTTTTAAGGTGTTATTTTCTTCAGTATTTTTTTTGGGTCTTCTTTAGCACCACTCTCAGTTTTTCCTCTACTTCTCTTACTTGCTTCTCAAAATCCTTTTTAAGCTCTTCAGTGGCCTGGGACTAACTCATATTTTTCTTGGAGGCTTTGGATGTAGGAGCTTTGGCTTTGTTGTCTTCTTCTGGTTGTATGTTTTGATCTTCTTTGTTACCAAAGGAAGATCATATAGTCTGACTCTTTTTGCTCTGCTTGCTCATGATCCCGCATAATTACTTTAGTTATAAACTCTTTGTTAAGGTAGGAGTCTGTTTCCAGTGTGGAATGTACTTTCCCAAGCTTCAGGGGGTTTGTGCAGCTGTTTTCAGAGATACTTCTAGGGACCTGTAAATTTTCAGTTCTTCCAAGGTGCTACGATTATGGGTGAGGTGTTTACTCCTTTTCTGGCCTGTGCTCTGGCCTATGAGTGACCAAAAGCACTCTTTTCTGTCTTGGAACTGCGAGGAAGGTTTTCTCTTTACAGCCACTGCAAGCTCCACCACGTCAGTGCTCTTCCTCACCCCAGGACCGCCATCCAGAACTGTGACCCAGATCCAAGCATGGGCAAAGCAAGAGAATCCTGTACCAGCAGAGAAATCCCTGCAGTCCCCCTGTGATCAGTCACTTGATTTCCCCTCAGTCTGTGGGCTGGAAGTTCAGGAGGCAGCCACCGCCACAGAGCCAAGCTTAGGAACTGGAGCTGAGACCACCTCGCTTCTCTCTCTCACTGCAGACACAACTATTCCCACTGACCTTCTAAGTTGTCTTTGCCATTCATGGGTTGAGAGGTCAGGAAACTGCCACAGCTGGCCATGATTCAGTCCTCTGAGGCCTGCTCCAGGTTTTCTGCGGCCTGCACACCTACGCCAAACTAAGATCCTCTCCCAGACTGGCACGATCAACCATTCAGGTTGTCTTGGACTGGAAATTCGTTTCACTCTGTCTTTTTGTGGGTTCTGCTGCTTTAGAATTTGTTTAGAGCCACATTTTTATAGGTATTTAGAAGGGTTTGGGGGAGAGCTCAAGCAAGTCACTGCTTTCACTACGCTATCTTGGCTCCACCCCTGCCAATGAGATTCTTATAAGCAGTCATTGGTATCATGCAGTTTAGGGGATTCTGTTGTGTTGTTTTCTTTTAAAGGAAAAATACGTTCAGGAGACTTTCAGGATCTAGTGTTCTCTGTCACTTGCTAGTTCCATGATCTTAGGCAAGTAGCTCTCCGAGTCTCAGTTTCCTCATTTCAAATTTCAGAGGTCCATCAACAAAATGAAGAGCTTGGAATTGATGACTTCTAAAGTCTCCTTCAGATCTAAGACTGATACCTCAGAATCTATAAATCAGAGAAGTAGAATTATTTTAGTGTCTGGTGACAAGAGACAGGAGATATGGAACCCTGGGAAAATATGCTATATTTGGAGTCAGAGGACTTGAGTTCAAATCTTGATTCTGCCACCTGTCTGACCTTTGATTAGTCATTTCAATTCTCTGGGCCTCAGTTTTCTCATCTATCAAATGAGACATCCATCACTAACAGACCTTTAAGTTCCCATCCAGCTAAAATGTAAGATCCTATGAAAGTGAGATATGAATCTTTGGAATAGTCTATGAGAAACAACATTCATTTATTTGAGAGTGGAAATGAGAAGTGGCTTGACATGGTGAACGAAATACTGCACTTGGGAGTCAGAAAGACCTGGATGGAGTCATGTCTGTGATCAGGGACAAGTCATTTAGCCTCCTGGTGCCCAAGACAGCTCTCTAGGACCATAGCTTTTAAATTATGGATGAGTTGGCAACCTGCGCTTGTGAAAAGATTTTTCTATAAGGTATGTTAATTTTTCTACACTGATAAAATCATAGGTTCAGACCCAAAAAAGTCAAAGGTGAAGATTGAAATAGTGGACATGAGTTTATGAAAAATTTTGTCCATTTGTGCAGATAGTATTACATTACACATTTGTGTCTTTGTTATTCCTTCATTTGAGAATGCTTCTTTAGACCGAAGGAAATGAAAGGGAGTACAGAGGAAATTCCAGACGCCAGATCCTGAGCAGCTTTCTATAAGTGACGTTACATAGTGCTAAAACAGATTCCATATTTTTTAAAAAGTGATTTGTGCTAAGATCTCCATCACGAAACCTTGATTTGGGGTCACCTGGATTTACTCCCCCTTTCTCAGGAAATGGCCAGCCAAAACTGTCTGTATGCAACTGAAAGATAAAAATTTCAATTAGGTTGAGTGCTGTCATAAGCAGACTACATGAGAAAGCTTGAGATAATATGCATTACATATTGATGTCTATCAGCTCAGAGCACACAGCCATGTTTTATTTCATGCCCCTTTTGTAGGTTTGGCAGCCTCGGCACCCAATAAAGCCCTAATCATATTAATTTATGCCCCTATCAATTATACATTCAAAATCCCCAGATAGCTTGTCAGTTTTTATTCACTATTTTCTGAAAAATACGCCTATTACAGTTACTGAGCAAATAGTAAGACTGTCAGAAACGGAGATTTAAAGAATATTAATTAAAAGAGGAGGAATTCTTTAATTTATAAATGTTATATTATATGTCATGCATTTGTTAGGTTTAAAATCATTGATAGTGTAGAGACAGATGTCACATTAAGGACTTTCTAGAAAGGTAGGAAAAAAAGTCTTCTAAAAAACTCTGTGATTCACTCAATTTCTCTTGAAACCAGACCTGTCTCTGATCCTATGCTGTAAAAATAAAAGCCTCCACTTTGTTTGTTTTAGGACACATTTTAATTTTTGTCAGTCAGACAAAGGAGTATCAATGAAACATGCTCTTGCGAGCATCACCATTTTAATGCTTTCTTTTTGATCATCTGTCCCCAGGATCTTAGGAATGGGGCCCTTGGAATCTGGGTTCTTCCTGCTAGTATGGTGCTTACAACCAGGATGTCTACAGATGCATGGTGTGATAGCTCTGTGAGAGCTCCCCAGGACTCCCTTCAGTGCAGAAATTAATGGGAGAGCAAGGGCAGCCTGGTTTGGGCCAAAGCAGTAAGGATCATCAGGATACTTGGGAGCCAAGAACACTATAGACATTTCCAGGTAAAAGGGCAAACTCAATCAAAAGGCCCAGAAGCCTGAAAATGAGTTACCCGAAGCAGAGTCAGCCCTTGCAAAAACTGTCAAGTCAATGAAGGTTGCTTTGAGTACCCTTCCCCTCTCCCTTTTCCAGTCCTTCTCTCTACAGGCTTTCTCCCTCTTGCAGCAACTAGCACAGTGCCCAGCACATAGTGGGAATTTAATAAATGCTTTTCATTTCATTCATTCCACCTATAAACCTCCCGTTCTTACAAAATTCTGTTGTCCTCTAGCTCTCAGCTAATGATCATAAAGTATTCGGCATTGGGTCAAAAGATCACTCTTTCCAAGGTTGTGTCTGTCTGTCTGTCTGTCTGTCTGTCTGTCTCTCCCTTTCCCTCTCTCTCTTGTCTCTCACACACACTCTCCTCTCTCTCTTTCTCTGTTTATCTGTCTCTCACAACACTGTTTCTCCTTTTTTTCTCTCACACACACACACTCTGTCTTTATCTCTGTGTCTGTCTCTCTCTCTCTCTCACAAGCACACACACACACACACACACACTCCTCTCTTTCTCTCTCTCTCTCTCTCTCTCTCTCTCTCTCTCTCTCTCTCTCTCTCTCTCTCTCTCTCTCTCTCTCTCTCTCCCTCTCCCCTCTCTCTTGCCTCTCACACACACTCTCCTCTCTCTCTCTCTCTCTCTCTCTCTCTCTCTCTCTCTCTCTCTCTCTCTCTCTCTCTATCTGTCTGTCTCACAACACTCTGTTTCTCCTTTCTTTCTTTCACACATACACTCTCTGTCTTTATCTGTCTCTGCTTTACTCAGACACACACATACACACTCCTCTCTCTGTCTTTCTCTTCCACACACAAAATCTCTCTTCTTCTCTTACATATACTTTTTCTCTCTGTCTTAGTGTGCCTTTCTCTGCCTATGTCTCTCTCTTCTCTCTGTCTCTGTCTTTCTGTGTCTGTCTGTCTGTCTCTATCTATCCATCTATCCATCCATCCATCCGTCCGTCCGTCCGTCCGTCTGTCTGTCTGTCTATCTATCTATCTATCTATCTATCTATCTATCTATCTATCTATCTATCTATCTATCTATCTATCTATCTATCTGTCCTCTATCTCTCTCCTTCCTTGGACCCACTAGACTTGTGATTTAATCCACTATGTAACTGCCAGAAAGAAAACTCCCTCTACCAATGCAGATCACCAACTTTTAGGTGGGGCACTGAGATGTGAATGATTTGCCCAGGGTCAGTTTTGGGGCCAGGATGTGTCAGAGACAGACCCTACATTTTCCTGATGTCTTTCTAGCTTCTATACCCCTTGACTGTACTTCAAGAAAAGCCATTTAAAGACAACCACTCACATGTCTACAGGGCTTTGCAGTTTCCAAAACTCATATCCATGACCTCACTTAATATTGGAAAGAGCCTTGTGAAGTGGATAGGCCAGGTATTATTGTCCCCATTTAACTGAGGAAACTGAGGCTCAGGAAAATTTACATAAATTACCAAACATTACAAAGCTTAGTAGTTAGCAGTGGAACCAAGATTAAAACTCAAGTGATAAGGTCATAGATTTATAAACAGAAGAGACATTAGAGGCCATCAAATCCAACCTCCCCATTTTAAAGATAAAGAAATTGAGTCTGAGAGAGGTTAAGGGGCTTACCTGAGGCAGGGTTCAAACTCTGGCTTTTCAGATTCCAGGTTCAATTTCTATGTACACTTTCCAATACACCAAGCGATCATCTCTAAGTTAATTCAAAACCATCCAATAAGCATTTATTAAGGACTTCTTATGGTCCAGCAGTGAGCTAACAAGACAAACAGTTCACACAACTGTACACCTAGGTCTGAAAGAGACCTTAAGGGTCATCTAGTCCACGCTTTACAGATAAGAAAACTAAGAGCTGAAGATCTCAGGTGATTTGTTCAAGGTCAGACAAGTGGTAAGCATGAGACACGGGATTTGAACCCACATTCTCTGACTCCAGAAATTCCTGCCTTCAAGAAACTTGCATTCTACTAGGGTAAGGAGGTAGGAACTACACTGACAAGCCAATTTTAAATGTATACAGAGTAATGGGGAGAGAGCGGACAAAGCACTAGCAGCAGGGGAATCTAAGCAGGCCTTATGTAGAAAGTGTCAGTTAAGCAGAGCCTTGAGGGAAGCTAAGTGTTCTCAGAAGGGAGGAGTCAGGCCACTCAGAGTACGAAGGATAGCCTGTGCAAAAACACTGAGGCAGTGAGTGGAATGGAAACAGCAAGAACTTGGGTTTGAATAGAACATAATGTGAAGGGAATAACATTCTCAAGGTCTGGAAATAGAGGCTGGAGCCAGAATATGAAGGGCTATAGAGGCCAGAGAAGTCTTACTCTCATCAAAGAGGCAATAGGGAGCTATTGGACAGTCTTGAGAAGGGACAATCACTTTGGCAGCTGTGTGGAGGATGGGTTAGAAACATGGAATTTTGATCAGAAAAATTGTTGCAATGGTCCTGAGAAGTGATCAGGGTCTGAACTGGAGTATGAGTGGAGAGCAGTATGCAAATACATATTGTAAATACATATGTGCAAAACATATTGTAAAAAAATGGTATCAATAAAACACTCTAATGGCCAGAAGAAAACAAAACAGTTAATAAACACAAAAAAATAGAGCAGTTTTCTTACTACCTTATTAAATTGTGTGCATATCTGTGTGTCAATATCTGTGTCTTTGAAGTAAAGATCCTGGGCCAGGGGTGGACTCACTCTCTCAATTCCTACTCAGATTGAGTCCCCGCCAGGATGGTTACTACTTCTTTCCTTGCAGTTCTAGGGGTAACTCTGAGAGGTACGGACTATCTAATATTTTTGCTCATGAGACCTTTTTTTTTCTTTCTTTTTTTTTTTTTTTTGGCTAGGCAATGGGGTTAAGTGGCTTGCCCAGGGTCACACAGCTAGTAAGTGTCAAGCGTCTGAGGCCGGATTTGAACTCAAGTCCTCCTGACTCCAGTGCTCTATCCATTGTACCACCTAACTGACCCTCAAGAGACCTTTCATCTGTGTTCTCATCCCAATTGATGATCAGCTGATATCAATTAGCTAGCCATACTTAATTAACTACTAGAAACAGATGTTTACTAAGGCAATATTATAAGATCACTTCGTACAAACATTCCCCCAAACTGGAGGAACACTTTCTCACACATTCATATAGAATCCAGGGGAAAGTAGGCTCGAGCTAATGGAGCCTATGTGGCAAAGGTAGAATTCACAGATAGAAAGTAGAAGTTCTTTTTCCCCTCTGTGAGATGTTTGTGAAGCTCCCCTTCAGAATGGCCTAGCTTTCTTTTGAGATCCCTATAGAGTCCTGAAGCTGCTGGGAGTCCAGCTTTTCTTCAAATATGTCTCTCAGCTCCTGACTCAGATGCTGCTGTTCTGCTGACATTGTAAATGGCAAGTATTAAATCTTCTGACCTGTCAAAGCTCAAAAGTTTATCTTCTGGTCAAAAGCTAGAGGGGGTGAGTGGATGGGTTGAGTGGTTGGGGAGAGGGGAATGGAGAGGACATATAATTCCCTCTCACTAGGGCTTGACTAAAGCTGCTCCACCATTAGTCTAGGGTAGAGGCCACATGTGGCCTTGAGGCTGCAGGTTTCCCCACCCCTGGGACTCTAGTGGTCTAGGCCACCACTGGAATCTTGGTTCTCAACTAGCTTACTGTTTTTAATCTATGCCTCACAGGGAGTGACATTTCCTAAGTTCAAACCTAGCTTATACCTTTGATTGTTTAATTGACTGATTCAGTAAAGTCTGGGCCTTTTTCATAATTAGTTTATACCTCTGACTGATTTATTGAGACAGGGGCTTTTACATTCAATTGGAGTGGGGTAAATGCCACACATACATATATATATATATGTGTGTGTGTGTGTGTGTGTGTATGTGTATATATATATATATATAAATATAATGTATATATATTATATATTATATATTATATATTATATATTATATATTATATATATATATTATATATTATATATTATATATTATATATTATATGTAATGTATACATATTATATATATACACTATATAGATATGTATAACAATATGCCGTATACTCCTTTAAAAAACAAACTACAAATAACATTTCATAGTTTCTTACAAAAGACTCATTTTTCTTTATATATCAGAATGGTCATATTTGTCCATAATTAAGTTCACGATTTTAAAAAAAATGTCATTTTAAAAAAGATGTTGGAAAAGACTTGGAAAGTTACTAGAAGGGAGGAAGAGGAAAGGATGGCATATAACTCCAGGGTAACAGAAAGGTTGAAGATGCCCTCAATAGAAAAAGGGGAGTTCAGTTGGAAAGAGGTGGGGTTCATGTAGAAAGCTAATGAGTTCTATTTCAGACATGCTGAGTTAGAAATATCTACAGAACATCCAGCTATAAATGTCCAATAAGCACTCAATGATGCTTTGATATGCAAAAAACAGAGATAATATTTAGTGGTCATTTCAACCTCATTCCTTCCTGTCCTTACTAGGAAAGGGGGAAAGGAGCAGGGTCTTGAGGCCCTACTTCCAGGTAGGAGATGATGTGCCTGCCTCCTGAAAAGGAGGAGCAGGGTCTAGAGACATCCTTATCCCCAGTGTGGCATCCCAGGGTCTGACAAAGACCAGCCTAGGCAAGAGGTGTCACTGGATCCCAAGAGATTGCAACCTGAAAACAGAAATTTCTTCCTCTAAACATTTAATATCAAACTCTGATAACGTGTGATCAAGAAATTGGTGTAGTAACAAAATTCACATGGGAAGTAAGGATCACGTTGTTATAATGAATATAATACAATATTATGTTATATATAACATGTGATAATATAAATGCAGATAATTGTATGTAGATTGTTTTTATAAAACTATCTTTACTTCTTACAGCACAATAGTATTCCATGACATTCATGTACTATAACTTGTTCAGCCTTTCTCCAATTGATGGTCACCACTTAAGTCTCCAGTTGTTTGTCATTACAAAAATACAGTATAATATAATCAATGCAAGACATCTAGAATCTAGCATCATATTATGTACTTTGATGAAATACTGCAGAACTGGTTTTGAAGGTCATAGATTCACAATAGAGCATTCTAATTGAGAATAATTGGGAAGAAGCCAGTTTGAATTAGTTATAGGTCTAAACTATAGAATACTTTTATTTCCATTAATATAGTCTTTCAGAACATATCTTAAGCCAAGGTATAAATTGGTACTAATAAGTAAAATGAAGTGAATTAAATTTTAAAGTAAAGTTCTACTGGGCATAAATTTTATTACAACTAATCATATACTTAAGAGTCTTTAAATATAAAATAATTAATCACTAGACCCATGAGTTGAAAGTTCCTTGTGGGCAGGGTCTGCTTCTTTTTCGTCTGTATCTCCAGTTTCTTTTTTATTTATTTTTTAATTTTTTCTAATTATCAAACTTTTTGCTTCTTTCTACCTTCTCTGCCCTTACTAATTTTTTTTAAAGCTTGCATCAAATAAACATAGTCAAGTTTTTATTTTAAATTTCCACATTGGTCACATCCAAAAACTATGTCACATCTTGTCTACTAGTCTATCATTTCTCTGTCATGAGGTGGGTAACATTTTCACAATTAATTCTCTGGAAATATGGTTGATCATTATATTAATAACAGTTCTTAAATCTTTCAGAATTGTTCTTTTATTACAATATTAATGTTGTACTGTAAATTGTTCTCCTGGTTCTGCTCACTTCACTCTGTAGTAGTTCATATAAGTCTTCCCAGCTTTCTCTGAAACTGTCTCTATCTTCATTTCTTACAGCATAATATTATTCCATAACATCTATATACCATAACCTCTTCAGCCTTTTTCCAGTTGTTGGTCACTTCCAAGTTTCCAGTTCTTTGCCACTACAAAAAGAGCTATTTTTAAATATTCTTGTGCCTGGCACATTTATAAGCATGATAATTGTTTATTCAGTGGAATTCTATATGTATCCAATATATATCTTGTTTATACATAGTTGTTTGCATGTTTTAGCCACCATTACAGCATGCAATCCTTAAGAAGTAGAACTGTTAAGGTAGGCAGGTGGCACAGTGGATAGAGCTCTGACCCTGATGTCAGGAGGACCTGAGTTCAAATCCAGTCTCAGACCAAACACTTGACACTTACTAGCTGTGTGACACTAGGCAAGTCACTTAACACCAATTGCCTTTAAAAAAAAAAAGGAGCTGATTTTGCCCTTCTTTTTATCTCTAGCACTTAACATAGTGCCTGGAATATAGTAGGTGCTTAATAAATGCTTGTTGATTTGACTACTTGACTTGAATTATCCAAAAAATCTCTCACTTTTTAAACCTTTGTTTTAAAAAGAGTATAGATTTAACCAAATTCCTTTTAATTCATTTTCTTTCCGCTGAGAAGACTGGAGTTTCCCAAAGGAAGAAATCTATTTCAACTTTTCACTTGGTAAGAACAGATGTGTCTGCAACCATCATTCCAGAGGAATGATGGAACAGCCTATCTACCTCCTGAAATAGAGGGGATGGATTCAGGGTGCAGAACAAAACATACATTTTCAGACACAGTCAATGTGGAAATTAGTTTTTCTTGACTATGCATATTTGTTTAAAGGAATTTGGGTTTTTTTTTTCAATTTGATGGGGAAGGAGAGAAATGAGGAAGAGAAGGAAACCCAAGATAGGGTGACAGGGTTGCCAAAAAGAAAAGGAAGTCATCGAAACATTTTTTAAATGCACAGAAGAGAACAGAAAGAAGACCTTAAAGAAACAAAAGACAAGTAAGACAGCTTCAAAAGTTAAGTATTGAATTTATTATGTACCTAAAAGAAAAAGCCAACTGTCTAAAAGATATATTCACAAGTTCAGGTACAATTCTCTTTCTGTTCTGTTTGAAAATGGAAATGCTCATTTTATTCAGTGTCTTTTCAGTTTAGAATTTTAAAAAATGAAAAAAAAAGACATGTCTGGATAATTTTCAAATTGATGTGGCCAAATTAAAGAAGGTGAACCTTATAGAGTTAAAGAATCAGTGGAGGTGAAGAAGATAGAGGACCAAGTGGTGAACACAAAAAATTCAATGCTTATTAGGATTCCATTGACAAGCTCCTGGTCCTTTGGGTTTAAAGAACCTAAGAAATTCATCAAGGCCTGCCAAGAGGCTCATGTTCTTTCACTTTGCTACCTTGGGGCTTTTCCTGACTGCCCCTTCTGGGACCCTAAAATACATTCTAGGTTGAAACCTCATTTATTCCTTTTACTTATATTGACTGTATTCAAGCTGCCTTCCTGGTTCCCGACTTCTGCCTCGTGCTCCAGCTGCACTCTCACCTATCCCAGCAAGATCCCTTTCTTCTTCTCATAGTTGTGTTCTGTCCCATCTGGTGGGTTCCAGGTGGGGAACTGGATGTCTTCTCTGATGGGGGATAACCTCAAAGTCCATGTAAAGAGGAGCAGGAGTCGTTGTCAGCAATACTAGCAAAAGGGAGCCACAAAATTTGTCAACATAGGAAGCCAGAGATCAATTTATCAAGAGATTATCTAAGGTCCTGGGGAGCTAGAGAGAGGCTTTTCTGGTAGGCTAGCGAGTAGTTAGGTCACCCAGCAGCAAATACATTGGGAAGCAGGTTTAGTCTGAATCCACAATCTATCACATACTACCTTTGTGATGGTAAGCAAATCATTTAATCTCTCTGAGACTCAGTGTCTTTATCTGCAAAATAAGAGGTTGGGAGTTAATGATCTCTAAGGTCCCTTCTAGTTCTAAACCTAAAAATCCTATAAATTAAGGTTCAGGGATGTGATAGCACCTATATAACACATATATCTTATATATTAGATGTGTTTAAAAGGATCAAAGAACAGGTGACTGCATTTAGATAAGTAGGCACTAGGTTTAACTTTTTTAAAACTTTAACTTGGTTTTAATTAAGAGGCATTTATTTTTCTCTTCCTTCTAGCTTACCTCCGCCATTGGGAAAGAAAAAAGAAAAACACAATTCTTGTAACAAATATGCGTAGTCATGTAAAATAATTCCCACATTAGCCAAGTCCAAAAATAGGTTTCTCATTCTGCATCTTGAATCCTCTCTTTAGGAGATGGATAGCACAGATCATCACTGGTCCTCTGCAATTGTGGTTGCTCATTGCATTGCTCAAAATTTTTAAGTCTTTCAAAGTTCATTTTTTTCCAGTGTGATTGTTATTGTACAAATTGTTCTCCTGGCTCGGCTTACTTCACTCTGCATCAGTTCGTATAAATCTTCCCATATTTCTCTGAAATTGCCCCTCATTTTGGAAGCCACCCTTTTGAGCTATTGGTTCTTCTGTCACCACCCTCCCTTTAACCACCTCATCTCCTAAGATAATGAACCACAATTCCTATCATAAGTATCAGCAGACAGTCTGAACTCCCAGAATAAGGCACCTTTTAAACCATAAAGAGCTATATAAATGCAAGCTAATATGATTTATGAATTGTAGACTTCCCCATCCCTGCTGGTGTGCCTCCAGCTCCATCTGTGAGCAGTGAACTTGGCAGCAGCCCAATCAGTTTACTGCTGCTCTCTGTTGGCCTTCATCTAACACACAGGTTTCAGAGACCTTGTGCTGCTGTGGTTCAGCTAGGGTATCCCAGGCCCTGCTCGGGTCATAATATCTATCAGCAATTGAATTTGGAGCCTTAGCCAAAGGTCTCAGTGCTTTAATTTTCTCTTCTGTCAAATATACAAATTGATATTTGCCTCTATATTTGTAGACCAGTGTTTCTTAAATAGCAGGTCAGGAATTCTCACAGGCATCACAGGAAAAGTTATAGAGACCACTTCTTCTCTCAACAAGCATTTATTGACCACCCTTCATAAGCAGAATCCTCTATTGGCATTGTTTGGGATACAAAAGAAGAATACATAGTCTCTTGCTCCAAGAAGTGTAAGATTTAGTGAAGGAGGCAAGCAATAATCACAAGAAACATTTAAATAACAACATGAGAGACAATGCACTGGATAGAGAGAGAGACTGTCAAGAAGACCTGAATTGAGTCCCACCCCATGTACCTGCTGGCTGTGTGACCCTGAGCAAGACACTCAATGGCCCAGGGAACTCTCTAGGACTACATATTGAAAAGAAGGTACAGATCCACATTGGTAGAGGGAGTTTTAACATTGGAAGTCCCCTAAATCAATGAAATCATAGGACTGGTTCAAAATCATCCCACACCATGATAATATAATACCATATCAGAATTAGGGTTAGGAACAAAGGAGAGAGTCTATCACTACTCATGGGAATTGGCCTCAGTTAAGGCAGTTAGAAAGGCAACAAGGCTGGCTCTAATACTCTCATATATGTGGCCTGAGATGAGCCTCAATCTCTCTAGGCCTTAATTCCTTATCTATAAAATGAGATTTGACAGGAAGATTTCCAAGGTCCTTTCTATCTCTAAATCCTACGAGATGTGCCACTGGGCATTCAGTTCTCATTGTCTGAGTTCATATTAGTGTCTGTCTACCCCAAACCCTGAGATGCTTGTCAACATGGACATAGACAGATAAGACTGTACCCTGAAGATACACAAATAATCCCAACTCCAATGTACTTCGTGGCTTCTCTTAACTAACAGATGCCATGTCCAGGAGCACAGATAAATGCATGAGAAAAGCACCTGGGAAAACCTTAGGCTGCCTTGGCAGCTCTGATTCATTTGCATCTATTTTCTTCCCACTTCTCTTCATGTTCGCGCTTAATTATCCACCCACTTGGTGCAATCGTGCACAGGATGGTGGGGACCAGTCTAAAATCTCCTACATTGTGAGGTTCCTTTCTGCTTTGGCTTACATCATTACATCCCTGGCAGAGGGGGTAGGCAGGTGTGGTCTTCTGAGTCAAGTAGGTGTATCACCCTGAGCAGTGGTTGCACTCTGCTCTTCCCCAAGTCCCTCCAGATTTATGCTAGCAATTTCCCTGTTTTGACAGACACCTCTGTTCTGTGACTGTATCGCATAGCTGCCCTCAAATGTAAAAAACCCACCACTTGCTATAAGGGGGCTGGCATTCATAGCTGGGTTCAATGGAGCAATTTCAATGAGAGTTCTTTCCTCTTTAATGGGTCTATAACCCCCTAATGAACTGGGATGGAAAGTCCCTCTGTCTTGGCTGCCACACAGCTACTTAGAATGCTCTTAGTCCTTAGAATCCCACTTAGTCCTTACCTGGCCACTTGGTCTACTCAGAATTCTCTAGAGCTCCTGACATAATAAACAAAGCCAAAGAAGTTCCAGGTGAAAGACAATTAAATGAAGGAACAAACTTTCAATCTTATTTTAGGATCTTAGGAATTACAGGTTGAGAGCTGGAAGGGAGGTTTGAAATCATCCAGCCTGACTCCCTCATTTTACAATGAGGAAACTAAAGCAAAAATTAAGTGACTTGGCTAAGGTCACACAAGTAGTAAGCAACAGATTTGATGACCGGAGGAAGGTGTTTTGAATCCAAAGCCAGGATTCCTTTCACTGTTTTACTCTCTAGTGCAGTTCTGGTATACATAACACTCCCATGCCTCAGTCAGGTTCAGTGAAGATGGGCTTTGATCCTTGCTTACTCCAAGTGACCTGGAGAAGAAACCCAAATATTAGTAAATCTATAAATCAAAACCCATTCATGTCTGCCTGTCCCATTGGATGCTACTCTTGTTCATGTCTTCCCACAAACTCCTCACACGAGGTCCATTCAATATGCAAGATGCCACCACCATTTTCTCCTGGTATTGAAAGATTGCCAATGGAAAGCTTGAGCTATCTGCATGTAACTAGTCCATCTTTTGTTACTGGAATAGATTTCCCTAATGACATTTTTTACTCCTTATTTTCTTGAAGTTCTTTACTGGGTATAAATCATATACTTCTATATGTCTAATATAGTTGTCATACTTTTAAAAAAAATCATACCACTACATCTAGGAGCAGTACTGCTTATATTGAAACATTAATAAATTTTTGCTAATCAGTTGAGATGATTGAGATCAATTTCTCAAAAAAAGAAAACTAACACATAAGGGCAATGATTTTGAACTTTTCTTATTTTGATATATCAAAGTATTTTCCACCATAACAAGGGGTGTCACAGGCTTACCAATGCAAAGTTAAACTCTCTCTGTTAAAAAAAAATACACTGTACGTTAAATTTTTAGGACATAAGGATTTGAGCCAGGTGAGAGAGAAGCTACAAAATCTAAACACAGTTGAGTGTCAGGATACCTTTTTAAAAAATTGATATATTTTGATTTTGTGTCACCTAAATTTTCTAATGCATCCTTCTGCCTCACTCCCCTCCTCAGCCCAAGAACCACTCCTTATAACAAATATTTTGTTAAGACAAAAGAAAAAAAATGTTTTTAAAAAGACAAAAGGAAAAAAATCAGTGAAACCAACCAAAATATATTTTTTAAACTTGACATTATATGGGAACTTTCATCTCCACAAGGAGAGGGGAAAGATTTCTTATATTTCTTCTTTGAGGCCTGCTGTAATTTTGCAACATTCTTTTTCAATTGTTTCACAGCTGTTCTTTCTATTTGCATTGTTGTAGTCTTTGTGTGTATTATTTTCTTGGCTGTGATTACTTCAGTTTGCATCAGTTTGTATGAGTCTTTCCATACATCTCTGTATTGATCGCATTGGTCATTTCCTACAGTACCGCCAAAGTTTGTTTGGCCGTTCCCCAACCGATGGGCTTCTCTTTTATTTCTAGTTCTTTACTACCACAGAAAGTCCTATTATAAATGTTCTTTTTTTTTTTCCTATGACCACTAGGAATGGAAGTTGGAGTATATGCCAGGGGCTAGTTATAGAGATTGGGATATATGCTACGTAGAGAGGTTAGGAGCATGTGTAATCTCTAGATTAAAGGATATGGACATTTTAACCATTTGATTTGCATAATGTTTATCAGGAGTCTGAAAGGGAAGACCTCCTCTAGGGAAAGGTCTTATCTACCAAGGAGGATAACCTTGAAACTGAAAGGAATAGAACAAAAATGACTAATAAGCAGTGAAGGCCCCAAATAAGGAAGAAGATAGTCAGAAAGCTCCGAACTGCCTTTGATGAGTTTTTCACCAGATCTGGATGAATTACATCCCAGACTGAAGAAAGTATTGGTGGGTGTGATTATTGAGCCACTATCAGTGATTTTGAGAAGATGATGGAATAAGGAAAGATGCCACAGGACTGAAAAAGGACAATTTTTAGTAAAGGGTACAAAGTAAAGTCTGCAAATTATAGATTGTTGAGCTGGATTTCCATTCTAGGCAAACATTTAGAATGTAAAATTAAAGGGATAGTTATTGTACATATAGGAAAGGAAGGGATGCTCACAAAGACCCTACATAGCTTTATCAAAAACAGGTCATGCTAGACAAATCTCATTTCCTTTTTTGATATTAGACTGGTAGATCAAGCCAGCCTGACATGATGAGCAAAGGGCAAACCTTAAAGAAAGGAAATCCTGGGTTCAAGTGTTGCCTCTTACACATACTAGTTACTTGACCATGTCACCATTAAATGAATTTGGCAATTAACCTCTCACTGATCCCAAGAAACTCTATAAGATTATAAACTAGGATGATGAATGGTCTCAAGATCATGTTTTATGAGAAACAGGTGAGGAATAGGGAGTGGTTTTTTTTTTTTCAGTCTGGAGAAAAGACCTAGGTGGGTAAGATAGCTGCCTTCAAGTATGTGAAGGGTTGGCAGGTAGAGAAAGGATTTTATTTTTTTCTGCCTAGACCCATAGGGCAGAATTAGTAGCAATGGATGGGAGTTGCAAAGAGGCTACAGTAGGACTAAGGTAAGAAAAAATTTCCTAACAATTAGAACCATTCAAAAGTGGGATAGGTTATGTCAGGAGATAGAGGGCTCCCTTCACTGGAGGTATTCAAACCCAAATTGGGGACCACACAGAGAGTATATAGTAAGATGGATTCTTGCTGACCTCCAGGTTGGACTCAAGGGGATTTGGAGTCTTTTCCTATTTGGAGATTTTATGATTTTGTAATTCGCTGACTTAGGTCTGAAGAAGAATTCTGCTTTGTGGTTCTGATAATGATGCCTTTTCCTTGAAAAGGAAATTAAACTCTTTCAGTCACCATTTCAATCTTCTTCCTCCATCCCACCCCCTATATTGCCAACCCCCTATTTTTTTAAGGAATATATCCTAAAATGGAAATGAGAGGCCTTACAGTAATCAGAAGTAGGGCTAATGTCAGCATAGCACTTGCTAATTTTCTCACATTGTCTCATTAATGCTCAGGGCATCCAGGAGGTCGCTAAGTATAATGATTATCTCTTTGGGCCAGATTAGAACACCAAAGAACAGAGAAGTTAACTGACTTCCCTGTGGGGCACACACAAACCCACTGATGCTTCTATAAGTTCAGCTCATCCTAAGCTTCAGCTTGATTTCCACACCCACCTTCCCCCTCCCTTCTCCCTTCTTTCTCAGAAAACATAGGAGAAAAGTGATTCACTGCTAAGTACAAGAGGTTTTCCAAGGCTCTGAGGATACTTCTGTCCATTCCATGCCTGAGCACAAGTTTGTGCTCATGGCCCTAAAGTGGGCATGGTAAGCCATCCAGCAGAGTACTCCACATGGACGGAACATTATAATCCAGAAACTGCCTGAGAAAAAAGCACCAGCTCTGGAGGCAGCAGACCTAGTTTTAAATTTTTACTATTGTTCGGTCTTTTCAGTTGTGTCTCACTTTCTGACCCCATTTGAGATTTTCTTGGCAAAGGTACTGGAGTGGTTTGCCATTTCCTTCTACAGCTTACTTACAGATGAGGAAACTGAGGCAAACAGGGTTAAGTGACTTGCCCAGAGTCACATAGCTAGTGTCTAAGGCTGGATTTCAACTCAGGTCCTCCTGACTGTAGACCATTGTACCCCCTAGCTGTAAAATGAGGGATTTGGACTAGATGCTCTCTGCGGCCCCTTCCAGATCTAATTCTACGACCCCATCTAGGATGGGGACTAAGGAAAAGTTTTATGGGTTAAGGGAAAGACATTGTTTATACCTTCCAACATAAAACAAGCATCTTCGGTGTCTCCTCTCCAACTTGAGATCCTTGTACCTTGGCTCAGTCTATCACTTCTATGTTATATAATAGCGATTGATCCTATATACAGAGCTGGCTTTATGGGGAAAGGAGAAGAGGGGAAGGGAATAAGTATTAAACACCTAATATGTGCCAGGCACTATTATCTCATTTGATCATAAACTGAATACAGAGCATCCTATATGGTATGATTTCTCATCCTAGGTAAGACCCCTCTACCAACAGGCACTTCTCCCAACTGTTCTGATATATCTGAAATTCTTTTTACAGAGAACAGGGCTTCCAATTTTGCAATTAGAAATCAGGTTTAAATATAATATTTATAAAGAAAATACATAATAAAGATTCTATTTGTAAAGTGCTTAGCCCAGTGCCTGGCACATAGTAGGTACTTAATAAATCCCTATTCCCTTCTCTTGCCTTAGAGAGAGGTAATACATTGGGTTAAATTCATGACAAAGTATAAGTGATTGATAATTGATAATTTTCTAAGACCTGGTTTTGATAGAGAGGAGAAAGAGTTTAAAGATACTGCTCCTAAAAATGAGGAAGAAGGTCATGGGATAGGGGTGGGCAGGGAGGAACAGAAGCAGTGGTTCACAAGTTGAGAAAGGAGTTTTAAGAGGACACAAGAAAAGATTTGTCATTTTCACAATTGTGCCTAAAGATATATGCCTATATGAATCAAAGGGATACTAATAATTAACTCATGGTCCAACAATATTAGAAGTATCCAAATTCTGTTAACATTTTTGATAGAAATTTTTTGTGAAACATCATGGAAGTGTCATTTGATATCACAAGGACGAGAATTTCCCTGTTAGGCCTAGAAGGAATATTGAGAGGTTATCTAGTTCACTCTCTTGATTCCAAGCAGATTCATACCTCAGTCACAGAAAAATGAACCTGACTTCTTTTTCAGTCCTCCCAGGGGACAGTCTACAACCTCATTTGATCTATTTTATCAATTAGAAAGTTTGACGTTATGTCTAACCTAAATCTCCCTCAAGCTGTCATTGAACTCTAGTTTTCCAATAACAAGGAAAGAGGGGGAAATGTCTTGATATAGTAACCACCAACTGTAGTGGTAGAAGAATCTACTCTCCAAACTTGCCACAATAATGACAGCATTTTTCGAAAGAAAGAGCAATTTGAGCAAAGTAGAGTGGTGAAAAGAAACAACTAGACCATACCAGGGACATTAGCAATCTTTTTATCCAGTGAGCCAGGTTCAAATCAGATTAGCAAAGCTATTTTGAGCACCCACCATATTCAGGGTCCTCTGAAATAATAGTGGCCTTCAGGTTTTGTCATTCTGTTTTGTTTCATTTTTCATAGAAGCTAGCCACAAAACTTTGGCTCAGATGACTCATTTAACCTATGGCCATGGCAGAATAATAACATCTCTAATTCATATACTGTTTTCAAGTTTGCAAAGCACCCTCAATCAGAAAGGCTGATTTGTCCATGGTTATAAAACTGGCAATAAAATCTCAACTGAGGTGGGATTAGAACCCAAGTATTTCTAATTCCAGATCCAATATTTGACTACCACTGCTCTCCTGTTGCCTTCAATTTCCCAAAAAAGAAATGAGGCCTGTATATTTTGGCCTTTTAGGGAAAGAAAAAGAAGCAGAAGTTACCTAAGACACTGCAAACTCTGTCTAGTGACTTGACAGCATGAGAACTTTCCCAGCCTGCTTTGTGAAGAGCTCATCCTGCCTACAGAGATGTAGGGTTCATCTTGGCTCCATGGATTTCCTTCAGTCTGGCTCAGGAGACAGTTGGAGGCTGGAGAGAGAAACATTCAATGCCAAGGGAAGGGAGGGTAGATTACAGCTTAAGGAAGAGAATCTGGCTCAAACTGAAATCCTTTTGGCAAGGAGTAACCCTCCCAGGAACGTGTTGTCTAGGTAGTTTTGCTTCACATGACAGGCACATGGATGATGTATAACCTGAGACCGCCCTGTCCTTGGCAGCCAGACAAGTCTCCACTCGGGTAAGGAAGGAACAGTGCTGGAACAGTTTCATGCAGCAGGGTTAGTCATCAACTGGGTCAGGCAAGAGTGTCCTTATCTTTCTACCTTTGGTTTTTGCAAGAAAACTTTGTCAATCTGCAGAATACTCCAACTAATATTGTGTTTTCCCATAAGAGGATCTTGCCTTCATGGTCTCTATTGAAAAAACATTGAGTTGAGGGGTGTGTGTGTGTTGTCGCCAATTAAAACTGCACTAAGACTTTGAGGATACTGTAAAGAATATGTATATGCACACAGATACATTCGTATATATGCATGCATGTATATATGAGTATGTGTTTATGGATATGTTTATGGATATGTGTACATACACATGTTATATATAATTATGCCTTAAAAGAACAAAAAAAAATTATTCTCATTTAGACCTTCCTAGTCCTTGGGCTGAGTGTCAATATTTATAGTTTTCTACACTAGTCTTTCTATTTCAAGCATTCCAATAGATTATTTTCCACTGGGCCTGTTAAGATGCTAAATGTCTTTATTGTTCAGATTCCAAGCTAGTAGAGATATCAACTGTACCAAACATGAAATTTCCACAAAAAGGAAACAACTACTAACAAGAGTTCTAGCCCATAGTCAAAGCTTTAGGTCCTACCATTAGATCGTGGAAATTAGAAATAAGGGACCTTAAAGGTGATTTAGCTCCATCCTCTCATTTTTTGCAGTTGTGGAAATTGAGATACAGAGTGGGGACATGACTTCCCTGAGCTCATGTAGAGGGCAAATAGCTATTTGACTGAATTCCTCAACAGTTTGACAGAACGCCTACAATTTCCTTTGTATTACCTCTCTCTATATAAAATGTTTTTACACACAGTAGGTGGTTAGTGAATGTTGGTTAAGGATATATAAAATCACTGAAAAAATGAAAATTAAATGAATAAATCAGTCTATATAACAAATAATTAGTTTCTCCTCTTTTTTTCTCCCACTGTCACCATTGATATATTTGCCTGAATCTACAGAATCATTTGTTTTGGCCTCATATAGATAGATGTAGCCTGTGTCTAGAATATGGTCAGAATGCCATAAAATAATAACACTATCCTGGACATAAGACAAACCAGCATCTTGATAATACCTACCTAATATTCCTCCCATCATAACATTTTCCTTAAGCTAATTTGTACTGCTTTATTCCTTCAGTCCTCCCAGTTTGGAGCAATAGGTAGGAACTCCTTGACTTCTACCTCTATTTTTTTAGTTTTGTTTTCTCGGCAAACTCTTCCTGAGCTAGGAATGCCCGTCTGTTTACCCTCTTGTTTCAGGACTTAGAAGAGAACCTTACCTACAAGGATTATCTCCCTTGTTATGTGTTAATCACTCTAATCAATAGTACTCAACCCCCATCCCTATAGGGAGCAGGGATCTGAAAGCCTGACTACTGAGGTAAACTTAGCCCTGCAGGAAATTTTTAGTTTCTATGCTCAAGTCATTTTCATCCTCAAAATACATATGTGTATTTATGAGTACATATATGAATAAAGATATAGATACTCACCAGCATAAACCAGTTATAGGACTGGGATTGGGATTGGACCCAATGGTTCTATTGGTATAGGAAACTCCTTGTGAGGACACTCTCTCTACCAATGGAGGTTGGCAACTTCTTTTCAAAGAGTATTGAGAGGAAGGAAGCAAGGAGACAAGCATTTATGAAGTGCCTACTGTGTGCCAGGCACTGTGCTAAGCACATTACAAATTTTACCTCATTTGATTATCACAACAACTTTTGGAGGTGTAAAATGATGTCTCAAGATTGTTTTAATTTGCATTTCTCTAATCAATAATGATTTGTCATAGATGCTGTTATCCCCATTTTACAGTTGAAGAAACTGAAGCAGGCAAAGGTTAATTCACTTGCTCCATATTGCACAGCCAGTATGTGTCAGAGGCAGGATTGAAACACAGGTCTTCTTGGTTCTGAAGTTAGCTCTCTTTCCACTACTCCACACTGCCAAATTATTATAATAGCAAATTAGTCATTATAATAATTTGGCTTTTGTATGTTCTGTTTTGTTTCATGGATTTGTCTTCTTAATACCAACATTCTCCTGGTGCTGCTAGACAGCAGCAAAACTTGGACTATGGCAATCTCTGAAAAAGTAAAAATGGACCTCACACAGAGGGCAAGAGAAAAGTGCATGACAGGTCAGTCAACCAATTAACATTTATTAATCACCTGCTATGTCCCTGGCACTGTGCTAAGTGTTGGGGATACAAATAATAGGTGTGGGCAGTATAGCCAATGTACAGTATAACCAATGAGAAATTCTGGGGGGGAAAAAAGGAGTGAAAGATGTCATAAAGGAATTATATGAAAAGTAAACATGGGTGGCCATAGGAAAAGGGAGAAGGATGACAGGGAGTCAATGAGCCTATGTCAGCAAAAATCAAGGCTTCTGGTGCAGTGAGTATACCTCCGTGGCAAATTTATGGAAGAATATGGGCCAGAGTTGTATGGGATGGGCAGGATCTGTTTGAGCTCTGAGTATATTCTGCTACCAGGGCAGGTACCCTTCTTAAAGGAAGGATAGGCTGATAAAAATTTTGTATCCTGAAAAGTTGCCTGTTCTTATTTGTAAGTCTGCTCTAATGGGTCCACTTTCCCTGTGGGCAATTCTTAGAATCCTGTTGTGTCATAAAAAATTCATGGTAATTATAATAACAGAATGATTCAGAATGAAAGTTAGCTCTTTCAATAAATCTGGATCCAGAGCAAATTTGTTGAACTAACCAAACTAAAATAAATACAAATACAAATAATAATTTATTATTTATGAGATGAGGGGTCAGACAATGGCAAGCCTACATTTCCCAGTGTTCTATATGGCAGATGCAAGTCTGTCCAACCAGAGCTTCTTTTCCCGGGAGGCTGGAGTTTAGGCACAAAGGGTTTTCATTTTGGGGAAGAGATGGAGATCATGGGTAAGGGAGGGAACCCAGATGGAGCCACATGTAAAAGAGAACTGGACACATCTGGAAAGTTTTGAATTGCTGAGAGCAGAGAAACAAACAGGGGTAAAGGCATAAATTGACTTCTGACTGGGCTGCTAACAATGAGAAGGTGATGAACCAGAGCTGCAAAGAATGTTGGGATCTTCTAATAGTACATAGAGAACTTCTACCAGAGAGTGGAGTTAGGGAGTGACTGAGTAGCAGTGTTCACCCTTACCAAGGCATTTCTATGTCTTCCCCAGATTTATAAGCTGCAACCTGGATATGGAGAAACTTCTTCTCTGTACTGTGCTGGGGAAGAAAAAAGGGGAAATTCATTCATTTGGGAAATGGTTGCTGCAAATTTTTTTAAAAATGTTTTTGCTTCCTTTTCTGTTCCAGTTAAATGCTTTTTTGATTGTATACTGCTGTTTGCCTAGATTTCTGTTAGCAGGATAAGTATCTAGACCTAAATTTACTATAAAGTTCGCCAGTTTCACACTGGGGTGTAAGTCACATAGAGGTGACTTATCAGGAAATTCTGCCTCACAAAACTGAATACAAGTCAGTGATTCTAGAGCCAGCTGACCAAAAGGCAAAATGTATTAAAGTTAATCCCACAAATACTTACAAAGTCCCTAGTATATGCAAGACACTCTGCTAGGTACTTTGGATAGAAAAACAAGATTAGTAAATAGTCCCTGCTTCCAAGAAGCTTATATTCTATTAAAGGATACAATATGTACATAGATAAGGATGTACATGATAATTTGAGGAGAGAGCATGTCTTTAACAATTAGGGGACCAGTAAAGACTTCCCAGAGGAGATGTTGCATGATCTGAACTTTGAAAGAAGTTAAGGATTCTAAGAGCAGAGGTAATAAGGAAGTGCCTTCTAAGCATGGGGCACCACTTTTGAGTAGACATAGAAATGGAACTGTGGAGTGCTGAGCTAGGTGAACTCAGTCTAGTTTGGCTGGAATATAGAGGGCATAAGGGCAAATAATATAAATCCAGGAAAGTAGAACAGTCAGTTGTGAAGAGTTTTAAATGCCAGGCTAAAGGGTTCATATTTTACCTTTGAGACAACATGGGGCAACTGAAGTTTTTGAGCAGAAAAATTACTTGGTCACACCTAAGTTCTAGGAAGCTTATGCTGACAGCTGTGTGGAGGGAGTATCAGTAGGTGAAGGAGAGAGACTAGAAACAGGAAGACCAGAGAAGAGGCTATTGCAATAGTCCAGGCAAGAAGCGATAAGAGGCTGAACCAAGACCATAGCAAATGTGATGGTGAGAAAAGGATAAACATGAGAGACATTATAAAGGGAGAATTGATATGGCTTGGCAACCAATTGGATTGAGCTCTGAGGGAGGGGGAAGGATTAATAACAACTTTACAATATTGAATCTGGGTGATGATACTTATTGTTGGTAGAATATTTCAGGTAGTCAGTCAATAAATATTTATTAAACACCTATAAATGTGCCAGGCACTGTGCTAAGTGTTAAGGATACATAAAGGAGGCAAAAAAAGTCCCTGCCCTCAAGGAGCTCACACTCTACTGGGGAGACAACAAGCAAACAAATATGGACAAACAAGCTATATGCAGGATAAATTGGAAATAATTAATAGAGGGAAAGCATTAAAATTAAGAGAGGGTGGGAAAGAGTTCCCTTAAAAGGTGAGATTTTAGTTGGGCTTAAAGGAAGCCAGGGAAGCCAATAGGCAGAGATGAAGAAAGAACATTCCAGGGACAGCCATAAAAAAAAAATTCCTGGAGCTGAGAGATGGAGTATGTTATTTGTGGAACCCCAAAGAGGCCACTGTCCCTGCATCTATGAGTATGTAGTAGGCAGCAAGGTGTAAGACTAGAAAAATAAAAGGCAGGTAGCTTATGAAGGGATTTGAATACCAAGCAGAGGATTTTGTACTTGATCTTGGAGGTGACAGTAAGCTACTGGAGTTTACTGGGAAAGGGAGTAACATGATCAGATTTTAGAAAAACCACTTTAGTGGATGAATGGAGAATGGACTGGAGTGGGGAGAGACTTGAGGCAGGCTGACCCATCAGCGGGCTATTGAATCAGTACCAAGTGGGAGCTGATGAGGCAGTGACCTTTAAAAGAGAGAAAGGGGCATATTCGAAAGATGTTATAAAGGTGAAATCAGAGGCATGGGGGCAATGGGGTGAGATAGTGAGGAATCCAGGATGACTTTTAGGACTTCTAGGTTGGGAGCCTAAAGGACTGGGAGGATGATGATGCCCTCCACAGTAAAAGGGAAGGTAGACGTGAGGCGGGGCTTAGAAGAAAGATAATTAGTTTTGTATGTGTTAAGTTTAAGATGTTTACTGGACATTTAATTTGAGATGTCTGAAGGTGAGTTGGAGATGTGAGATGGGAGGTTAGCAGAAAGGTTAGGTCAGGATAGATAGATCTGAGAATCTTCAACACAGATAGTAATTAAATCCATAGAAGCTGATGAGATCACCAAGTGAAGTAGTATAGAGAGAAAACAGAATGAAATCTAGTGAATTCCTATTAGTTCCCCTCCAGGCTGAACTCCTAACTTCCACTTTGTCCACCATGCCGTAGAAACTCTTTAACTCTGGAATCTTCATTACTGAACTCTTGGACTACTTCACCCATTGGAAGTACCCTCCATTGCTGAGATCTCTCCCTCTGATTGTCTGGTTCTTCCAAGAACCTCCATTTTAAGGAGGAGACCCAGGCCAACCATGCCTTCATTCCTCCCCAAACTTCACTCCTGACTCTCCATAGGACATTTTTTTCCAGGGTTCCCATTCCATGTGCCTTTATCTCAAACTTCACCCTTCCCCCACCCTTTAAGCTACCTTTTATGTGTTGTCTTCCCCTTCTAGAATGTAAGCTCCTTGAGAGCAGGTTGGTCTTTCTGCTTCTATTTGTATTCCCAGAACCTAGCACAGTGCTTAGCACATGGGAAGCACTTAATGAATATTTATTGATTCTATGTTTAAAGTTATTTGATGGAATGAATTAATGCAGCTACCAGAAAAAGCACTGCTTTGGCAGTCAGGAGACCTGGATTCTCCAGAGTTTGGGGTTTTGAAGTGTTTTTGTTGTTCAATCATTTCAGTCATGTCCAGCTCTTTGTGACCTCGTTTGGGGTTTTCTTGGCAAAGATACTGGAGTGGTTTACCATTTCCTTCTCCAGCTCATTTTACAGATGAGTAAAAGAGCGTTAAGTACCTTGCCCAGGGTCACACAGCTAATAAGTGTCTGAGGCCAGATTTGAGCTAAGGAAGATGAGTCTTCCAGACTCCAGGACCAGAACTCTATGTACTACACCACTTAGCATAAGATCTCTAACATTCAATTTCCTCATTTGCTAAAAGGAAATAATATGGTATATTAGAATATTGAGAATTTTTTTTTAATTTTTATAGGCAATTGGGGTTAAGTGACTTGCCCAGGGTCACACAGCTAGTAAGTGTCAAGTGTTTGGTCTAAGGTTGGATTTGAATTCAGGTCCTCCTGACTTCAGGGCCCGTGCTCTATCCACTGTACCACCTCACTGCCCCAAGAATTTTTTTTTAAGAAGATGACTTTTTAGCTCTCTTCCCCCCAAAGTAGGAGTGTGGGAATGGAGAGAACTAAAGTTTCATGAAAATGCAAAATATTATATTGTTCATGTAGCTGACCGACAGAGTACCTTATTTGCGGAACCCCAAAGAGGCCACACTGTCCCTGGATCCATGAGTATGTGGTAGGCAGCAAGATGTAAGACTAGAAAAATAAAAGGCAGGTAGCCTATGAAGGGATTCTTCCAAGGTGCTATGACCAAGGGCGCGGTGTTTACTCTTTTCCCAGCCTGTGCTCTGGTCTATGAGTGACCACAAGCACTCTTTTCTGTCTTGGAACTGTGAGGAGGATTTTCTCTGTACAGCCACTACAAGCTCCACCATGCCAGCTCTCCTCCTTGTCCCAGGACCACCACCCAAAACTGTGACCCAGATCCAAGCACAGGCAAAGCAGTACTAATTCACTTAGATTCCTTAAGTAAATATATTCATTCCTAAAGCTCAGCTCTGACCATGTCGTCTCTCTCTTCCTCTCTCTTTCTTTCTCTTTCTCTCATACACACACACCACACACATTCAGTAAATTACAATGGCTTCTTCTCACCTCCAGAATTAAATATAAAATCATCTATTTCACATTCAAAGCCTTTCGCAACCTGGCTTCTTCCTACCTTTACAGTCTCACACTTTACTTTCCCCACCGCTTCACACACTACCACCCCCCCACATACTCTGAGAACCAATGACACTAGCCTCCTTATACCATATAGTGGTAACAGGCTCATGAGAGCTTAGTGTGTGAACATTTATACCTCAGAAATTTGAATGTCTAGACCTCAGAAAGTGATGGAGAAAATATTAATATTACAGATTAAACTTAAAAGTGTGTCATGCAGACTTTTTCCCCCAGAGGGCTGGTTGTTAAGCATGTAAGAGTGCACCTTTGCTGGAGCAAGACATTCCATCTCCAGACTCTGAGTATTTTCGCTGGCTGTCCCCCATACTTGGAATGCTCTCTCTTTTTTGTTCCCTCTCCTTTTTCCATCTCTTGGCTTTCCTGGCTTCCCTAAAGTCTCAATTAAAATCCCATCTTCTACAGGAAGGCATTTCTGGTCTCCCTTAATGCTAGTAACTTTCCTCTCTTGATCATCTCCAATTTACCTTGTTTGCACATAAGTGTTTTAATGTTGTTTCCTTGCCCCTATTTGATTATGTGCTTTTTTGAGAATGAGGACTGAGTTGCCTTGTATGTCCAGTGCTTAGCATAGTCCTGGCACATAGTAGGCACTTAACATATGATTATCGATCACCTGACTGATTCTCTGACTAACACACATTTCCTTCTGCCCTGGGGAAAAGATAAAACCAAAATGGCACCTCAAGTGACTATCATTTCATATAAAAACTCACACCTGAGTGTTAAGTCATACTTGAACTTAATGGTAATTTACAAAGAAGTAAGTGATCAAAATTCACGATTATTATCAAAAGTAGTAGACACCATGATGAAATTTTTATTGGTGACCTGGTACTCTCTAAGTGCTCTTCCAGCTCTAAAATTCTATGTTTAAGATCATTTATCTCCATTAATGCTTTCCTTTTCACAATCCACACAGAGAGCTAGCCTTTCATTTAGAAATCTGAGGCTTGGAACTACCCACTTAGCAGCACAATCTGCCTTCAATGCAAGTTTTGGGCAGTTTGGTGTTTGCCACCATGCAGTAAAAGCCAAGGTGCCAAGACACTTCCAGTTCCTCTCACATTATACAGAAGGGATGATGAGTGTTCAAATGAAAAATGCCATTCAGAGCAGTTCTTGCTGTCTTTTTGATGTGGCTGCTGAAGAGAATATGGGAAATCTCCTGGATTTGGCTATAGCACTGTTGAAGCCTTATGAATTCAAAGAAATTTAGTTCCATTCCAGAGGGATGAACAAAAATTTTTTAAGCACTATGTTCTAGGCAGTGGGAACATAAGATTTAATAGTCAATAAGCATTTATTAAGCACCTACCTCTTTGCCAGGCACTGTGTTAAGTGCTGAAAATACAAAAAAAAAAAAGGAGGCAAAAGATAGTCCTTGTCCTTAAGGAGCTCACAATCTAATGATGGGCGAGGGGCAACAAGCAAATAATGTGAACAGACAAACTAGATGCAGGGTAAATCAACAGAGAGAAGGCACTATAATTAAGAGGGGTTGAGAAAAGCTTCCCATAGAAGGTGGAATTTTAGAAAGGACTTAAATGAAGCCAGTAGGCAGAGATGAGGAGGAAGAGCATTCCAGGCATGGGGGACAGCCACAGTCATGAATATTCATAGAGAATACCCACAGTCATGAGATGGAATGTCTTATTTGTGGAACAGCAAGGAAGCCAGTGTTACTGGACTGAAGAATATGTGACCAGGAGTAAGGTATAAGAAGACTGGAAAGGTAGGAGAGGAGATTGGAAAGATGACAAAAAAAAAAAAAAACACAAAAAAAAATCCTTGCCACCAAAGAGCATATGTTCCATTAGGAGAGATAATTGTATATGTGTAAGTAAATACAAAAACAAACGCAAAGTTAGTTTGAGGGCACAAGAAGCTGGAAAGATCAGGCCTCTGATCCAAAAAAGTAAAAAGAAAAAGAAAAGAAAGATCTCTTTGCTTTGTCTGAGCTTGGAAGGAATCTAGGAATTCCAAGAGGTCTCTGCAAGAAAAGCCAACAGATTTAAAATAACTGAGAGGGCCTTTTCCATGTCAGCTTGAGTCACCTGCCTCCAAAAACAGTGATTATAGATTCATAGACAATTGGGCCCCAGTGCAACTCCTATGTGTCTCCTGAAATTCCAAAGGAAATAGGTGACTGCCTAAGCCTCAGCTATCCCATAGACCAAAAAGGGAAGAGAATTCAGTAATAAACATAATAATGAATAAATAAAAAATAATAATAAAAATAAATATAATAAAATAAATATAAAGTAATAATAAATAATAATAGTATAATAAATAAAATAATAAATATGAGAGTATAATATAATAATAAATTTAAATATAATAATAACAACCTATATAGTAATTTAAGATTTACAAAGTGCTTTTTCCCTTACAGCCACTCTCTGAAAAGTGATACAGGTATTATTACTCCTGTTTTATAGATGAAGAGATGGAGGGTCAGAAAGCACAAGTAATTTTCCCTATGTTATATAACTAATAAGTGCAGGGGCTGTGACTGAGATCCAGGTTCTCTTGACTAGTAGTTGCCTCTCTGTAACACAACACATACAGAATAACCTTGTTTATCCAAATATTAACTGTACCTCCTCTCTGTATATGCCACTTGGCTGTGAAAATTGACTCACAGTGGGATTCCTCAACTCACCTCTTAAGTATTTAATTAAGAGAGGGGATGGAGAAGTCCAATAATGTTAACTTATACATCAAAATGCTTACAGATATTAAATATATTATTATTCTAGTTAAGTTACATAGTTTTATTGCTGCACTCATTGTGTATTTTTATCATTCTTGGAGCCAATTCATTTTACATATGAGGTTTGACTATTTTTCTTTGTCTTAATTTCTTCACATAATACTTGAGAGATATAATATAAAATGTCTCTATTTGCATAATATCTGAGACACAAGAAATATCACATTAGGTTGGGCCAGTGATTCATCTGGCCAGGTGTTCTATCCACGACAGTCAAACCAAAGGATGTTTGGAAGAGCAGGGTGCTTATGATGCAGTCCTCACAGGTTAAAGATACATCCAAAACATCCTTTTTTCTTCATCGAGGTACTATGTTTTCTTGGCTTTACCATCATCTTGAGTTTACTCTGGAGTTTTGGAGGGCAGAAGAATGCTTAGGTCATGTTTAGTTTTTATAGCCTCATTTAGAAGGAATGTGTCCTTTGGGTACAGTCTTTGCCCATTGTCTAGATTTAAAGTTCTTTTTCTTGCAGGTGGCTTAATTTATATTTGTCGATGGCACAATGAATGCAAATAACCACACAGGTGACCTTAAAGGTTTTACATGAGAATGAAAGAAGGAAATATTTTTTATGAGTTAATGTAAGTTCAAAAAGGGTTCTTGTTTTTGTTGAGGTTTTCCTGCATTTCTACAAATATTTGATGCTTAAGGAAGAAATGTTTAATCTGATATAGACTTTGGATGGTTGGCTGTCTATGTATATGTTTTTTCATTAGCTGTTTCAAAGGAAGTGCTTTATCCTTAGATGTAAAAAAGTAGCCTTAGATTCATCAAATTGTATGGGACTTTGAGCATGTCATCTGGTCATTCTATTTTATTGTTTCCCCTTCTATCCAGACAGATAGGTATAGATGTAGATATAGATATAGATATAGATATATGTCATCAATGAGAATATAATCAAAATGGAGTGATAACCAATTTCATGAGATGTATGGCCAAAATAATCAAATTAATTGAGCATTTTTTGCATATTTCAATAGCTTTAATTGAGGATGTTCTTTACAAAAATCAGTCCAAAGCATTGCTTCTGCCTCCAACTAAAACTTCTTTTAATTAAAGCTAGAAGATATAAACTACTCCTTTTTCAAATCTTTAGAAAACTAAGTCATTGATGCTACCACAGGACAAATTATATACATATTTATCAGTCAAGATAATTAAATTCTTCAAAAATAGGAAATTATTTTTGAGATCTAACCATATCTAGATTAAAATAATGTAATATTGTATTTTAGAGGATTGATTTTAGCAAGAGAAAACACAAACAAAACTCTGTAATTTCACAATTCAAGTCAAAGTTTTATTCAAATGAAGTTTACAAATATAAATTTAACAAATTAATCACCAAGGTTAATTTTTATCACATAAGTTATTAAAAGATTGAAAATATCCACTTGGTTACATAGGTCTTAGTTAAAATAGCATTTATGTAGAAATTTTTCATGAAATTACATATTTTATCCTTCCTCCCAGTAGAATGTAAGTTCTTTGAAGGCAAAGAAGATTTTTCATTTTTTCTTTGTATGCACACACCTTAGCACAGTGGCTTGAATATCTTAGGTGCCTAATAAATGATCTGATCAGGTTGTATTAGATCAGATTGGATAAAGTAATCTGTGAGCAATGAATTTATTACCAATAATAATCTGAGCAACTGCTTCATCTTGAAAGGTATAACAAAAAAGTAATTATAGACAAAATGATATGATTTTATAAGAAAAGAAAGATCAAATTTTATTCCTGCTGTTGGAAAAGTGCTTATTGTCAGGGTGACAAAACACATAACTGGTTGACTGAAGGCTATGGAGACTTTAAATTCAGGTTCTGCTAGATAGCTGTCTATAGGAAAATTCCTATATTATCTGACCATGGAAAGTCTTTGTTTTCACTCCTGCTATACCAATACCTCATATTTCATGACAAAACATTGGTTTATCTATAGTACTTCTGGACTGTAAGAACTTAATGATCAAATTAAAGTTAGTAAAGAGGAAAGTCACCTTCCCTTGTCTGGTTCTTTCTTTCTTTCTTTCTTTCTTTCTTTCTTTCTTTCTTTCTTTCTTTCTTTCTTTCTTTCTTTCTTTCTTTCTTTCTTTCGTGAGGCTATTGGGGTTAAGTGACTTGCCCAGAGTCACACGGCTAGTAAGTGTTATGTGTCTGAGGTTGGATTTGAATTCAGGTCCTCCTGACTCCAAGGCCAGTGCTCTATCCACTGTGCCCTTGTCTGATTTTCAAGGAGTAATCTGGATTGTTAAATAAAGTTTGACTATATTTCTGGGATTATAGAGAAATTATGGAACAGAATAGAAAAAGCACTGCATTTGGAGTCAAGAAAATTTGAATTTGAGTCCTGATTCTAAAACTTACTAGCTATGTGCTTCTGGGCATGTGACTCCTCTGGTTAACAATCTTCAGTGTAAAGTAAAATTCAATCTCTTTTGCTTTTAATCAAAACCTTCTACCACCTGTCACCACTATGCTTTTCTAGACATTGTACACACTCTACACTAAAGCCAAACTGGATAGTTAAGTTCCTTTCCACTCTTCCCCAAATACAAATTACTTTTTTTTTCTTTCAGGCAATTGGGGTTAAGTGACTTGCCCAGGGTCACACAGCTAATAAGTGTCAAGTGTCTGGTCTGAGCCTGGATTTGACCTCAAGTCCTCCTGACCCCAGGACTGGTGGTCTATCAACTGTGCCACCTAGCTGCTCTCCAAATACAAATTACATTCATATCTTTGTGCTCTTTTTCCAACTGTTCCCTATGCCTATAAGACTTTTTCATCCCCATCTTCACCTATTTCACCATTCCTTTAAAGCCCACTTCCTCCAGAAAGGCTTACATTATCTACACACACACACACACACACACCCCAAATTCTAGCAAATTTCCTCCTCAAACTTCAAATAATACTTTATTTTTTAGCTCTTTAATTTCTTTATCATGCAAAATGTATGTGAGAATGATTAGTCTTATACCACTACCAGAACTCCTAGAGGGCATATTTTTGACCAGATTAAATATGTAGACCAACAGAATACGGGGCTTATTTTGGTATAACAGACTTGTCTTCAGAGTTTCAAAACAAAGGAGGAGGACACAGGAGTATCACAGGAAGCAAAGTGCTATGGTGAATAGAGTGCCAGACCTCAAGTTTAGAAGACTCTTCCTCCTGAATTTCAAATCTGGTCTCAGATACTTACTACCTGTGTGACCCTGAGCAGGTCACTTAACCCTGTTTACCACAGTTCCCTCATCTGTAAAATGAGCTATAGAAGAAAATGGCAAAACACTCCAGTATCTCTGCCAAGAAAACCCTAAATGGGGTCAAAAACAGTTGGACATGACTGAAATGACTGGATAACAACAATAACAACCCTCTTTTAATTCATAAAGATATCACTTTAATTCGGGCTCTCATAACCTCCTGCCTAGATTATCTCAATAACCTTCTACTTGGCCTCCTTGCCTCAAATCTCTTACTACTCCAAGCCATTTTACAATCTGCTGTCAAGGTCATTTTTTAAGTACAGTTCTAACCATGGGCCTACTCTAGTTAATCAACTATAGCAGCTTCCTACTGCCTGCAAGCTAAAATAGAATCACCTCTGTTTACCTTTTAAAGACCCGTACAATTTTGCCTCAACCTACTTGTTCAACTTCACTGGGCATTACTCTCCTTCCTGCACTCTCAAATCCAGCCACTCTGGCCTTTTCTCCATTCCACACGCAGGACATCCTATCTCCCATCACTGAATGTTTGCAGTGGAAGTCCTCCATGCCTGGAACGTGCTCCTGCCTCACCTCTGACTTACAGAGTCCTTCTCTTCTCTTAAAAAGATGCATCTCAAGTACATCTACTTCATGGAGCTTTTTCCGATTCCCCTTTACTGTCCACCTTCTCAAATGATCTTGTATTTATATTTGTATGTAATAACATATAATATGTTATTTTTGCTGTTGAGTTGTTTCAGTAGTGATCGAATCTTCAGTGACCTCATTTGGGGTTTTCTTGGCAAAGATACTAGAGCAATTTGCCATTTCCCTCTCCTGTTTATTTTGCAGATGTGGAAACTGAGGCAAACAGGGTTAAGTGACTTGCCCAAGGTCACAGCTACAGGTCAGATCTGAACTCAGGTCTTTCTGACTCCCGGCCTGTGCTCTTCCATTGCCCACCTAGCTGCCCTAGTATATAATGTACTTTCTATATATTTTGTACAGTGGGTGGCATAGTGGATAGTGTGTTGGAGGCAGGAAGACCTGAGTTTGAATCCTTCCCAAGGCTCATACTAGCTATGTGACCCTGAGCAAGTAAGTTATTTAACCTCTTCAGCTTCAGTTTCCTTATCTGTCGAATATGGTTGACTGTGGGTCCACTTCTCTAGTACCTTGAAGGATTTGGGAAGATATTCTTCCTCTGCCATTGATTCAAGCCCCCTCCAACTGTGTTCCCCTCCCCCTATTTTAGAGACCAAGTGCTTAGCAATCCAGTTGCATTTAGCCATTTAACATCAGATTAGCGCTCTCTCTCTCTCTCTCTCTCTCTCTCTCTCTCTCTCTCTCTCTCTCGGCTGGGCAATGGGGTTAAGTGACTTGCCCAGGGTCACACAGCTAGTAAGTGTTATGTGTCTGAGACCGGATTTGGACTCAGGTCCTCCTGGCTGGTGCTCTATCCACTGCGCCACCTAGATGCCCCCCCCCCGCCCAAATTAGCTTTTACAAAGGTATATTTACTTAGAGGATACAGCAAGAATGAATATACAAACATTTTCTTCAATATATTGCAGGCTTAGTGTGGGGGTTGGTGGGGGGGTAGATTTGGCTCCCAACTTAGTTCAGTTACTGCATAGCATTAGGCCCACCAAGTTCAAGTCCAAAGACAGTAGTGCTGACTTCTTCGGGGCTGGAGTAGCCTCAGAGCATCACTGCTGAGCTAGCTGAAACCTCTACCCTGGATTCCTGGATGCTGGATCTCTAGGGTTGGCATTTGCAAGCCAGATCAGAGACTCTGCTCCCTGGACCTAGAACCAAAAAGAACAAATCTAAATGTCAAAGACCTGGGGCAGCTACGTGGTACAGTGGATAAGAGCACCAGCCCTAGATTCAGGAGGACCTGAGTTCAAATCCAGCCTCAGACACATAACACTAAATAGCTGTGTGACCCTGAGCAAGTCACTTAACCCCATTGCCTAACCAAAAAAAAAATGTCAAAGACCTAGGACCTCCAAGGCCTACCCCCTTGCCACATGATATGAGTGAAGGAGGCCTTCACCCTCAGTCTGGACTGTAACAAAAGCTCCCACCATTGCTGAGTCAAGCCCTTTTAAAGATACCCACAGTTCTGGCTATGCAGCCAATGGAAAAAAATCTGCTCCCAACCACGTGGTAGTTCAATTCAGAATGTCCATGCACAAACTCCAGTCTTCTAGATGCCCAGAAACAGGTCTTCAATACCTTCCATGTATATGATGCCACCTTACGTGCTAGGCATGTGCCAAGCCCCATTATATCCATTAAAAGGAGATCATTTTTGTTGTTCAGTCATCTTGGCAAAGACACTTCCTTCTCCAGCTCATTTTACAGATGAGGAAACTGAGGCAAGCAGGTTTAAGTGACTGGCCCAGGGTCATACAGCTAATAGGTGTCTGAGGCCAGATTTGAACTCATGAAGATGAGTCTTCCTGACTCTACCCTGTACCACCTAGCTGCCCCAAATGGAGATTATAAAAGCATTTAATTTGCAGATCTGTCATGAGAATCATGCTTTACATATGTAAAGCACTTTGCAAACCTTAAAGTGTTATATAAATGCTAGCAAGTACTTATATTTATTAACTTCATATTTTTGCCACATATATTTTTATATGTACTTGTTTTCTCTCCCATTAGAATGCAAGCTTCTTGTAAGTAGGGACTCTCCTTCTTTGCATGAGTATCCCCAGTGTCTAACACAGTACCAGACACATAGTAGATGTTTAATAAATATCTGTTGATTGATTAATTCTTAGACAGCTTGTAAGTTTCTTGAGGGCCAGGATTATTTCACTTTGGTGTTAGCATACCCAGCATCTCAGCACAGTATTTGCCACCTAACAACCACTTAACAAATGTGTGTTGACTGATTTCCTCTTTTTAAAAAAAAATTATTTTTAAAACCCTTGTCTAAAGTCTGTACCTTCCCCAGAGCCTAGCACAGTCTCCTATACAGAGCAGGTGTTTAATAGACATTTGTTGACTGATTAATCTGCCTCCCCTTGGGATTTATATGCTGGAGATCAGAAAAACCATAGCACAGGAACAAATGGGGGAATCCTTGATTCAGAAGCTCAAAGTAAAAGTACAGGAGTTTGCAGAGGTGAAGCCCTCTGAGATTTGGAAGTGGCATCATACGGTCTAGAGTAGAAAGGACATTAGGGATTATCTAATTGAACCCTCTCATTTTACATATGGGGAAACTGAGGCTCAGAGAAATGAAGTTATGTGACCTGGATCTTGCAGATAGTAAGCAAGAGAGCCAAGATTTGAACCTAATTCCTTTGATTCCAAATGCTGCACTTTTGCTACTGCAGTAGGCTGCTTCTCATTTCTAAATATGAGGAACATAAAAACAAGTTCCTAACAGCAACAAGGAATCTTTATTCTATTTATGGTCATTGACCAATAAGAAAAAGTAATAAAAGGCTACTTAAAACATTAACTTAATTTTATTTTCTTTGAAAAGAGAAGTATAAAATGTTCTATATTTGCATACATATATGCATATGGGTACTTGTATGTATGTATACACACATATATGTGTGTATACACAGAGACACACTATATATGTGTGTGAATATATATATATGTGTATATACATATATATATGTATATACACATATATATATATATACATATATATATGTATATACACACACACATATATATATATATATATATATATATATATATATATATCCTCAGTTTAAGTTAGGAACAGAAAATGCAAAACTCCTTTCTCTAAGCACAGTAAATAATGAAAGTGTACTTAATGTCTATATTAAGGTCAATAAAGGAAGAAATAGGAAGAAGATAGTAAATATCTGAGGCTGGATTTGAACTCAGGTCTTCTTGACTCCAGTCCCAGGATTTTATCCACTGAAGTACCTAACTGCCCTTGGTCACATTTATATAGTGTATTAAGGCTAGCAAAGTGCTTTACATACATTATCTCATTTGATCCCCACAGCAACCTTGTGAGATTGGTACTATTGTTATCATTTTGCATAAGAGGGAACAGTCTCAGACAGATAAGCATCTTGCCCAGGGTTGAAACTTTTAAGTAAGGGGCAGGCATAAAGAACCGGGTCTAGAGTCAGGAGAAGCTGAATTAAATCCAGCCTCAGATACTTACTTGCAGAACTTGGGCAAGTCACTTGACCCCATTTGCCTACCCCTCCAAAAACAAATAGTACATTATTCAGAGCTGCAGAGAACTGAAAACAACCTAAATGTGCAACTGTTAGCAAGCTGTGGCACATGAATATGATGGAATATTAAATGCCATTAAAAAATAAATAAGAAATATGAAGACATTTTCTAAAATGTAAATGAAGTAATGAAAAGGAAGTAGAGCCAGAAGAATAATAAATGTGCCAGCTATGAGTATATAAAAATGAAAATGTATACACAACTGCAAGAAGCTAGTGAATAAAGATAATAGAAGGGGAAACAAAGGAAGTAACTAATAAGCTATTATGGACATGTTACATATGGAAATTCATTTTAAAGCATCAACAACACCAAATGTATGTTTAGTTGATTTAGTAGTAGAGTTGAGGAAGAGGAGAGAATAGGAGTATATGTTGTTCAGTCATATCTGACTCTTTGTGACTCCATTTGAAGTTTTTTTGGTAGGTAATGAGTGGTTTGCCTTTCTTCGGCTTATTTTACAGATGAGGAAACTGAGGCAAAAGGGGTGAAGTGACTTGCCCAGGGTCACACAGCTAGTAAGTATCTGAGGCCAGATTTGAACGCAGGAAGATGAGTCTTCCTGACTCCAGTCCCAGCGCTCTATCCACTGAACCACCTAGGTGCCTCAGGAGGGGATGAGGTGGTCCCCATTCTATATAAGAGGCATCCTAGCACCACAGTCCAGTTTTCATTTTCTCCTCAATGAACTCCTTAAAATAATACTGGTCAAATGACAGTGCAAAAAATTGTCCATAAAATAAAAAAAGATTTCCAAGCCCCAGCTGATTGCCCACTTACTTCAAAAACATTTCAGTAAAACAAAAGAATATGAGGTGTCCTATGGAGTTTAAAATGGGCTTTGCCTCATCTTTGTTTTTTTTCTATATTTCATTGTCTGCTGACTGAAGACTAGCAAACAAATGTCTGTTTTCTTACAGTTTCTAAACAATATTTTGGAACTCTACCCAATGTCTAGAGAGTCATCATTTGGGAGAAACTTCTCTGAGGAACTGAAGAAAAGCCTTTCTTTGTCTTCCATGTACTTTACCTGATCTTTACATTTTGACCTTGTTTATATTTTCTGAAACTGTAGGTGAAATTGTTGGGTTGGTCAATAAACTAATCCAACCATCAATAAAACACACCCTCTGGTTTATTAATATGTGATTAAAAACTTATATGATAAAAAGATATTGACTGCAACCAAGTGTGGGGTGACAAGAACAATTACGGTTCCTGAGCTTCATTACTGCTTGAGCTACTGAACCCAGTGAAAGTCACAGACTTATTTATAGTCAATGCTATGGGGTTTTCTTTTTAATGGTAAATGAAGTATTGAGATTCATTAAGACTTTAATTTTACTTGGTTTCCTTTGACAACTTTACCAAGGCTTCAAAGGGAAATGAAGAATATGAAACCTCTTTTTCTCACCATTCTAAGATGAAATAATTACTTTGCTCAAAGGTTCCCAGCTGAGGAAACTGAACCTCCAAACTCTTAGTTAACTTGCTCATGGTAGGAAAACTAATAACAACCTGTCTTAGTTTGAAGCCAATTCTTCCTGACTCTGAACTCTATGCATTGCCTCAGACCGAAAATTGATTGAAAGAACTGAGGATGTTTTTAGTAGAAAAGAGAAGACATAGAGTAAAAATATGCTAGTGGTCTCCAACTCACTCAACCTCTCTGAGACTCAGTTTCCTCCTCATCTATAATGAGGATAAAATAAATACCTAAAGTACCTTACTGAATCATTCTGAAGTTCAAATAAGATAAATAGATGTAAAATACTGTATTACTATTATTGTGACCTCATGATCCTTTTCCATCCGAGTTGTTCTCCAGCTTATCAACGTCCCCCTTATGGACATTCACCACCTGGGTGAAATGCGGCACTCAACACATAACACCGTGCTCTAGATGAGGTCTGAGCAGGGCAGCAGAGGTATTGTTACCTCCTTAATAGTTTGAAGGGTTGTTAAGAGATTAGATCTATTTTGCCTGGTCCCAGAGTGTCAAGCAAAAATGATATCAGTGGGTGAAAGTAGCAAAGAAGCAAATTTAAGTTAAAAAAACCCAACAACAACTTCCTAACAACTATATGAAAAACAAGCTATCTCACAAGATTGTGTCTTCCCCCCACACCAAAGGTCTTCAAGCAAAACTGGATAACCATTTCATGGACATTTTGTGAAGGATTCTTATTCATGTACCAGTTGGACTGGACAGCCTCTAAGGTAATTTCCAAATCTGAGATTCTGTGAGTAGCAATTAATGGAGCTATGTCAACTTGGAAAGAGATCTCTAGTGGAACCAGTCAGTCAATTATCATTTATTAAGCACCTACTAAGTGTCAGGGATACAAAAAAAAAGCAGTCCCTACTCTTACGCAGTTCGTAGTCTAATGAAGGAAACAACATGCGAACAAATATGTACAAATAAGATAAAGACAGGATAAATTGGAGATAATTAACAGAGCCAAGGCACCAAGATTAAAGAAGAAAGGGAAAGGCTTCTTGCAGAACTACCTGATGCTATTTCGTATTTTGTATCAGTAACTTGTATGAAGAAAAAGATGGCATACATCAGATTTTCAGATAACACAAAGCTGGGTGAGATAGTTTACATGTTAGATAAAGAGTCAAAATCCAAAAAAGATCCCAACAGACTACAAGCATGAACTATATCTAAAAAAGTGAGAGATAATAGGGATAAATATGAAGTCTTATAGTTGAGTTCAAAAAAATTACATTTCAAATATAAGGTGCTATAAATAGTAGTTCATTTGGAAAAAAAAGATCTGGGTATTTTTTGAATTGTAGGCTTAAGAGGATTCAACTGTATGAAATGGCAGGCAAAAAGGTGATGATTCCTCTGCTATGCAGAAAGAAGAAGGTACTAACCCTAATGTATTTTTTCCTTCTCAAAACCACTCCTCTCTCCCCTATTAGATTATGAACAGATTACTGTAGTGGTCTGATGATGATTGAAGCCACTTGCTTCAGTTTCCATAGCATCCATTTTTTTTCAAAAAGCCTAAACTAGCATGATCTTTGTCGACCAACACTAAAAAGTATTTGACAGAAAAAGAACACTACTGTCTTGAGAGAGTTACTATGTGAGCAGACAAGCAAATCAGCAATTCTCCATTCGTATGTCCATTACTCTAATTCAGGCCCCCATCACTTCTCATTTGGGCTATTACAATAGGTTTCTAATTGGTGTCCTTGTCCCTATTCTCTCCCTTCTTAAACCTAAACACCACATTACTATCAAAATGATATTCTTAAAGCACATCTGACCATGTCACTCCCTTGCTGAAAAATCTTCAGTAGCTCCCTATTGCCTCTAAGATGAGGCTTTGCTTGAAATTTTACACCTATCATAATCTGGTTCCAACTTATCTTACAAGACATTTCATATTAGTCCCTTTCATCAATCCCCTATATTCCAAACAAACTGATTTACTTCCTCTTCCCTGTACATAGCATTCCATCCATGCCTTTGCATAGACTTGCAGCCCATGCCTGGAAAGTTGTCATTCCTCATCTCTACCTCTTGGAATTGCTAGCTCCATTCAAGGCTCAACTTGAGTGTCACCTGCCACAGGAAGAGGGCCATTCCTGATCCTATTAGTTGTTCCCATTGTCTTCCCTATCTCCTCATGATTATTCTGTACATATTTTTCCCTTGAGGTCAAGGACTATTTTCATTTTTTGTCTTTGCATTCCCTTTATCTAACACAGTGCTAGACACATAGCAGATACTTGATAAATATTTGCTGAATTGAATGTTCTTAAAACTAATCGCTAGACTATTCACTTAAAGGAACATTTTCTGTAAACTACCCCCAAACACCCTGATACCTAACCCAAAGTAAACTTCAAATTCAATACGTAACAGCTGCTATTAGAAATCTGCTGCTTTTAATCAACTGCTAAATCTAAACTATTACATCAACATCTTCACTAAATTTAAATTTTCACGATATTAAAATCATAGTGAGAGATAAAATCCATCCAACAAAATCTTCCCTTTCCTTTCCTTCTTGGACATAAAAATGAAGGTTTAAGTATCCTTTAACCAGTGGAATCTCTACTATTAAAAGCTTCGATTCTTGGACTAATTCCAACTTAGGTAATTGTGTTCTTCCTACCTAAGTTCTCCCTATAGTCTCATTTAGATAATGCATGGTATCCTTCACTCCTTCTCCCAACCCCACTGATATGTTTCACCCTAGAGGATTCATTGGACTGCAGGCTTCAAAGCTCTCTCCTCCATAGATGATACTACTAACCTACTGACAGCAGAACCTATGCCTTGAGTTGTTTTCCTAGCAGTGAAGATGGGTTTGCATTGTTCCATTCATGCTCTTTCCCTTGGTCACCATCATGCACACATTTGGTACAGGACTAAGCAGAATGCAATACAGCATATTTTACTATGAAACCAACATACTTCTTGGTGAAAAGCATTGTTCCACAAAAAGGTAAAAGCTGTGACCTTGGCCTCATCAGCATCATTGCCTAACAAACTGAGCTAGCAAAACTAGACACCGGCTATGTTGAGTTACCACCAAAACATTCAGTTGACTGTGTGTTGATGAAACCAATTCCTCCCCATCAAGCAGCTGGTTTAAAGCAGCAGATTTCAAATAGCAGCTGTTACGTACTGAGTTTTGAATTAAGTTTGGGTGAGGTATCAGGATGTTTTGGAGGAGTTTCCCCAAAAATGTTCCCTGAAGTGAATAGCTTTATGTTCACTCAGCCTAAATAACTGGCAAATGGTTTTCAGTAAATCTGTTTTGGTTGTGTCAATTCATTGGTTATACGGACAGACACAGACTCAGTAAAGAAAATAGAGAGCTAATTATTATTATACATTTATCATCACTCTTATTTGAATGGCTAGCTATCACATGGGAGAAAGATTATAATGGTTATGCTTGGTCCCAGAGGACTGAATTAAAAGCAATGGTGGGGGGGGAGTTGAGAAAAAAGGCAAATTTAAACTTGGTAAAAGAAAAACTTCTTACAATTCAAGCTGCCTAAAAGTAAAACAACTACCTGGACAGGTAGTGGGTTCATTTCACTGGAGGTTTTTAAGCAAAGAAGCCAGGTGACCATTTGTCTGAAATCTTAAGTTGGGAATTCCTTTTATGTAATAGTTGTACTACATAGCTCTGACATTCCTTCCAGCTCTGAAATTCTGTGATATTGTGTATTTTATCTACTACAACAAATTTATATGTATGTATATTCTCTCCATTCACTTTTTAAAAAATTACTATATCATTTCTTCAACAATTCAATTCTTAATATGTTTAATTTTTCAGGTCCATTTCTTTGGAGACTAGGTCAAAATGAAGAAAATTCATAATATCTTATATCAGTTGATATCAGGTGATGCTAATTCTAATTGCCTTCAAATTTTGCTGTATTTTTATAATTTGGTAATATTTTGAAATTTGGGTCAGCAAATACATGATATAGCTCAGTTGTGCTTTCTACTTAACTGAATTTGAAATTAGCTTTGATAGGAAAATCATGAAATGATTTTTCTGATGAATTTCAAGATATTTAATTAGGCTCGAATCTAAGAAAGGAGCTTTCTCCTTTCTTGGCTCTTCATTTTGATGATTATAATTAAACCTGTAATTTTGTTGACAGAGCATTTGGCTATGTTTGTCTTCCAAAGTGGTTACATTGAATTGAACTCACCTGAGGAAAACCAAAACATATACTCTGTTTCTAATTTTGATTGTTGTGAATTGTGGTTTGTACATTCATAGACAATGCCATTAAGATGGGGCAGTCTAATTCAACTCAATCACAAATCATTTTTTGTTCTGGTCAGATATAGATGTTAGCTAGTCATATAACATGAGAAAAGGATAATAGAGTCCTTGTGCTCTGTTGGTACCCACATAGAAGAAAGTCTATAGCACACTGAGTAGACTCCCAGGGGAGAATATATAGGAAAGCATTAACAAGAAATATCATTGAGTGAGAAGAGATGGACTTTGATCTGTAGATAGAAGATACTCATATAGATAAAATCATGGATCCATAGATGTATACAAATTTTTAGATCAATGTCATAGAGGGCTATTATTTTCTCACATAAAACGCTCCTTGGTGCCAGGGACAAAGAATAAATTCCTAGGTTGGATATACCATTGGCCTAAACCAGCCTGCCAATTTTTATTGTCTTGTGGTCTTAGCTCTCATGATTCAGCATTACTAAGTATAAATATGTCATAAGTTGACCTATTAAGTGAGAGAGTACAATTTTACATAAATTATTTCTGGATTATAACCCACTCTTTCAGAATATTTCAACCAAGAAAAGAGTTTAAAATATATTTTCCTAATTTTTTCTTTGATCATCAAAAAATCCTTTTTTGGGAGATTAAGCATGGCATAATGATAATAGTAATAGAGTTGGATTCAGAAGAATTGGATTCAAGTTCCAGATCTGACATTTATTTAGCTATGCAGTTATGAGCAAGCCAATTTTCTTTACTGTCTCAGTTTCTTTATCTGTAAAATGGGGATAATAATGCTTATACTACCTATATCTACAAATGTGTACACTATTACTAATATAAGAACTTACCCTAGTACGATAGGAGCAGTATATACCAGCATCCCCTTCATCCCCTACCTCCATCCCCTCATGGGTTAAGCTAGATTTTTCCTAAAAGTCAGTCTAGTACTTGATTGGCCTGGGGAGAGGGCAAGGCTCAAGCTGTGTCTCCCTTGATACAGCTTACTGATGGCATCTGGCTGTGTTAATGTGACTTCCTAGTCACCTAAGGGTATAAAAGACACTACCTACTGCCCTTCAGACTTAGTGGATGCCAGAAGACCATACCAGGTAGCACATTCTGCCTTGCTTAATAGATTATTTCCATATGGAGATGAAGCTGTATCGCAGTAACTAAATTCTACTGTATCCTTGTTGCCCTATGTTAGGATTAAGTCACTTTCCTTTTATTAATTGCTCAGTGATTTATGAGTGCCTCATTTTGTCCTTCCACCAGAAAAGCAAAGGCTTTCACTTACCTGCAGGGCATTCTATATGTTCTGTCACAGGTCTGCATCTGTAGTGGAGAGACGGAAACTGAGAGATTTTTTTTTCCTTTTCAGCCTATTACCCATGATAATAGCAAAAAAAAAAAAACATGAACAAAGAGTTATAATGTAAGCCTAAAAGGATGTGAACAAAATAGTGTTTTGAGCAAAAATCAAGGCCTTTCTAATCCTCTGTAAACAATAAAAATCCTTAACAAAGTACAATATTCATTTACATTTTAAAAAAACCTCCAAAATACAGCCATATAAAGATCTTTTTTAATAAATAAAAAATATCTCTCTCTAAAACCAAAATCTAACATGTAATATGGATACACTAGAAACTTCCCAAATAAGTGCAGGAATAAAGCAAGGATGCCCCCACCTTACCCTGTGGTTATTTGATGTAGTTCTAGGAATTCTAGAAATAGCAATAAGACAAAAAAATTAAAGGCATAAATATATGCAAAGAGGAGACAAATTATCCCTTCCTCTGGTGACATGTCAACTTACTTAGAAAATCCTAGGGAATCCGCATAAAAACTAATTAAGATAATAGCTTTTAGTGAAATTTCAGATTATAAAAGAAACCCATAAAAATGAACAGCATTTTCATGTAACAATAACAAAATCTGAAAGCAATAATAGAAAAGGAAATTACATCCAAAATTACTTCAAAATGCACAAAAGATCTGTGAGTCAATCTACCAAGAAATGTCTAATACCTGCATAGGAACAATAACAAAAAAACTACTTTAAAAAATTTGTAAAAAACCAATTTAAGTGATTGGAGGGATGTTCAGTACTTATAGGTGGACCATACATGACAGTGTTAACAAAAATAGATTACGTATTTACTGCTATGCCAATCAAACTACCAAAGGGATACCTTATATAGCTAGACAAAATAATAACATTATATGGAGGAACAAAAATCTAAAATATTGAAGGAATAACGAAAAAGATGGAAATGAAAGAATTGCATTTCTGTGCCTCAAACTGTATTATAGAGCAATAATCATCAAAACATTTCATACTAATTCAAGACTGGAAAAGTAGATTAAAAAACAGATCTTAAAGGAAAAATCAACAATTAAACTCAATAACCTTTCATTTCATAAACCCAGAAACATAAATTGCTTAAGAAAAAAACCATCCTATTTGAAAAAAAATGGCTGAAAAAAACTAGTACTAAGAGTCTGGGACTGAAACATAGGAAAGATACAGCACTAGAGTTTGAGGGAAGACAGGGTCATGTGAGGTGATTTTTAATTTTTTTGTTATTTTGTTTTTGAGATAGCTAGAGGCTAAGCATGTTTGTAGGCAGCATGAAACAATTCTGTAAATAGGGAAAGACTGAAGATGAGAAGAGAGGAGGTGATCAATGGGAAAACTTCCCAGAGGATACAGGCATATGGCATCAAGAACACAAGAAATAAGTGGAAGGCTAGGCTTTGGCAAGTCTTTGAAATTGACAGAATAAGATATGGAGTAGAAGATATAAGGATGCTCAAGACGAATAACCTTAAGTTTTTTCAGTAAAGTAGGAGATCAGGTAGTTTGCTGAAGCACAGGAGGTTTGGGATAGTGTTGCGAGTTTGAAGTTCGAGCTTGTTGACTTACTGAAGGAAAAGGGCCAAGAATAATCAGAACTGTTTCAGTTATGATCACAATGGCCTGAGTGGAATGAAATGAACAGTTCAGTGTCTAGCACATGATTATAGAGCATGATTTGAAATTAATTGACTTGGAAGATTACAGCTAAGGTAAAGTGGGACAACCCTCTTGGCGGTAGCTGGGGAATTTTCCCCAGGTCAGGCCATAGAGTAAAACATTGACAGAATAAGAGCCCTGGTACCTCATAAAGACAGAAATGCTGTTTTTTTTTTTTTTATTCTTTTAAGATAAAAGAGGAAAACTATCAGGAGCAAAGCAAGAAGGAAGAAAAATAGAGCCACTTAGAAATTAGGCATACTCTTTAGGGATTCCTATCCCTAGTGCCCTGATCCAACATTTATGGTACAGTTTATGTGCTTATTAATATATTTCCTTTATAATACGTGTTCTTTTTCACAAGCTTAATATACTTTTATATAAAATGCAGGTTTCATATGTTCCTATTTCATAATGTCTTCATTAAGTTTTAACCACGCACTGGAAAGTATGCTATTTTCTCATAGATTCCTAGAATATTAGCACTAGAAAGGGTCTTGAAATTTTTGTGGTTGTTTAGTCATTTCAGTCATGTCTTACTCTTCTTGACCCGATTTGGATTTTTCTTGGCAAAGATACTGGAGTGGTTTGCCTTTCCCTTCTCCAGATCATTTCACAGATAAACAAACAGGATTAAGTGACATGCCCAGAGTCACACAGCTAGTAAGTGTCTAAGACCAGATTTGAACTCAGGAAGAGGAGTCTTCTTGACTCCAGGCCTGGTGCTCTATTCACTGCGCCATCTAGTCTATCAGGTTTCCCAGTTATAGAGCTACAGAATCTCAGAGTTGGAAGAACTCAGAGGTCATCTGGTCTCATCAGTACCTAAAAAGAAATACTCTCTAAAATGTGTCTGACAAGCTCACTGACTCTTGACTTGAAGAATTAATTGTTGAGGAAGACCTCCCTACTGTGAGACAGAGCTAGTTTTCAGTCAGTTTGTTCTTATAGCTTCCCAAAATTTGGATCTCTGAAACTTTCACACATTCCTTCTAGTTCTCTCCTCTGGGGCCATGTAGAATAAATTGACTCTCTCTTCCATATGGCAGGCCTTCAAAAGACTTGAAGATTACTCTTATGTCCTTCCTGAATCTTTTCTTCTCCAGGATAAAATCCCCAATCCCTTCCTCTAATTCCCCAATTCTGGGTACTTCCATCACCCTGAATGCCCTTTTCTGTAGATAGAAAGGTGAACTATCAATAGTAGGGCATTTCTCTAGTCTGCCAGTCAAGCAACTGTCAAAATTATTCACTAATTCAATAGTAAAAGGAGTTTATACAATAAGGGAATCCTAAAGCAACTATCAAGGAATTTTGCTTCTGGGCAGATTGTATTAGGGCTCTGATGAAGTGTAATATTATACCTTGTCATAAATGATAATATTTAACAATACTATTCATAGTAACATACAGACAACATGACTCAGTGGGATAAGAGGCTGGTCTTGGAGTCAAGAAAACTCAGTTTCAAGCCTTGCCTCTAACAAATATCATGCATAACCATGAAACTCTCGGTGATCAAGTAGCCCTATGACTATGTCATAAATGAATTCCAATCTGCATCGAAGGAGGGCATTTCTACTCCCAGAAATTCCCTATGCTCATAAAATTACAATTCTGGACACCCTCCCAAATCATAGTAATAGTAACACCCTTCCTAAGGTTGAAAGGGGGAGAGAATCTGTATTTGTTAAGCACCTACTTTCTCCCAGGTACTTTGTAAATATTATCTCATTTGATCTTTATAACAACCCTAGGAGGTAAGTACTATTATGATCCCCATTTCACAATTGATGAAAATAAGGCAAGCAGAAGTTAAGTGACTTACTCAGGGTCATAGGTGTAAGTTTCACCCAGTAAGTGTCTGAGGCTGGATTTGAATTCAGATCTTTCTGACTTCAAGCTTAGTATTCTGTGCACTGTGCCATCTAGCTGCCTCTCAAGAAGTTTCATTGTTAGGTGCAGCTAGGTGGCACAGTGGACAGTGCATGGGCTCTGAAGTCAGGAGCACCTGAGTTCAAATTCGGCCTCAGACCAAACACTTGACACTTATTAGCTGTGTGACCCTGGGCAAGTCACTTAATCCCAATTGCCTAAAAATTTTAAAAAAGAGGTTTCATTGTTGTTGTTCTTATATTATGCCATCTGTATAAGTCCCATTTTAGAGCAAAGGAAACAGATAAAGTAAAGAGAGAACTGACAGATGAAATGAGACTTGATATTCAAAGTAATTTAAACTCAAGCTAGCAAATCAACCTTGGGACAAGATGTCTCTTCTGTTTCCTATTCCACAGCTGAATCAGCCAGGCTTCTTTCTCTCCTAGGTAGCTTCAAAGTTTCTCTACCACTACAGACTCCATTGCAGCGGAAGAAAATAATTACTGTTGCTCCATTATTATTATCAGTAATAACTCTACCAGGGAGGTTAACAGCTTCACTTATTCCCCAAACCTAAAAAGAGGGCCTATTAGGTGCTGGAGACCTGAAGGACACTGGAAGAATCCTGTTCATTTCAAGTCCATTCTGCTCTCCTATAAGCCACTTACCTACTTCTTTTGAGGAAAGGAGGGGGGGGTAGAAAGATAAATGCTCACAGGAACTGATGATATAACACTGTGCAGCTGCTAATGCATATGGATGTGTCATGCAAATGTCCCCAGCAGAAACAGATTCTTTAGTTTAAACCTGCAACGCATTCAGCAATAAAAGAGTTTCCAAATCAAACTGCTGACTCCTTTTTTTCCTCCTTATCAAAACACCACAGCATAGATCTTTCCAGGCAAAGTAAATCAAAAAGAGAGGCAGCTGGAGAGAAGCAACTCTTGTCTTTCCCTGGATGTCAGGTGTGTGCTACCTTTCTGTGGATTAATTTGTGAAATTGGAATAACTGGGGGGGGGGGGCTACACCTCAAAAGAAGGTTATGGTGTCAATGCCTGTTGATTTCTTCAGAAAGGCCTTGTCTTTAAAAAGGAGAGATAGTCACTCACCAATATTTCCCTGTCTAAATTAAATGTGAATTGTTTACACCTTTTTATGCACAGAACAAAGATCTGTAGAAAGCAATGGAATGCTGAGCATAAGAGAACCCTCATCTGTATCCATTTACTCTTTTTGTCATATTTGAGTCTTGCAGATATTTTGATAAGTTGGTAGGTAGCAAGAAAAGAGATCAAAAGGGAAAAGTAGAGAAACAAAAAAAGAAAGAAAAGAACAAAATTAAGGAGTAAATTGGGTAAGAAATTTTTTGCCATATGACATTTTCTAAAAGGGTGGATTTGAGTATTTCATTTAACTGTGAATTTAGTGAACTATATATATTTCTCTGGCTAATAATACTACCTCCTTATGGAAAACTTCTGGACTGGGGGATGAAAGATGTCAAAGAAATACAAACTATTACCTGGAAGAGAAAGTTAAATAGTAACTTGAGAATAATTCACTCGACTTCATTAGGGTTGAGTAAGAATATCAATTTTCCACTTTTTATTGGGCTGTGAGCTGAAGTTAAGTACTTAGAAAACTGAGAGAGTTGGGAATAAATGAAGAAAAAGAAAATGAATATGTAGCCTGGGATTAGAATGTCTTTGGGTTTTTTTGATAGGCAGTGCTGATATTTTTCTAAGCTAGCCAATTGCTTCGAGTAAAATTAGAGACAGCAGTCCAAACTGAGTACGGGTTTTAGTCCCCCGAACTTCTCAAACTCAGCCTTGGTTCGCCTCTGAATAGCCTCAGCTCATGAAAGGCTATAAAGTCTACTACTTAAATGCCAGCTGGGGTTACAAATACCTACGTTTGACTTTAGCCCTCTCCCATGAGAGGAAATCTCTGCCCTCCTGCGTGTGGTCCCAGGGTTTGCTTCCTTGACTTACGAAAGTGAAAGGCAATGGGGCGGGGAGGGCTAATGCCCACTCCCAACCTTTCCAATCAGGTCTCTGGGTTTACTTTGGGGAGCGGGAAAGCAGAAGGGAAGTCATCTTTGCATCTTAATTCCAGGAACAGATTGCTGTCCTCTCAGAGAAGAAGAGGTGAGAGACCTGAGCTCAGACAGACAGGGAGGCTGCCCGCCAAAGAGGGAGATAGGGAGAGAGAAAAAGAGAGATAGAAGAGAGAGGGGGAAGAGAGAGAGAGAGAGAGAGAGAGAGAGAGAGAGAGAGAGAGAGAGAGAGAGAGAGAGAGAGAGAGAGAGAGAGAGAGAGAGAGAGCGCAATTTAGTTGAGATCTCTGGGAAGCAGACATTAAGACCCCTCCCGACATACATCAACCCCCATCACCCCCCATCCTCACTCCACCGCTCCCCATTTTGTCTGTCCCGAAAGTGTAAAGAAGGAAAGAAGCCCTGAGGAACGTCATTGACTTTTTCCCCCCTTCTAGAGGTTGGAATAGCCTGAACGATTCCAATTTGCCCCCTCCCACCGCCTTCCTTTCCCTTAACGCAGGCAATTCCTCGCACGCATCTGGCTGCGCAAACGGAGCGGGTTTCTATTTGGGTAATATACATATTTCTAGGGGGAGGGTGGGCGGCTGCTTCTTCGCTGGGTCAACGTGTTAATTAAAAGTTGGTCCGAGTTGGTCAGCTCGCAGTCCCAGATGTGCTTAACAGCATGCAATTAACACATAAGGCAAATCTTTTTGAAGATACTAGAATTGAAAACCCCAATAGAAACTCCACACACCACCACCACCACCCTTAACATGGACGGGCAATGGCAAATCGGGGGGAAGAAAGTCATTAAAAGACATAATTAAATGTGGGCCGCCGATCTTGAAGGGTGTCCTGTTAAAAAAAAATTCCCCAAATCTATATATTTCAAAAATAAATAGCAAATTGATTTTTTTCTCCAGGACGAGAAGGCATGGGATCTGTTTCTCCTCCATTCCCACACTATGTATATTAAACAGCGAGAGAACCGCGTCCCTCGCTGCTGATTGACCTCTCCAGCACTTCCTACTTTCGCAGTACTTCAATATGGGGCTCTGCAGCGGCGAATTGTAAAGAGGCTCTCTCTAAGCTAGATTGGTTTTTTACATCTAGGGATAATTATCTCGCGCTCTAACTTCCAGACGGTCCATTATAGTTTCGAAAAGGGGGGGGGGGGAATGAACGAGAATGAAAGAGATTATGTTGCAAATAAAAAGTCTAAACAATCTATTTATATGAATAGGGAAATAGTGAAGACGATTATGATTTGGAGTGGAAAAGCAGCAGTTCATAATACCACTTGTCTAAGGCTGCAATGGTGCATCCACCCTGTTCTGCCGGGAGGAGACAAGCAGGCTTTGCTTTCTGTTTTCAGGCCTTCACCAGGCAATTTGTCTTCACCATCGCTGTTCTCATTGGGTTATTTGGGTTACATCACATTATTCATTTTTCTTTTACTTTCATCTAACCCCAAAAAGATCACAAGTGAAGACTTATCTATCTACGTATATGCATACACATATTCTGTCTCCATCTCTCGGTCTGTCCTCTCTCTCTCTCTCTCTCTCTCTCTCTCTCTCTCTCTCTCTCTCTCTCTCTCTCTCTCTCTCTCTCTCTCTCTCTCTCCTCTCCTCTCCTCTCCTCTCCTCTCCTCTCCTCTCCTTCCCCCCCCCAAAACAGTTAACTACACTCATTCCCCTCAAGTCCTCCCTCACTTCTTTTCCAACCTGTCCCAGTTCCCTTGCAGGTCCCTTCCCGCAAAACGTAAAGCTAGGAAGTAGGTTTGGGGATCCCACCACTACCAGCGCAAAAGGAAGGGATAACATCAACCACTACGTATCTTTATTTTCCTAAACTAAAATGGCTAATTGACAAAACATAATGAAAGAAATCATGAAATTGGCTCATTTTGTTGATTCATCCAGGTCTTCGGGCTGGGGGTGGGAGGAGAGGGAGAGGGAAAGAGAGAAAGGTGGGGGAGAGAGACAGGAAGACAGAGACACAGAGACAGTCAGAGACAGAGACAGACACAGAGAGACAGAAACAGAGACAGAGACGACAGAGAGATGCCTGGTAGACAGGGACACTCAGGGACAGAGTACAGAATATCTGGAAACCGACCAGATTTGTTGAATGTCAGCTTGGGAAAGAAGCCTGAGCTATGATTTAAAACCGAATCATTGTCATCCATAGTCTCCGCCACCATCACCCCCTCCCTCTTACTTCCTGTCTCTCCCTCTTTCTCTCTTTTGTAGGATACAGAAGGTGAATAATGAAACCATTTTGCTAATAGTTTATGAGCCATGAGATTGGAAATGTATATGGATAGACCGAAGCGCCAGACTAAAATCACTTGAGAGGAGCGCAGGGCTTTGCAGAGAAGAAACGCTCTGTGTCCTCCCTCCCCAGTCCAGAGGAGAGAGCAAAGAAAGGAATGGAATCGTGTCTTTCCTTTTTCCCTCGCCCTCCCTCCCAAGGTAGCAAGAGCGAAGTCCCAGTGGGATCACTCAGTGAGAAACATCAGACCCTACTCAGTCTTCCCGGGGGTCTGAAGCAAGAGCGAGATGAATTAGGGAGATGGGGAGATAGAGAGAGCGAGAGATAATCGTTATCACCAGGATTTTTCTGCCGCTGATGGGATCTAAAAAGATCCATCACACCCGGCTGCTTTCCCTTAGGCAGAAAACAAAAGAAGTGAGCTGCGTCTGAAGAAAGTGAAATGGGGAAGGGTTTCCTCTGTCTTTTTCTGAAGTAGCTGTTCCCCCAAATAAGTCCTTAAGACTCCTGGAAGCATATCTAGGGAACCCTCCCCCTCCAAAAAAAAACCCAACATTGCCCTATCCCTATACAAAGAGTTTCCTGCCCCTCTTTCCAAAGCTTTGAAACATTTTCCTGAAAATTCGGGGTGGTAGTGGTGGTGGTGGTGGTGTGGTGGTGGTGGTGGTGGCGGCAAGAATGGTCACAAGCACTGAGGACAGCTCATAATGATCATGGAAGCTGGTCTGACCATCTAGTCCCTACACACTGGACTAAAGGGGAAAGAGGAATGAGTTCCAGGGGCTCCAAACACTCTGGAAAGGCCAATGCCAGTAAGAGACTGCCCCACCTCTGGCCTGGTTTTCTTGGGGAGAGGGAGGGAGGAGGAAGGGTGGGGTTAGAGACTGGGAGAGGGAAAGCACACCAGGTCTCTGTTTCCCAAGACAGGTCAATTGTTCCCAGCAGGACTTCTGTGACAGGTACGTGGCCTGGGACCATGGGGCAAGTGGGAGGGGGTGAACCTCCCAACTCCCCAGGCTGTAATCCAAACTTTAGCAACTGAGCTTACAGAGAACTAACTAACCTCCACAAACTCCTTATATTTCATGTCTTGAGAGAGAGAGAGGGTTGTCATTTTGAGGGAAAGACCAACATGAAAATGCCAGGATGTCTTGCAACGGTGAGGTTGCAAGGCAGGCACAGAGGCACATCTGTAGCTGGCTTAGGGCTGTTTGGTTTTCCAATAAAGACATATACTCCTAAGTCAGGAACAGTGCCTGAGTAAGATGGAGAAGGGGCTGGGGAAAGAGTTTGGAGGGAAGGTAAATAGAAGGAATGTGGATACTAATATTTCTCTATCTTTCCCCCTGCTTTCCATTCCTTCCTAAACTGATCCAGGCTTGATGGGCCTAAACATAAATTACTTTGGCTTTAATATTGGAGCTACCAGTGGGAGAGGGCTTACAATGGAGCCAGTCTCAGCAAGCCCCCCTCCTCCCCAATCAGTACCTGTAACACTCTAGTCTTTCCCTTCTGGATTTCTCTTGGGATAGAAACTCCTGCCTAGAGGAAAGAGTAGGGAAAGGAGGAGAGAAAAGACAAGAAAGGAGAGAAACCTTCCCATTTCTTTGTAAAAGGAAGGTAGCTGGATCACTGATGCTCAAGGAAAGGGATAGAGGAAAGGGAAAATTGCTTTCTTTCCTCTCTTCACTCCCTGCCCCTTCCAGCATCGGAATCCCTCCCTCTGAGAGGACAGGTTAGTCATTCCCAGGCCTCATTTGGAAATTGGGCTTTCAAGAAAAAGAGGGCATCAGAGTGTCATTTGCTCTTCTCCCTTCTTTTTATCCTCACCTAAAATGTTTATCATCCCTCTGTAACAGAAACGTTTTGCTGCCTTCCCCAACTCTTTGGGGGACATGCTCTGTGAAGGACGGAAAGTCAACGATTCAAGAAATGTACCTTTATTCCTGAGCACAGTCTAATCCTAATCTGGTGGTTTTTGAAAGGGGCAGGGAGCATTTAGGAGAAATAGCCCCCTGCCCCCACACACCCCAGGTCCTAATCTTTAGAAGCTTCCCTTCCAAGAAAGGAGCGCCCTGAACGAAAACTAAAAACGAAACAATCCGGGCAGCAGGCGCGCCGCGGTTCTGGAAATAGCAGGAGCGAAAAGGGCGAGGGGAACAGAGGTCAAAATCAAGTTGGAATCACTGAATCAAAAGAGAAAAGTTGCACTAGCCCTCAGAGTGCTTCTAGGAAACTTGCTTCTGCAGAGGAGTCGCACTCTGTCCTGAAGGGGCTGAGAGGATTGCTTACTGAATAGACTAAACCAGCCCCGGGAGTAACCCAAGGCATAGAAATGTTTCTTTGCTATCTCAAGCTCGTAGTTAAAGATGGGATCTGTGCCGAAGACGAGGAGGTCATCGTTGGTTATGTGAAAAAGCGACCTGCAAATCAGGGAACTCACCTTTCATCTTGTATTCACGCTCTCCCTTCCTATCTCACCCTTTCCTTTCCTTCTGAAAACAGCTATCCTCGGTACTACTCTTTAAGTTCCCCTTTCAGAAGATTGAGACAGAGAAAAGCATCCTGGCAGTGTATCCTAAGTGCACACTCGACCTGATCACCTTATCCTCTCTGGCACTGGAGATGAAAGTAGACCCCCAGCTCTCCCACTACCATCCCCCAGACATTTAGATACTAACAGTTTACTCCCCTTTCTCTCAATCCTCTTCTCCCAATCCGCTTCTCCCTCCCCCCTATTAGCCCAGGAGCTAACTAGATTCAGCTTTCCTTGGCGATTTTATTCTTCCCTAATGACTTGTCCCCTCAACTTGCTGGCTAGGAGGCTTGGAAAGAGGACCAAGAAGGATAATGGGGAAAAAGTCTGGAGAGACAAGGGTGAAGGGACTCTTCCCTCCCTTCCTCCAACCTCTAAAGTAAAACAAACAACTCCTGTGAATTGCAATAAAATCAAATTCCGCCCCTCCACACACACTTTTAATCCTCACCCACCCCTAACTTTCACTCTAGCAGCTGCATGACGGGGAGTCTGGTCTTCCCCGAGAAAGAGGGGCTCCTGCGCAAAATTACGCCTTCTCCTCTCATTTGTTAGCTGATTCCATCAAAAAGTTCTCTATTTATAGGCTACAGACACCAGGCGAGAGTAATCTCGGCGCTCTGGCTTGTCGGTTTTCCAGCGAGAAGTGAAAGTGTTCCCCGTAACGCCTGTGTGTGTGTATGTGTGTGTGATTCTGTTTTGTTTGGTGAGTTGTTTTGTTTTGTTTCTGCCCTAGCTGCTACTATTTACAGGGGGGAACCGAAAGCGGCGAGATCCCGAAGCCAGACATACGTTCGCTAGTTGTTGAGGGAGCGGATCCTGCAGGCAGGCCAACCATGTGAGTCCGCGCCGCAGACACACTCCGCACCGGCAGGCTGCGAGCAGCCGCAAGTGAATGCGCACTCGTCCTTGTCCCTGTCTGTGTCCTGACTCACTTCCCTGCCTCTCCATCTCCTCCTCTGCCCTTTTCACCTTGCTTCACTCTTCTTTTTTTCATTCTCTCTGTATTCACTTCTTATTGCTGCCGGTTCTCATCCTCTGATCTTTCTCTCCCCCTCCCCCTCCGATCCCAACTCTCTTGGATTTGCGTCTAAAGGGACAGAAAGCAAGCCTCACTTTCTTTTAAAGGGGGAGGAAAAGCATGAATTAATGTAATAGAGAAAAAAGAAACTAGGCAAGGGAGGACTAGGAGTGGAGGCCAGTTAGATGGTAGGAAGGGTTGGTGGTTGTTGCTTTTTTTTTTTCTCCCAAATACACCGGAATAGACATAAGAGGTGGGTTCCGTGAGGGTTACGTGTGCCTTGCCTCAAAGTCTCGGAGGTGACTTGGACTTGGAGGTAGCAAAGAGGAAGTGGCGTTGTAGCACTGACATGAGGGTCAATCCCTCAGCAATGCGAGTATTGATCTTCCCAAATCACAATAGAGCGTGGGACAATCAGTCAGGGAAATGGGGGGAGGGAGGGAGGAGGTGGAGAGAGAACAGACGGTGACTTATATATTGCTATTCCCAGACAGAGAAGTAGATAGTTTAAGGTATCTTTCTCCTCACTACATATAGGACTAAACAAACCGAGTCCCTGCATTTAGGGTGAGGGAGGATTGAGGGAAAGATTTCGGGGACTTTCTTGTGACGCGTGCCTTCCTTACACCAGTCACACCAGAGATAAAGATAATGTGTGTTTAGGAAACCAGGAGTCAAAACAGAAGCCTTTGCACTTGTGTAGTGATGATTTGCCTGTAGTCTGTCCCAGCTTTTGACATAGGAGGGGGCGGGACGGGGTGGGGCAAGATAAGGTATTGCAGATACCTGTGTTTCTGGCGCTTGGAAAGGACAGTGGGGAAGATGGAGCAAGTGGAGGCCCTTGGGTGTATAGTCCTTTCTTTGCACAAAAGCGCGGGGAGCAGGGGAGGATGTGTGACCTGTGTTGGAACAAACTGAAATTTCCCACATGAGAAAAGGTTTTGAGGGTAAAGCGGCCAAGGGACCGTGTGTGTGTGTGTTGTGTGTGTGTGAGAGAGAGAGGGGGGGGAGGGAGACAGAGAGAGAGAGAGAGAGAGAGAGAGAGAGAGAGAGAGAGAGAGAGAGAGAGAGAGAGAGAGAGAGAGAGAGAGAGAGAGATTTGTGGATCTGTTCACGCCGGTACCAGGCGGAAAGCGCTATAGTATTGCTGGGGGGTACAAATGGGGGCAGGTGGTCTTGGTGCTCCTCCAAGACTACCCTTGCTTCTTTCCCATTTATGACTTTCTCTCAAAGGTACTCTTCTCGTAGGATCCGCTTCCCCATTCCCCGGGCGGGAAATTCGGGTTTTTAGCCTTTTCCCACCGCCCACCACCAAGTTCTCAAGGGGAACAGAAACTTACAGTAAATGTCCTCTCTAGCCTTTGGAGGGGAAAGGCCATCATCATTCCTAGCCTGTTCCTCCGCACTGAGCTGGCCCCCTTATCGCCCCAAGAGCGTGATGAATTAAGACCCAGAAAAACTCGGATGACTGTGCCTGAGGCAGTTATAAAAGCGACTGAGGGCGTTGCCGCCACAAATGACTGGCTCAATTAATCCGCCATCACTGGTAGAAGGTAGAGTATAACCTTGCTTCCCCTTCCTAAGCACATATGTCGATGCCTTTCGATGAACTTACGCTCAATATTAGATTTACGCTCCTTGAGGGCGAGGGCTGTCTTTGCCTTTCCTTTATGCCCAGTGTTCAGCACAGTGGTTGACCCTAATAAGAGCTACATTGATTGACTGACTGGACCCTTACAGTACAAGGTCTTGCCTGGCTAGGACTGGTACAAGGATATAGGGTCCTTCACTGTCAGCAGGCCATGAAACACAACTTTCAGAAATCGGACTTCATTCTAAACCGAAGAGCTGAGTAAACTGCTTCATTTTCCGCAGCTATCAGGGCTTCTCCCCTAATGTGGGGAATGTGGCCTAGAGAAAAAGTCACTCAGCTTTCCAGAGGTGTGAGAGGTCTGGAGAAGGGCAGAGTATGTCTCTCACAGATTCCCTCTTGCAGTTCCCACTGTATCACCCACTCCCTAGATTTCTGAGAGAGGAGGAAGCTAGAGAGAAACTCGTTTGCCCAGACACTGAAGCACAACTTTGAGATTTTTCTTGCTGTTGCTGCCCCTTGTTTCTTTTCCAGTGAACTTTTTTTCTTTGAAAATTAGAAGAGGGAGGAAAAGGAGAGAAAAAGGAAAACCAAAAAGGATAACAATAACACATGAAAACTGTCTTCCTAACTTGAAATACAGGTTTCTCTTTTTATAATATCAAAGCTATAGGCTCTACACTCCTCCTGTACTCTCCTCTTTCTTTCTCTTTCTGTGTCTCTGTGTGTGTGTCTTTCTGTCTCTCTGTCTTTCTCTTTCCTCCTCTTGTTTTTTATGCCACACATAGCACATAGGAAATAATCCCAGGTTGCTGGGATATCACATTGTTTAAAAGGGGGGGAGGGGTGTAAAAGCTCACAGACACACTTTCTATCCAGGGTACTCAATACTTTACTGTTTTTTCTAAAAGGTTCAACTTTTAGTGATCGCAGCAAAGGGTCAAGTAAAAGGAGAGGGCAAGAAATATTAGTGCTCTTCTGATACATTTTTAAAATTTTCTTAGCTTTTGAATAAGAAGGGCTTATTTCTAACTCTTTCTAGGAAAAGAGATCTCAGGAGTGGGAAAGTTCCTTTCAGCCAAGAGAGACTATGAACTCTCCCTATTGGTTTTAATGCAGTCTTAAGAGAGAGATTGTTACAAGCCAAGTAAAGATTCAGCCTCCCCTGGGTGCCTGGCACTGAAGGAAGGCAAAAAAGAGAGGAAGGAGAAAAGGAGAACACAAAAAATATATAGAAAGGGAATTGAAAGAAAAAAAGTACAGACATTTGGAGTGGTTTCCAACCTGTTGGAGGCTCTTCTCTGTCCTTCAGTTATCTTCCCATCACTTTTCTCTAATGTTGTCACAATTTTTCTCTTGCTTTATGTCTAGGAAAGTAGCTGAGCAATGGTACCCATCTTAGACAGCAGATAGAAATGCCTAGTGCTTTTGACCAGATTTATTTGTGATGAGATTTTCCATAGTCAAAATTTGCAAATGGCATGAAGGGGAAGGGGAGGAGAGAAAGGAACAACAAAGACAGAAGAGACAGGAGGAAATGATAGCTATAAAAAGAATGGTTCTTTTAGTGTTGTAGAAATCCTTGTTTCCCAATTTTAAATTCAAGAAAGTAGAAGCAAGAGGGAGAAATATCATGGTCCCAGAAATAGAAAGGGCTGAAAAGCAGCATCTGTCAATGGAGCAAAAAAATGTCAGGGTTGAGATTTTCAAAAGCAGATCTGAAGATGAATAAACCAGGCAAAGGAAAGAAATTATCCGAGGCTCACTGGATAGACAGCTGCCCTATCTTACTTGTACTTCTCAGCACTTCTTAAAAAAATTTTTTTTTAAGTAATTGGTAGTAGAAATTGTTCCTATATTAAAACATTCAGTCGTAAAATCTGAGTGACTTTTCTAACTGCTTGGCAAACTAGTTAGGAGTACTGAATTTAGGGTAATTCATTGCTAAAATGCAGAAACTAGAATATAGAATGAACACAAGAATGGCCAAGATTAAGGAATAGTATGTCCCAAACTTCTCCGGCTACTGCTACTTTTCTAATCCTGATAATCACCTGCCAGAGTAAACATCAACTAGGCAACTCTTTGGTGTTTATCAGCAGAAAAAGGATCCTTTCTTCCCATTAGTTATTTATTTTCCTGTAATGATGAAATCTTTTGGTGTTTTCTTCTTCTCTAGGAAGGAATCAAGAGCATGTACAGTACAAGATCATCTAAACCTTTAGTAATTCCTCTGAAATCCAATTTGGGCCACAGTCTTACTCTCTAAAGCACAGGTTTTTAAGATGTTTTGGGTCATTGATCCCTTGGCCATCCAGTGGAACCTATGGATTCCCTGTTCAGAATGATGTTTTTAAATGTATTAAATGAGATATATTGAATTACAAAGGAATACAATTCTATTGAAAAACAATTATCAAAATATTTGGAAAAATCAAGTTCACAGATCAAAGATCAAGAACTCTTGCTCTATAGGAATAAAATACAAAACTTCTCTGCCTACTTTTAAAATGATTAATTTTTGTCTTTCATCAATCCCCAAATCTCCAGGTAGCATTTGAGGACCCATGTTTTCAAACTACATGAATACAAGTCTTGCTATAATCCTCAGCAGTAAGTAGACAAGAAATAATTCATACCAACAAATGCAGGTTCATAGCATCCAAGTAGGGATTAGTTCTTAGAGTTCTGGAAAGAACATGAAAGATCTCCCTGAGCAAAACATGAGCACTGAGAAACTGAGGAAATTCTCCTTCTAGGATTTTACTTGGCCACTAAGTATTTAGAGCAGAACATTAAAAATGAGAGGAGAGAAAGAAAGTTGAAAATAACAAGACTTTCTGGAATAAAAATGATTTCTTCTTCCTCTGGTCGACCTGTATATATCTGCCCTTTAACTTCATTTTCTTCTTTAACTAAAAAAGATGACATCCTCAGACAATTTTAACTTTAATATGTTTATTTCTCATCAGAGCTCAGTTTTTCAGATTGTTCATTTTAGAATGTGGCCACGTGTACTTAGATGTCTTGAGTAGCCTCGTTAGTGTCTCTTATTCTGAATTACGTTGTTTGTTGTTTATCTACAACAGATTGTCTTTAGTTTGTGTTTTTCTCCAAAAGATTCATCAAGTAGCTAGGTGTGCAGGGGATAGAGCTTGGACCTAGAGTCTGGAAGACCTGAGTTCAAATCTAGTCTCAGACAGTTACTAATTGTGTGTGCTTGGCCAAGTCATTAAACTCTGTCTGCCTCAGTTTCCTCATCTGTAAAATGGGGATAATAGTAGCACCTACCTCCCAGGATTGTTGTGAGGATGAAAAGTACTACATAAGTGGTAGTTATTATTACTAAAAAAAAACCAAATATGCTAACATTGAAGCTTACAATTGAGCCACTATAATTCTTCTGAGAATTCAGGATAATCCTACCTACGTTTTGATCGAAAGTAGACAGATATTGAGAGGAGTGTAAGATTTTTAACCTATGTTATCCAAATATTTATATAATCCTTTCCTTCCCCTTAATCTGTGTAAATGGGTCAGACTGACATTTAAGTAGATTTATTCCCTCCATGGTAGCTTTCACTTTGATGAGACGTCATGAAAAGGAAACAGAAAACTTTTCAAGCAGAATTTTTACATGGGCGATTTTAAAGTCATAGCAAAGGCAATGAGCATAGCACCATGGAAATGGAATATTCATTATTCAAACTTTCCTAACAACTTTCAATAGGATTGTGTCATACTTACTTAAATAATTATGTTTGCTGAAGTATGTGAATATATCTATCCATTCACCAGACAAAGGGTAGATATTTTGATTTGATTTCCCCACAGGTTTTTGTTGGGTGTTTGGTGGTCTCTTCCCTCCCCTTCCTCCCTCCCCCAATGACTACTTAAAACAGAGATAGATTAGCTTCAGATTTCACTTGTTAGGCTCAGAGATATTAAGAAAATGCTTACTGTTTTCTTATGCAAGGAAAATACTTCTCTGACTTAAAATATTTATCGTATTACCCTTCTCCATTTTTGGAATCAATATTGCATTTATATCATACTAATATACACCTCCAGGGAAAAGTGTTTCATTGCTTACAGGTGAGGTCTCCAAACTTTTTTGATTGTTCATCCCTTGAATAAAAATTTTTTAAGCTTTTTTTTTTTAATTTTTAGGCAATTGGGATTAAGTGACTTGCTCACAGTCACACAGCTAGTAAGTGTCAAGTGTTTGGTCTTAGGCCAGATTTGAACTCAGGTCCTCCTGACTTCGGGGCTGGTGCTCTATCCACTTCACCACCTAGCTGCCCCCAGTAAAAGAATTTTAAGCTGTACCATATGCCACCCAAAATGTAAAGGGAGGTGGTATGGGCTTTTACTAACCCAGTCATTGCCCCAAAGCACAGAACTTGGCCTCTAATGGAGCATTGCTCCAGTTACCAAGTGATCTGGGGATCATTTGAATCTGTTGGATCCAAATCTGTTGGATATTTGGAAGGACAATTTTCTCAGTGGCACCTGCACAGCTACTGCTATAATACCAAAAAAAAAAATATATATATATATATATATATATATATATATATATATATATATATACACACACACACATGCACACACACACATACCCTAAAATGTTTATACAGAATTTACTTTTTATATTTTATGTTAAGCATCAAAACATAGTGGAAAGAGAGCTGGCCTTGAACCCAGGAAGACCCGCCTCTAATACCTAATGGCTGTGTGGCTCTGGGTAAGTCTATTAATCTCTCTGTGACCATGGCAATTCTCCAAGTCTCTAATTTGCAGAGAAGGTGCTGACCTGCATTGGTAGCAGGAGTTTCCTGCCATGGGAGTTCCCTGCCATGGGAGTTCCCTATAAGCTTCTCAATGAAATCACAGGCCCAGTCCTTATCCCTAAATATGTACATGCTCTACTGTATTATAATTATGTATATTACAAACTTTCATAAAAACAGAAATTAAAAAAGGATGAAATAGATGAAATAATATTGGACCCTAGTAGAGTCACTAGGGAGCTGCTGGAGTATATTAGTTGAGGAGTGACCTAGTCAGATCTACAATTTCAGGAAATTACTTTGGCAGCTATATGGGTGATGAATTGGAAAAGGGGAAGAGAGCCCCTTTTGGTAGGGAGCCCAATTAGGTGGTTATTGCAATAGTCCCCAGGGGTGGGGAATCTTCGGGCTTAAGGCCATATGTGGCCTTTTAGTTCTTAGGTGCAACCTTTTGACTGAGTCCAAGTTTTACAAAACAAATCCTTTTATGAAAGGATTTCCCCACCTGTGGTCAGGCTAAAAGTTTTGAAAGTTTACACACCCTAGGCTGTATAAATTAAAAAAAAAAAGCAAGGGGATAGATGGGAGAAAAATTGTGGTTACAGAAATTACGAGATTTGATTTATTGAATAAAGGAAGTGAGTGAGAGTGAGGAGTCACTGACATTGAGGCTGAAAATAAATGATGGTGCCCCCTCATAGGAGAGAAGTTTATCACGAGATATGAGATGCAATCATAAGCTATCTATGCCTGCTCATCCTATAAGATGTACTATATGCCACCCAAAATGTAAAGAGAGGTGGTATGGACTCTTATTAACACAGTCATTGCCCCAAAGCACAGAACTTGATCTCTAAAAAAAGCATTGCTCCAGTTACTATGGGATCTGGGGATCACTGTTGGATATTTGGAGGGACAATTTTCTCAGTGGCACCTCACAGCTGCTGCTTGCTACAAGTGCAAAGGTATCGGTTAGGTTGTCATTGTCCTAAGAGGCCTATGCCTGGCTCAAAAAAGGAAGATGTGAGTTAGGAGTGGAGCATATGAATATGTGTAGTTGTGTTCAAGTTGAGTCCCACTACTGGCTATTCCTGAGAGATACCCTCTGATTGGCCAATTCCACAATAGTTGGGGTCATGTTGGCTCCCCAGAATACCCTTCCCCAGGACTTTGGAGCCCACTAGTTAAAAGAAAGTAACTGAAAGAATTAGACAACAAATAAGGGGTCTATGCCTTCTCTTAAATATTCTTGTATCTGAAACAGTTGTGGTTAGTATTTCCAGTTTATATTCAAGCAAGTATATTGACATGTGATAAATGATATTACTATTCTCACCAAAGCTATTAATGTGCTGTGATATTTGAGTAAAACTTATTCAATGCAATTCACAAGGGGAAACTCTTCCTTACACAAATACAGTAATCAATAATGGCTAGATCAGTTGAAATGCTGACAGTGCAAATTTGGAATAGAGAAAGAACATTAGAGAAGTTGGCATTTTTTCTGGCAAAGCGAATTAGACAATGACAAACCAAAAGTGCCATTCAAGAACAAAGGGTTAACAAGAACCGGGCAAAATTAAATTAAGGGACTGATGGAGGAAAAGTTGTCTGTCACTGATCTTCTGGGAGGCTCCACTGAAGAGTCTTCTGAGTTCTGTGCTTAGCACTAAATGGTGGTTTTGTGAGGGTATGGGTCTTTTTGGATGATGCCTGGGGGAGCAGGGTACAATACATACATTTCTTACTCATAAGGAGACTGATGGGGTAGGGGCCTAGTGGGGAGGACTCTTTTCTGTTTCTCCATAGCTTACATTTTATTAAATGTACTTTATTAAACACCTGACTAGATTGCCATTGTAAATGTGAGCCTAAAGTTACTGCTGTAATTTGAAGAAAGGAAAAAGTTCAATGACTTTAACTACCCTCACTGGAAGAAACTTCTGAGAAACTCAGATATGTGTCAATCCTGCTGAATGAAACCTTTTATCTCAAGAGGCTGTGGGTGGTGTTTTGTCTTTTTTTTTTAATCACATTAATCTACCAGTAAATAAATTTTAAAAGTCTCCTATGTTTAAATAACATTAAGGATCTGTGTTAAGCCAACAACAACCAGGAAAGTCAAAGGAAAGGCTGACAAGATGATCTGAACACAGGAGTCTCTCACATGCAAAGTGGATACACGTGCCTATGTAAACTTCAAGTGACTTCTTTGAGAAATTCCTGGAAGGAAAAGGAAAACCACAAAAAGGTCATCGTATAGCCTGGGAAGGGAGATAGTGGATTGTTTTAATATGGTCTAGAAATGATCATTCTGTCAAAAGACGACAAGGTAGAGGAACATTATAATAGGACACACATTCTGTCTATACAAACATGTATTAGTTTTGAGGGGAAGCAGATGATGAAAAAAAATGAACCCACAGAACAATTATGTGAATTCAACCTTTTGTTCTATATCTTGTTGCTTCTGGAATGGTTTGTGTGCATAGTCATTCATGGAAATGAGTACAGACATATTCATAAACAGGTTTAAAAAAAAGGCTATGTTTAAAAAAATAAACAGAAGGGAAGAAATGAAAATCATTTTTAAAAAACCCTATCACTATTCTGTACTTCTTCAGGTTATTGCTGCTGTTGCTAGTTTAAAGGTGTAGCTTGTCAACTCCATCTAAGAGTGCTAAGCTGCATTGTTACTGGTCCCTTGAGTAAAACTTGAGCCTGTCCTTGAGAAATTTAAAGTTAGGGGCTAGATGGGACAAATACATGGGAAAAAAAGCACTAGCAAAGCATAAACCCAAGTACGTATTAACTACAGCTGATATAGGTCATTGTATGACTAAGTTAGGAGAAGCAAACCTAACATCCCATCAATCAGCCTATCTGACACCCTGGAACACAGGTGGATTAGCATAAGGTTTTGTTCATTACCCTCAGGGAAGTTAAGGAACTGTGGATCATTTACTATATCCCACTCACCTGTAAACACACTGTTTAGCTAGTCCCCGATCCATTGGGGCTGTTTGGGGGCAATAGCTTTTCAATTTCTAGCTGGTAAATTACTTTATTGCTAAGCATACCTGAGATGTGTAAATCTAAGAGCAAAAATATTTAATTAAGTTGTGAAATAGCATAAATAACAAAGGAAATTAAATGGTAGAACATTCTCTATATCCATACACAAAGAGTTGCAAACACCTACATATCCAGGTTACATTCTAATTCTCCTCTTACCCCTCTGACTCCCATGCATAGCTGGAATACACAGCCACTTTAAAACTCACAGTTCCAATGGGAGATACTTAGAATGTAGTACTATGTCTCAGGCCTCCTTTGGGGGTAGGCTGGAAAATACCTGAAAGCTCTTGCCTAGGTTCTGGGATCATCATGGTCCAGATGTAACACTGGGATTTGTGGATGTTTATTGTTGTTGTCATTCAGTTGTTTTTTCAGTCATGTCTGACTTTTTGTGACCTTATTTGGGGTTTTCTTGGCAAAGATACTGAGCAATTTGCCATTTCCTTCTCCAGCTCATTTTATAGATGAGGAAATGGAGGCAAATACGGTTAAGTGACTTGCCTAGGATCACACAGCTAGTAGGTACCTCAGGCTGGATTTGAACTTGCAAGGATGAGTCTTTTAGACCCATGCAGTGTTGTATTCACTGCATCACTTAGCTGCCCCTTGTGGATAATATGGTTGCACTATTGCAAGGGGTCATCTTTTTTCTCCCTATTCTTATCCGTGCTTTGCCTCCTGTGTCTGCTGGTGCCACCTACTATCTTGTATGCATGGGCCCCATGCTTTTTAGACATCTGACCTTATACGATCTCTTCATGTATCAGAGTTCTTATCTTGTGATGCCATGGGATAAAACACAAGCCCTCTGGGGAATGTTCTTTCAACCCCAAACATTATAGGAAAAAATTCCTGTAGACTTACATGCTCATTTATTCTTTCTGCATTTGATTTCATCAAACATCATGGTGGGATAGAAAGTACACTGAACTTGGGATGGAAGAGTCTTGGGTTCAAGTCCCAGTTCTGACATTGAAGCTTCCTATTCTGCAATGATGGGCTTAATTTATCTGATCTACAGTCTACTCACCTGTAAAATAAAGCAAACAATAGGAATACTTGACCACTTACCTTAAGAGGTATTTGTAAGGAGAGCACTTTGTAAACCTGAAAGTGCTACAGAAATGTTAGTTTTTATTATGGGTAAAACACAAATGACAATTAAGCAAGCCCATTTCAAGGATTTATTTGAAAACACAGACACTAGCATATAGGATCAGAGCTAGAGCTGGAAGCAATGGTGAGTTGGTACATGTTTAACAACCAGCTCTCTGGAAAAATGAATCTACAGCATACTTTTAGGTTTAATCTGCATTACTAACACTTCCTTTATCACTTTCAAGTCTAGATCATCAACAAAGCAATAAATCAAGCCCTGATTTGTAGTATTGACTGATTACTGGGGGCAGTGAGGTGGTACAGTGGATAAAGTATCAGGCCTCAAGTCAGGAAGACTCTTCCTCCTGAGTTCAAATCTAACCTCACATATTTACTGCTGTGTGACCCTGGACAAGTCACTTAACCCTGTTTGCCTCAGTTGTCTTATTTGTAAAATGATCGGGAGAAGAAAATGGCAAACCACTCCTAGTCCACTTTGCCAAGAAAACTCCAAATGGGGTCACAAAGTCAGATACGAATGAAAAATGACTGAACTGATTACCAAAGTGTAAATGCTCACCCTGAAAATTTAACAATTGGCTAATTCTCTTGCACAAGTCTCAGCTGGCTCCCACATACATCACTGTCTGGAAAGATGTCATTTCTGCCTTCCTAATATCTTATATGACACCTTTTCTCCTTTGTCATTGACCCCACCCTGGTAGAGACCTTTATTACCTCACACCTAGACTGCAGCAATAGCCTGCTGGCTGATCTCCCTGTTTCAATCCATGCTCTACTTAGCTGTCAAATCGATCTTCCTTACATGTAGGTCTGACCATATCACCCCCTACTCTTTTCAATAAACTCCAGTGGTTCCTTCTTACTTCCAGGATCAAATATAAAATCCTCTGTTTGGCTTACAAAACACTTTACAATCTGACTCCTTCCTCCCTTGCCTGTTTTTTACATCTTCCTGCACCCCTCTACATACTGTGCAATTCAGTGATGTGGGTCTGCTTGATATGACTTACTCAAGATACTCCCATGTCCTGACTTTTTTTTTTTCTCTCTCCTCATCTTTGCCTCCTGGCTTCTGTGGTTTCCTCAAAGTCTCTGGTAAAGTCTCACCTGTTGCAAGAAGGCTTTCCCACTTAATCTTAGTGCCTTCCCTCAGAGATTACCCTCTTCCCACCCCATATATCTTATTTGTGCATAATTGTTTGCACAGTCACCTCCATTAGACTATGAGCTCCTTAAGAATGAGGACTTTTTTTTTGCCTTTCTTTGTATCCTTAGCATTTAGCAGTGCCTGTCACACAGTAGGCCCTTAATAAATGCTAGTTGACTGAATGACTATGGAAAATGTCAGGCCAGCCACTTTCCCAATGATGTCAGATTAAGTTGCCAATTTGTGACTTAATTTGTGATAAAGGAGCCAGAATTGACTTTTGAGTTTGGGGAGAGTGACATATGGCCCTGGGCAATAGCTGTCTATGTAGAGCACAAAGGAATTTGGGGATTTTCCATATAATTTCAGTCAACTTTATACCTGATGCGCTGGATTTCCTCAAGTTATCTGAAGAATTGCCATATCGCCATTTCTTTTGGTATAACACAGAGGCAACTGTTGGCACAGTGGACAAAGTGCTGGGCCTGGAATCAGGAAGACCCTAAGTTCAAATTTAGCTTCAGACAAGCTATGTGACCCTGGGCAAGTCAGTCAACCTCTGTATGTCTCAGTGTCTTCAACTGTAAAATGGGGATATTAATAACACCTACTTCAGAGGGTTGCTGGGAGACTAAAATGAGATATTTGTAAAAAAGTGCTTACCACAGTGGTTGGCACATAAATGGTATTTAAATGAATGTTCCTCTTCGCTTCCCTCTACTTTCTTGAAAGATACTCTTGAGAATATTTCATTTTCTCTTGGATGTTGAAACATTTCAAGATGCTGTATGTTGTGTTCCCAGTCCTTAAAGAGATGGCTTAATTATGGGAAGTTCTAATAAGTTCTAGCTATTGTTGTACAAAGTCAAATTTTTTAATGATGCAGTCATTGAAATTCATTTATTTAACAAACATTTATTGAGCATCTATTATGTGCTCTGTGCACTGTGCTAAGAACCATGAAGGAATACAAAGATGAGTTAAATACAGTCAAGTTGTGTTTTTAAGGAAGTTATAAGGACTTAATAGATGAGGAATGATAGACAAGCCATAAATTGGAATATAAGGTATAATTATAGTTTCCTCTTCTGCGCAATGGAGGTAATACTTGAGAATCCTGTTTCTATGAGAAAATTTTTTGCAAACTAAAGTGCTGCATAAGTGTGAATTTTTGTTATAACTATTTTTTACTGTTTTATAATATTAACAATAGTATACAATGATAAATAACAGACATTGTTTATAATATAGACTAGTTATATATGAAATATTATTAATTAAAATCATAGGTTATCAAAAAAAGTTATATGGAAGTTCTAAAGATGATTACATTTAGCTTGAGAGGAGAGGAGAGAATCAAAAAAAGTTTCCTTGAAGAGGTGACATTTGATCTTGGCCTTGAAAGCTGGAAGAGAATTAGACATGTGGTAGAATGGTAAAAGTATTCCAAATGAAGTGATATCATGAGCAAAAGCACAGAGCTGAGAATGCCACAGTGACCAAATGAATGAATGATTCTGGTGAATCTGACTAGAGTTCAGGTTTTGTGAAAGGGAGTAGTAGGAGATAAGCCTGAAAAAGAAAGTTGGAGCCAGATCATGGGCAGTTTTTAAAAAGTCTAAACTTTATTGTATAGACAACTGAAAACTATTTAAGGTTTTTGAACAAGAGAATGCCTTAATCAGAGAGCCAAGCTTTAAGAATTAATGTATATTGGTATATAGTATAAAATGGAGAGGGAGAATTAGGAAACTACTTCATTATAGTAGCTAAAAGGTAACAAAGATTTGACTTAGTGTAGCAGTAGTTGGCCTAGAAAGGAAAAAAAACACAAAAGATATTTGCAGAGGTAAAATTTACAGGACTTGGCAAGTGATTGGAGGCTGAAGGAGTGGGCTTGAGAAAATAAGCTATAACCCCAAAGTTTCAAACCTCTGTGACAGGGACAGCTAAGTGACACAGTGGATAGAGCACTGCTCCTGGAGTCAGGAGGACCTGAGTTGAAATCTGGCCTCAGACACATAACACTCACTAGCTGTGTGATTCTGGGCAAGTCACTTAACACCAACTGCCTCACATAAAAACAAACCTCTGTGACAAAAGAAGATATAACGCTATTAACAGAAATAGTGAAAATAAGGAGAAAGAATTACATTTTGGTGGGGGATTGTTGCATTCAATTTTAAACATTTTAAATTAGTGGTGACAGTGGGAAATCTAGGTTTATCTATTTAGCAATCAGTTGGAAATGGGGAACAAGAACCCCTATACAGAGAACCTGCAGATGTAGCTGTAGGAGGCATCCACAGAGACATGACTGATTCTGCTTGTTAGAAGGTTACCTTCCTCTGAAATACAAACTGAGAGAAAATAAAGCTTTTATAATTTGAAATTATCTGGTTAATCATCTAAATTGTGTGTAGACACAGCCTCTCTTTGTGTTTGTCTGGAAGATATCTGTTAAGCACAAAAGTCTAAAACGAAGGCCAATGTAATCAAAGCCTCGAGTTCACATTTACCATCCAATTCAACCTTTGTTTCAAGTACTGCTTATGTTATTTTAAAAATTATGTTGTGTTTACTCAGGAGACTTTCTCCACTCAGTAAATCAAAGGCCGTCAAAGAATAAGAAAAATACATAGACCAGTTATAAAAACTAGCTCATACCCACATGCGGAGGGCCTAAAATAAATTAGAATGAGCCTAAGGGAAAGTAAGATAGTAAATGAAAAAGAAATGAACAATCTTTGTTTCTTCCTTCAACTTTCTTTTGGTTAGGTTTATGTGAGAAGCTATGATTAGGTCTCCATGCTTATGACACAATTTGACAGGGATTGACATTTAATGCGTCCAATTTTCCTGGGCTGTCTTAACAATGAGTAAGTGGAAGACTGGTATTTATGAGCCCCCACTGTGTCATCAAGACAATTCAATTCAACAAATGGCTGGAGGCAGGATGGTAGGATGTAAAAAAAAAATAAAAATAAAAAAAAGCATTGGATTTGGAGTTAGGAAATTTATATTGAATCATATGCTACTAGCTACTAATCATACTAGCTACGTGACCTTGGGCAACTCTCTAGGCCTCAACTTCCTCTTCTGTAAAATGAGGAGGTCCGACCAGATGATCTCTAAGTTCCTTTCTAGCTTCAAATCTTATGATTGTCTTTAGCACCTACCATATGCAGAATTTTAAGCCAGATGCCAGTGGAAAGCCCAAGTTTAAATACTAAATAATGCCTGACCTAGTATAATTGACAATCCAGTAAAGACATAGGAAGTTGAAGGGGATATTTTCATACAATCCAAGTCAGTTATAGTCATATATACATATATACAAATATAAATATATATGTGTACTTATCTATATCCATATACCTATATCTCTATCTAATTTAATCTATTTTTTTTATCTCTCTACCTGTCTATATGACCTGTGATTTCATTGGTGTAGGGAACTACCCAGTAAGGAAGCTCTCTCTACTGACTGTATCAGCAACATTTTCTTCAACTTATAGTCTAAGCATGCTACCTGGGGTACAGAGAAATTAATGACTTGCCTAGAGTCACATAGTCAATATGTATCAGAGGCAGGGACTGAACTCAAGTCTTCCTGAATAGGAAGCCACTCTCTATGCACTATGCCATGCTTCAAATATATACTACACACACACACACACACACACACACACACACACACATGCATACAAACATGCACACTCTGCCTATATGATTAAGCTCTGTCTGAACCTACAAATAATAAAAGCTAATAACATTTATATAGTGATGTTCAGTTTTGCAAAGTGTTTTATATATAGTGTCATCTCATTTAATGTATTTTAATGCAGCCTTAGACAAGAGCCTTCTTGGAGTCATCTGAGGACAAATAGTACACAGAAGTAACTGGTATTGTTAGGTCTGAGTTAACCCAGGTTTGGATGGATCTTTCTTCTTTGCTAATATTAGCAAACAGAACAAGCCAGTCATTGAAGCAAAAGACCCTGTCCCTTTAGCCCAAGGGCAATGGTATTTTGCCACTGTTTGTGTTTCCTGGTCATTGTCCCTAATACTCTTCTATAGAGCAAGGGTTAACTTTTATTTATTTATTTATTTATTTGGCATCATGAGTACTCCGCCCCCCTTTCTCCCCACCCCTACCCTTTTGGCAGTCTGGTGAAACCAAGACCTCTTTTTAGAATAATGTTTTTAAATGTATAACATTAAATACATAAGATTACAAAGAAAACCAATTATATTGAAATAATTCTCAATTTTTTAAAAGTTCATAAACCCAAGGTTAAGAACCTTTGATCCAGAGTATGTAAAAATAACTCACATCTATACTGTATAGGGCTGGGGAGTTGGCTTAGCCAAACTGACTTATGGTATGGCTCAATAGAGTCTTAAGAGTTGTAACTGCATTTATTAATGATAGAGATCAATACCAATCATCACATGATTGATAGAGCTCTGGCAATTCATAATTTATTTTTTCTGGCTAGCTGTGGCAAATATGAATAACTGTAGCCACAACCTCTCAGGTCAGGTCTCTATAGTACAAAATAGAATGTCAGCAATCTCCTAGAGAATTCAGATGGCAAAGACAGCCAAATGGTATGTAGCTTCATAGGCCATGAGTGTTTTTTTAAATAAGAATAACAGTAGCTGACATTTACATATTGCTTTCATGCCCAAAATTATTTAATCTTCACACCAGCCCTGTATGGTAGCTGCTATTACTATATCTATTTTGCAGATGAAGAAACTGAGCCTCAAGGTGTTGGGTGACTTGCCCAGGATCACACAGGTTGACCCAAGTGCCATGTTATCTAATGTGCTTTGCTGCCTCCAGCTGTCTAGCATAGTGATTTGGAGGAAAGTGTGAGGAAATTTATGGGGTTTAGAAGAGCTGGCTTAATGAAAACACCACCTGCAAAGCAATTGGTACATATAATCAGTCTGACTGATTTCATGGAATTAACAGGTCATTTCAGCAGAATGAGTGGTTTAACTAATTTTTAAAACTTAATTGACCATTTATATTACTGAAACAACCTGTTATTTTTGTAGACAAGGCCATAGAAATATTCAAGATGGTCAAGTGTAATAGTCCATTTTAAAAAATATTTTTAAATGGTAGGAATTCAATTAGAGTAAAAATTGTCCTTAAATATTGCTTAGGGTCTTTGATAGCGCTGGCTTGGTATGTAAGTGGTTATTTTTTTGTTTTTGTTTTCAGTTTATCAAAGAACTCTTTTTGCTTTACTTTCCCCAATGGCTGATCTCATTATAAATTTACCTGTCTTAAAAAGACTTTCTTGAGCCCTTGAAACATATCCTAAGAGTTTCATAAGCACTAAAAATAAATCTCAAAGAAATTCAAAATACGTGTTCATCTGAATAGAGGTTGAAGATTATGTCATCATTTAGTTCAATATGATTATTAGTAAATGAAGGGGATGCCAAGCAATTCAATATTCATTTGATAGTTATTGAATACAGTGTTAATAAAAACCAAGCAATGGGGGCCCACCACCAGCATAGACCTAAACACTGCTTTATGCACCAGAAATTCATGCTTAAACCACTTTTGGCACTAAGTCACTCAAGTAACTTCTACCCCCCAAGATTTATTTGTTCTCATAAGAGGGGATGTCAACCATCAAAAGGAATATGGGTAGGGGTGTGCTGGTAAATATTTAACAACTAGCTCTCAGAAAAAAAAAGTTTAATCTGCATTATTAACATTTTCTCCATTCCATTTTAAAATTCTATACAATCAACAAAAGAATAGAGTCCTGATTTGTAGCATTTGCCGGTTTCTGTGGTGAAAATGCTCACACTGAAAATTCAACAATGGGCTTTGGCCAACCCCAACCAGTGCACTCCAACACACTCCTGAATATAGGAGAGGGTGAGAAGGGACAGAGAGGAAAGAATTAAGGAACTATGACTATGTGCTCATCTATTTATCTCTGTGGTGAAGCAGACTTGCGGAAGTGTAAGAAAGCCACTGCCTCCAGCTGTCTAGCATAGTGATTTGGAGGATGCTCTACAATGCTCCCCACTCCCTTGCTTTGTCTTTGATATCACTTGGCGCACCACCTGACCACTGGATTCTTCCATCTCTCCTGGACTAACTAAACAAGAATGAAAACCTATCTTTCCTGAACCTGAAGAAGGCATGGCAGTATTATGAATACCATAACTGTATTAGGTAATTAAACATGAGAGGTAGGGTGGTGCAGATAGTAAGAACACATGGTCTTAGAGTAACAAGACTTGGGTTCAGTTTTCAGATTTCCTGCTTACTACTTGTATGATCCTGGGCAAGTCACTTAACCTATGTTTATTCAGTTGTAAAACAAGAGTTTTAGCCTAAAACAGAGATGTCAGACTCAAGTCTGAGCCATGAGGCTAGCAAAACTCCAGAATGAAGCCTGAACCAGATTAAAATGGAAATGGAAATGTTTAACAAAATAAATAAAAATACAATACAACATAGATAATGTTAATTTGTGGCTTTCTAAGCCAATATTCAGGGATTTATTTCTGTTTGAATTTGACAGTACTGGACTAGGTGACTTAAAAGGCCCTTTTCAGCTCTAAACCTATGACTGCCTCCATGACAATTACTTATCAGCAACATGGTAACCAACTTTATTGATGATTAAAAATGACAAATAGACCAAAATTACAACAAGAAGGATTTAGACTAGAGACAATTGAGGGTTGCAAAATACTGAGGAATATCATGGAATCTTCTTTCCATAGTCGTTTAAAATACAAGATACTATATTTCTGTATGACCTATCAAATGGACAATATTAGGGCCATAATGCCTAGGATTTGTTTGTTTTGTGAAATATCAGTAGCACAATAGTTCCTGCAGATTGGTTTATTACTGTAATCTATTCAGGATCATCAGACAAATATTTGGTGGTTGTTAGTTTTATTTGTATTAGATTAAAATCATTACACTGATACCCTATTTGGAAGCTTGCCAATGACATGTCAACAAGACTTACAGCTTGTCAGCGATCAGTTACCTATGATGTCTGCCTTTATATATTCCTTTCAAGAAAATTAATAGAGATTTATAGTGATGAACCAGCAAGGTATGAAGCTATGTCTCTTTCGTATATAACCCTTGGGAGAAGGGCAGGGAGGATGGGGACCTACACCCGTGATTTTAGCACTACCTGTTTAGAAAGCTCCTAGTGAGATTATTCCCCCTACTATTACAGGTTAGCAACCATTACATAGTCTATGGTCTTAGAAATTTGCCTGGAGGCAGAAGAGGTTAAGTGATTTATCTCGGGCTGAATAGCCAGTATTTATTAAAGAAAGATTTGAACCCAGGTTTTCCAGATTCCCAGGCTAGACAGCTTTCTACCCATTATCCTATCAGTAACAAATTTTACATTACATTTACATTATCTCATTTAAGCTCCACAATATATGAAATTTGTACCATGGGTATTATTTCCATTTTACAGATGGGAGACTCACAGAGGTTAGGTGATCTCCCATTGTTTCACAAACAATAAGTGACCACATGACCACAGAGTGATGGCTATTTTTGGTCAGAGCAACTTATAAAGAGCATTAACCAATCAATCAACAAAGATTTATTAAACACCTACTATATACCAGGCATTGCATTGGGTATTGAGGATACGAAGGCAAAAATAAAATAGCCTTGTCCTCAGGGAACTTATTCCATTCTATACGGAGAAGCATGTACATGTTTAACTGTATACTATGTATGTATGTATGTATGTATGTATGTATGTATGTATGTGATGTCTGAATATTCTTCTGTGATCACACCACATTTGGAACATTGTGTTCATTTCTAGAATCCCTGAGGACACTAACAAGCCAGAGTGTACTGGTGGAAAGTAACCAAGATAGTGAGGGATGTCAAATGATGGAACTTTGAAAGCTGGAAGAATTCTGTCAATGCAATGACCAATCATGATTCCAGAGCACTGATGATGAAGCAAGTTACCCACTTACTAACAGAAAGGCGATGGACTCAAGGTGCAGAATGAGGCATACCTTTTTTTTTTGTTTTGCCACTACCAATGTAGAAATTTGTTTTGCTTGACTATGTAAATTTGTTAAAAATGTTTTTTTTCCCTTTTTCTTTCTTTTTTCAATGGTGTGGGCTTGGAGAAAAGGTCCCATAGTTATTTCCTCTTGAGCTCACTCTTTGACAAATCAATTTTTGGCTTGTTCTCTTAACTGTTCTGTGTGTACTCTCTTGAACTGTGCAAATTCTAGACTGACTGATAGTGTCTATGGCTTGATTCTACCAGTCCAATTTGCCATAGCAGTCATAGTCTCTGCATAGATATTTCAGTGAAGAGTACTAGCAAGTAGAACATATATAAGTCAGCCTGATTACATTCTGCCCTCTTTTATCTCATCTGCCTAAATACAGGTTGTCCTAGAAGTCTAAGTGTGGTCTTCAGCTTTAGTAGCTTTAAACTATTAGAACAATCTTAATAAGTATAGTATCTAGAAATTGTTTGGCTTTAAGCTATTTTTAAAGCTTAAAAATATTAAAGCTTAAGACTGCACTAAGACTTTTGGGACACCCTACATTAAGTGGTCTTGAGATATGAAATAGCAGAAGTGGGGCAAAGTGCCTGTGACTGAAGCCTGGGTGAAGGGATCAGCAGGTGGAGGTAATATCTTGATAATGACCATCACGTTCAATGACTCTGATTGGTAGCACTGTACATAAGCTCCGTCCAACCCTCTGACCCTCTCTCCGTTACCACTGTAAACTCACTGAGTCTGCTCTGTGAAGGACAGCACTTGTTTGGTTTGGTTTTTCAGAACATCTGAAGACCATAATCCTGAGATCTGAGATCTAGAGCTGGAAAGAGACTCTAGAGGTCTAGTCCAACACTCCCATTTTACAGATGAGGAAACTGAATCCTAGAGAGGTTAAGTGACTTGCCAAGGTCACACAGGTAGGGCCAGAAGTGGGACTGGAACCTAGGTCTACTGATTCCAAATCCAGTATTCTCTCCCCTATACCATGATCATTGTCTAATAACTCTCCAACAGTAAGCCATGCCAGTTAGATGTTGGTAGATTATCAGGTCATCACAATTTGAAAATTATCATTGTCTTGACCATGGGAAACTCCTAGTGTGGAAACTACTTTCAGGTTAGCAGTTTGTCTGTAACTCAGTCTTAGAAGAGTTGCTCAGGGTACTAATAAGTTAGACTTGACCATGGTCACATAACTGCTATATGTCGGAGGCAAGATTTGAACCCAGGTCCTCCTGCCTCCAAGTCCAGCCTTCTAGCCACTATTTCAGAGGGCTTCTCTAGACAGATGTCTACATGCATATGTGAATGTGCACATGTATATTAACATACACATATCTATCTATATCTCTCCAGATCCATAAATATAGATGTAGACACAAATATACTTTGATATCATAGATGGATCTATCATTTCATAGATGTGGCCATTACTTTCAGTGGTACAGATTATAATCTATCATATCTTCTTATCTAAGTCCTCCATCGGTTCTTTACCAAAGGTCTATACAGCATACTGGGATGCTTCCTGTAATTTTTTTGACATTGCATGGATACCAGTGGAGTATGTGAGCTTTCTGCTAGTTATCCCTTGCTCTTAGTCACAAGACCAGCCTACCTCCCTTGTCAGTCATACTTCTCTCTGATAATATTCTTTATATCACTTCTCTTAAACAATTCTTTGTTGGTAATATGTCACAGGCCACTCACACCCACACCTACCTCTCCATTGACCTCTAGGTGACCCATAACTCTAATTCTTCAGAAACTGTGATATTCTGTGACTTGTGGCCATACAGTATTACTGGAAGAATATTGATGTTAAAAAGATAGCCTTTTTTTTTTCAGAAAAAAAGCTTCAGTCAATAAGAACATCGCACAATTTCCCAAAGGCAATCAACCTTCTCTCCTCTTCCTATATGTGTATATATATTTTATATGGTCAGGTTGCATAAATAATTATACATAAATAATATTTGCATTCATATATGTTCAAAATGTGTGTATACCAGAAACAGACCCTATTTAATGATGTATGGCTTAAAGTAGACTTTATTTTAAGTGGCCCACCCTGTTTATATAGATTTCATATTATATATATACATATAAATATGTACATATAAATTTCCACAGCCAAAGGAAAAGGTTGTATTTTATGGCTTAAAATTACATTTCTTGGCTCTGACAACATAGTAATAAAATCTAACTATTTCCAAGTATAAGAAAGATGGAAAACACTCTTTAAAACATCTTAAATAATAACACTGAAGTCAGTTCTACATCCCTTTTGCATAAGTAGCTTCCACTGAATTTTGGGGGAGTTTTGCATATATTACAACCACTGGATTGGGCATAAACATGGCCCATCTAACTGATTATCAACTTACCTCTGAACTTTCCATCCCACTATCCACTATAGGATGATCATATATGCATTAAAATACAAACTATTAAAAAAAGAATTTATTTGTGTCCTACTTTTCCTGTATCTATTGCCTAATAAAACCAAATTGTTAAACTAACTCTCAGCAAGAAAAGGGATACTATCTATTTATGAGTTAGGAGAAAATGATGATCAGAAATTGCTCAACATTTTCTACTGAGGATTCATTTGACATTCAGCTATATTATGGAGAATGTCAAGATTAGTTTTAATACTAAGCAAAATGGGTGTTAGTTTTACAGCTAATTTTACTCATTAACTGGACTTAAAGAAGGGTTAGCACATACTTGAAGAGCTACCAATTTCTGGCTTTTAATTATACCAATTTAATTATAACTGTGTTGGGAATTTCATTTGGTTCTTCCCAAACAATCGATATTAGCCAGCAATACTTGGCATTAGCCAATGTCTGGACCTTGGCTGTAATAGTTATATCTAGACTTTGACACTACTGATCGTGATCACTATCATATAAAAGGCTGGTTAGCAGATTGGGTTCTGTCAGTGTAGCCAGATGTATTATAGCTGTATTCATTGATTAGTTGCTGTGATTGTTATTTTGGATGCACTTGGTGAGCCTGGTGAGGGCTGAGTAGAATTACAGGTCCCTGTGAAGCCCAAGTAGAGATGATCACTTCAGTTTGGGTCACAGTGATAACACAGAATTAGGGAGACTACCTAGTTACCTGTGTTAGAATGTCACAAGCCAATAAGAAACTAGTAGTAGGTTAACGCCTGAAAAATTCACAGTCAAATAGGAGATAATTATCATAGTTACCAACCCAAAGGTCAATATGGTTTATAATAGAATAGGGGTAGGCAAAATTCAAAGTCAAATAATCTAGTGGCCACCAAACTTTCAGGAAGCAGGATCAAATAGGCAGAATATGTCTTATACTCTCAGAAAAAGTCTTCATTATCTGAATATAGAAAAAGTACTGTATTTTTGAGGTTGACATTGTGTTGTGGGGGGAGGTGTCAGTCATGTTCTCCAGTGTCACCATTGTATTAAATCCATATGGTGAGGGTTAGGGGGGAGAGACAAGAAGTCTTTGCTCATTGTGAGGGATCCTACCCTCTTTGATAACAATATCTTTGTTGTTAGTGACCCAATTTCTACTTGAGACCATTTTAGGGATCATGGAAATTGAGACTCAGATAATGATGGCTGATGGCAAACCATATTCACCAAGTCTGCTGTGTTCTATTATTTTAGTATGACTACATACAAGATTGGTTTAAATTTCATTGGCTCCCATTAAGTGGTTTAAATATTTCATATTCCCTTAAGTTCCATACCTAGAGACAGACTCCTGCACCCCATCATTTCATCAATTTTGTTCATATATCAAGCATTTAGGGACCTGTTATGTGTCAGGTACTGTGTTAACTGTTGGCATAGGGAAAAAAAAAGAAAGAAATAGTTCTTGTCCTCATGGAGCTTACATTTTATTGAAGAGAAGCTATGTGGACATCAGAAAGAAAATACAAAATATATGCAAAGTAATTTCCAGGGGGACAACATTAGTGACTGGGGGGATCAGAATAAGCTTCCAATTGGATCAGACATGAAGTGAGGAGCGCAGGAAGCTAGGAATTGTATTAAGTAGAAGGGAGGATGGAATACATTCCAGGCATAGGGGACAAGTTCTGCCAAAGCAGAGGATGAATTTTATGTATAGTGAACGGAAAGTTGGCCAGTTTGGCTGGGACCTAGAGAATGTAAGAGGGAGTAATGTATTATCAATTACCCTAGTCTCCTCTTTGCCTTAGGGGAAAACCGGCACGGAATAAACTTTAAGAAAGGGCTTTATGATAAATCATGATACTGAACCACTAAAGAAGCATCATCCTTGAAGGGTAAACACCTTGATGATGAAACTCATTAATTAATTAACATCAATTAATCAAAGCTATTTTTACATTGCAAAATCTTTGATTTCTGCTTTAAGGATAATTAGAAAAGTGTTATCATTTAATCCTAGGAACTAGCTAGAAAGAATGGATCCCTGGATTTAAGACTAGAAGGGATTTTACAGATCATTTAATCCAGTCACCATATTTTACATATGAAGAAACTTAGTCCCATAGAGGTGGACTTGCCAAAGTTCACAGAGGTAATAAACTACAAAGATGGGATTTGACTCTATGTCCAGGTCTTTTCCCACTCTACCTGCTTCTTTTCTTTCTACCTACCTCATCTCATTATTCAGTATCTTTCCTCCCAACCTTTTACCCTCTCATCACAACACAGATGCTTTATGGCCTCTGAGTTCTACCCAATTTGATAACCAAATTCAAGCTAAAGTATTAAAGGCTAATGATGGCTTAATGTTTTGCCCCTCAAAGGCAGTGACCTCTGGTTCTTCAAACAACCAATCAACAAGAATTTGTTGACAGCTTAAGTTTATATTGTGTGCCTGGGGCCATAATAGGCTTTAGGCAGGACACAAGAGAAGCTTAAAATACAATTCCTACTCTCAACATTTGTTATTGTTTTGCTGAGGAAGATACCACTTACAAAATCAAAGCACAAGATAGTGGATGATAAGTGCCAAATACGTGGCACATATTTATGTGTAATACAAACAAAGCCCCAGATTTATGAGTAATGTGCGAGTTAGAAATTCTATGGGTCTGGACCAGTGGAAAAGAGATTTTTGGGGTGGGAGACCTTTGCCAGTGCCCATCAAGTCACATCTTATGGTTGCCCTATTCCTCATACCTCTAAAGTTGTTCTGGACGCTTGCCTACTCTCAAAAGGTCCATACATTTTCTAATGGCAGAGATAGACATCTGCTGATAATAATAGTCACAATAGCTAGCATTTATATGTCACTTTAGGCCAGCTAGCTAGCACAGTGGATAGAGTGCCACGCCTGGAGTCAGGAAGACTTATCTTCCAGAGTTCAAATCAGGGCTCAGACGCTTACTAGCTGTGTGACCCCTAGGAAAGTCACTTAACCCTGTTTGTCTCAAATTTCCTTATATGTGAAACGAGCTGGAGAAGGAAATGGCAAAACACTCCAGTATCTTTGCCAAGAAAGCCCCAAATCGGGTCAGAAGAATCAGACATGACTAAAAAACTACTGAACAACAACATACATCACTTTACAGGGCAGCTAGGTGGTACAGTTGATAGAGTATCAGCCCTATATTCAAGAAGATCTGAGTTCAGATCTGGCCTTATGCACTTATTTGTTGTGTGATCCTGGGCAAGTTACTTAAGCCCTATTTGCCTCCATTCCTTATCTGTAAAATAGGGACATGCTGGAGAACAAAATGGAAAACTACTCCAGAATCTTTCCCAAGATAATCCCGTGGGCTTTGTACATAGAGTCGGACACGACTAAATAATAATACTATTACTTTAAGGTTTGCAAAGCACCTTACATATATTATTTCACTTGATCCTCACAAGGATCCCGGGAGGTAGATGCTATTATTATCCCCATTTTACAGATGAGGAATCTGAGGCAGACAAAGGTCAAGTGACTTGCCCAGGGTCACACAGCTAGGAAGTATCTGAGGCTGGTCTGTAACTTCTAGCTCCAAGCCTAACACTGTATTCACCATGCCACTCTGTTACCTAGCTCCCTCATTATCAATGGTGTGGTGTTTTCAAGATGGCTATGTACTTTAGCTCAATTTAAGGAAGAATATTCTAAGAATTTTTGCTGTTCAAAGAGTAGAAAAAAACACCTAGTAATGTAGTGTTCTCCATCACCGAAACTGCTCAAACAGGCTGGATAACCACTTATGGGGGAGGACAGGATGGGTTTCTTCCTACACAACCAGGGGGCCTTTTCAGACCAGGTGGCCTCTAATAGTCTATAATCCTGTGACTCTGTAGTGAGGTCATGGAACAGAACAGAAGCTAACCACACAGGGGATCTAGCCCAAGACTTTGTCTTTACAATAGAATGAGCTCACCAGCTGAAGACCTATTCCATATGATATTGTAATCATGAGCTAAGAGCTAAAATGTCTTTTAAAAACCTTTCTGAAGTGTAACTCCTTTAGCCTAGTTCATCAGTAAGTCAGTCAAAAAGCATTTATTAAGTACCTACTGTCTCCCAGGTACTGTGCTACATGCTTGGGGATGCAAGGAAAGACAAAAAGGTGGTCCCTGTCTTAAGGGAGCTCACATTTAATGAACTAGATAACACATAAACTACTATGTTCATACACAATGTACAAAATGTTTTGTTGTTGTTCAGTTGTGTCCAACTCTACATGACCTCATGGACTTTGTCCATGGGGTTTTCTTGGCAAAGATACTGGAATGGTTTGCCATTTCTTTCTCCAGTATGAATCTCAAAGGGAAGGAACCAGCAGTGGGGAAGTACTGGGAAAGGCCTCCTGGAAAAGGTGGCATTTGAGCCGAATCTTGAAAAAAATCCAGGGAAGCCAGAAGGGCACTCCAGGCATGGAGGGGACACAAGAGAAAAGGCAGGGAGTCAGGAAATGGGAGTGTCACGTATGCAGCATAGTAAGTCGGACAGTCTTTGGATCATAGTGTACTTGGATGTGAGTAGAGTATAAAAAGATTGGAAAGGTAGGAAGCAGCCAGACTGTGAAGGGATTCAAATACTAGACAGAGGCTATCAAATTGTCAAACCTGTGCTTTAGGAAAATCACTTTATTAGCTAAGGGGAGGAAAGATTGGGATGGAGAGAGACTTGAGGCAGGAAGACCAACCAGAAGGCTCTATCGATAGCCCAAAATTCCAGTATTGTGGAATACTATGACTTCAGAACAATCTTAAATTCAGCAGTAGAAAGCAGCATGGTGGATGTAATTAGGATGCAGCACATCAAAGACTGGCATGAGAGAAGTGATGTAAAAGGACATCTTCAAGGACATACATGACTGGAAAAAGATGTGGCTGCCCATATGGCATGAGGGAGGGCAAGATGACAGATGTGCAGCCCACGTGCTTCTCTGGCACCCATTAAACAGAACGAGAATCCCAAAGGTTTCCAGCCCATTGGATAGAACTTTTATGGGGGATTAATGGAAGACCATAGATAAAAGTTAGGCAGGATGTAATGCCATGGGTGTGTAGTTGTAATTTCCACTGGGGGAAGAATACATAGTGGTACTAAGATATGGATACAAACTAATAAGAGTAATTTTCTTGTGTGACTTACAAACTGGCTCTGAAGAAATCCCCAAAGAAGATTTTAACAAGTGTTCTAGCCAAAGGAAAGATTTCAGTTCGGCAAGCATTTGTTAATTATCCACTATGTATTAAGAACTGGGTTAGGGGCTGGGATACAAAAACAATAATCAAAGTCTCTACCCTCAAAGTGCTTACATTCTTTGGGGGCAATCACATGAACAAAGAAAAATAAACATACAAAGTAATTTCCAGAAAGAGGGCACTAACAACTGGGGAAGGGGGAAGAATCAGGCTGGGTTTTCTCTCATCACCTCCTTCCCCCATCCCATCTGGTGCCAAGTTTTGTATTTTCTGCCAATGCTCATCCTTCTCCCCTCTGACACTCCCCCATCAGCTCGCAAATGGACTATTGCAGTAGCCTAGTGATTGATCCCCCAATCTCAAGCCTTTCCCCACTTCAGTCCATTGTCATATTCATTTTCCTTAGAGGGTCTGACCACATCACCCTCCCCACTAACATTCAATAAACTTCAATGGCTCTCTACCACTTCTAGGATCAAACATAAAAGTCTATGTTTGGGGATCAAAGCCCTTATAACCCAGCCTCCTCCTATCTTTCCAGTCTTCTTATAGATCACTCACACCCACATACTCTACATTCGTGATACTGGCTTCCTTGTTATTCCTTGAACTCAGTGCTCCATCTCCAAATTTGGGGTGTTTTCTCTGGCTGCTCCCCCATACCTGGAATTCTCTCTTAATTTCCTCCTCAGCTAAAATCTCAACTTCTATAAGAAGGCTTTCCTCATTCCCCTTAATGCTAATGGTTGTTCTGTGTTGATTATCTCCAATATATCTGATTATACCCAGTGTATCTGAATATACCTCGTTTGTATGTAGTTATTTGCATGTTGTCCCCCTTCATTAGACTGCGAGCTCTTTGAGAGTTGGGATTGTTTTTTTGTCTTTCTTTGTATTCTCAGTGCTTAGCACACATAGTAGGTGCTGAATAAATGCCTGCCAACTGAGTGAGCTATTAAAGAGGTACTACTATATTTTTATCTCAGATTAATCTGGTTTTAACAGATAGTAAAGTGGTTTCTGGCAGAAAACACTGGGGAATACCTGGCCTTACAGAAATGAGTGGCCATCCATATATTTATGTGAATAACTTTTATATATTTCAGAAGAAACACCTCCTGTTTTTTACTTTATCTCCATAATCACAGGGAATTAAAAAAAAGGGAAGGGAATAAATATTTATATATCATCTACTGTATGTTAGGCACTGTGCTAAGTACTTTACAAATATTATCTCATTGCTGTGATGCTCATGACAATCCTGTGAGGTAGATTCTATTATTATTCCCTGCTTTACAGATGAAGAAACTGAGGTGGAGAGAAGCCAAATGACTTGCCCAGGGTCACACAGCTAACAAGTGTTTGTACCAGAATTTGAACTCAGTTGTCTATCTTGATTCTAAGTTCTGTCCACTGCAATACGTAGCAACCTCAAAACTCTTTAGGTAGAGAAGAGGCAGTATTGTGTGGTGGGCAAGAGACAGTGCTGGAATGTGGAGTACAAAGACTAGATACAAGTCCCAGGTCTATCACTAACAAGGTATGTGATCTTTGATCTTAGATCCCTTAACTGCATTAGGGTGGCCTAGACCTCTCCAAGGTTCCTTCCAGCTTTAATAGTCTACAATTTCCTCATCAGTCATTTACAACTTAGTGTCATTTTAAGCGCTGTCTGTCCCTCCTCTCTCTGCAGGAATTTGTACCTTTAGCTTTATCAAAGAACCAAAGACAGGCTTCATACCTTGTCCCAAGAATTTCCAGATTCAGTAAGAAAGTGGGAAAGATATTTACAGAAGACCAAGGTCTTTTTCACCCTGAAATCATACCACACAGATGACTAATAATAATAAGCATAGCTAACATTTACATAGTGGTTCTTCCTTTGTGGCAAGAACTATGTTAACAGCTTTACAGATATTATCTCATTTTATCCTTACAACAACCCTGGGAGGTAGGTGTTCTTATTATCCCCATTTTACAGATAAGGAAACTGAGGCAGTTAAGTGACTTAGCTTACAAAGGGTCAAAAAGCTAGTACATGTCTGAGTCCAGATTTGAACTCCTGATTCCAGACCCACACCTCTATCCACTGCCTACGTGGTGACCTCAACTTTCCCATCTACGAGCCTCATTCCTACATGAAATAAGCTATCTATACAGAACAGGATCTAGAACTGGAGCAGGCTAAAACTCATTTCCCCGGTGTGTTTGGAGCTTATGCTGTCACTGCTTTGGGGACTGCCCAAGCAAAGATTTTGTGTGTTTGGGGAGTCAAAAGCAACTGGTGGAATTGCCTTGTTTCACATAGCTCCTGGGTTAGTCTTTAGTCATAGTAGATTACAGCACTAGGAAGTAGGCTGGGAAGATATTCATTTCTATTAAGCCCAGGTAACTATGGTATCATACTCTCCCAAGCTCAGAACAGGGAATAAAGTTTTCAGAGGGAGTGAGAACAAAAGAGCCTAGATTTAGAGTAAAAAATGTATAGTATATGTATGAAAATACTTTTAAGAATACATAAAATCAAATATAATTTTGTTATTTATATTATTTCATATTTCTATTTTGCCCCAAATTGTGCTATTTCTTTCCAAACTCATGTTTTCTTTCTTTATTGCTATTTTTAACCTCTTACTTTCCCAGTATGTCCCTCCTTTGTCCAGAGAGTTAGCCTTTGTAATAAAAAAGAAAGAGGAAAAAAACAGCTTAGTTCTAACCGAAGTATCAACCAAATCCCATGGTACCACACTCCTAATCTCTCACCTCTGCAAAGAACATACATTTCTTCTTTGGGATCAAGTTTGCTGGACTATTAAGTTTTCTACTTAAAAAAAAAAGCAACTCCATTAACTGGAATGTTCTGAGACTAATGTTTTGTTCAGCAGAATTTTTGGTTGGCTTAAAGTTAACATCAAAACCCTTCTTTCCCTTCTGTTTGAAATTCTTCTCAAATGTATTAGTATGCTTCCCTGTATTTGTAAATATAGTATACTGAAATTATCTTTCTTGTTTGAAAATCTCATTCCTTGATGACTTTAGGGCATCATTCTCTATGTCAATGATCCTTATACAGTAGTGTAGATGAAGAAGATGTAGGGGATGAACTAATGTGTACTTCAATTCAAATATGTGAATTACATGATTCAATTCAATTCAATTCAACACCTCTCAAAGATACTGTGCTGGTGACATAAAGATCAAAAACAAAACCAAGACACCTTGCTCTCAAGGATCTTACATTCTACTGAAGATGGGACACATAAAACAAATAAGTAAATACAAGATAATTTGAGGTGGTGGGAGCTCTACCTGAACTGAACATAAGGACAAGTGTTCCTTGAGTTGAATTATCAGATTAAGAGGCAGAGGTGAGGAGGGAATGAATTCTAGCCTATGCAAATCAATTAATCAACAAACACTTAGTACCTAATATGTGTCAGATGCAATGCAAAGGCACTGGAGCTACAAAGACAAAGGGAAAGAAAGAAAGAAAGAAAGAAAGAAAGAAAGAAAGAAAGAAAGAAAGAAAGAAAGAAAGAAAGAAAGAAAGAAAGAAAGAAAGAAAGAAAGAAAAAGAAAGAAAGAAACAAAGAAAAAAAGAAAAAGAAAGAAAGAAAGAAGGAAGGAAGGAAGGAAGAAGGAAGGAAGGAAGGAAGGAAGGAAGGAAGGAAGGAAGGAAGGAAGGAAGGAAGGAAGAAGGAAGGAAGGAAAAGAAAGAAAAAACAAACAATCCCTGCAGCTAGGTGGCAAGGTATATGGTGTGCTGGGCCTGGAATCAGGAAGACCTGAGTTCAAATCTAGCTTCTGACACTTTATAGTTCCGTGACCCTGGGCAAGTCATTTAACCTCAGTCAGTCTCAGTTTCCTCAGCTATAAAATAGAGATAATAACAGCATTAACCACCATAACCCTGGTGTGGTAGGCATCAAATTAGATAATATTTGTAAAGCTCTTAGCACAATGCCTGGCATATAGTAGGTACTGAATAAATGCTTCCTTCCCTTCCTCCCTTCCTTCCTTCCTCTGAAAAAACTTATAGTCTATTGGGGGGAGACAATTATGTATGTGTATATACGCACACAGAATAAATACAATTCCAAGCTAGAGGCAAAGCGCTTAAATAAAGAGACCTTAGGGAAGGAGGGCACTGGCAGCTGGGGGGAGGGGAAGAATGAGGGTCAGAAAATGTACACATATTGTAGAAGGTGGTTGTGAGGCATGCAAAGGCAGGTGAGGCCTGGGCGATGGATTGGGGATCTCAGTTGGATTTATACCAACATGATAGCTACCCCAAGAGTTTTTTTTTTAATAAATTCCATATATGAGCTTGCTTTCTTGTGATTTTTTTTCCCTCAAAGTCTGATTCACATAATAAATCCTTTGTTAAAATTGAGTGTTCTGACTAGTTTGGTTATGTCTGTATCTAAAAGAACATGGAATTTTGTAAGTCATTAAAGCTCTGGATGTGAGACCTGGCTGCAGAACATATATTCATTTCACTTAACCTAAGTTAACTTAAGCCTCAGTTTTTTCTTCTGTCAACTGAGAGCAATACTTGAATGACCTACTTCATAGGGTTCTTCTGAAGAACACATGCTGAGGCAGCTGGGTGAAGGAGTGGTTGGAGTCATAAGGACCTGAGTTCAAATTCTGCCTCAGATACTTACCAGCTGTGACTTTGGGTAAGTCATTTAATCTTTCTCAGACTGTTCTGTTGAATTGTTGAGTTGTTTCAGTCATATCCAACTCTTCATGACTCCATTTGGGGTTTTCTTGGCAAAGGTCCTAGATGAGGTTTACAGATGAGGAAACTGAGGCAAATGGGGTTAACTGACTCTCCCAGGATCACACGGAGACCAGACTGAACTCAGGAAGATGAATCTTCCTGACTCCAGACTGGTGCTCTATCCAATGAGCCACCTAGCTGTTTACACATCCGTAAAAGGGGAATAATACCATCACTTACCTCATAGGGTTATTGTGAGGATCAAAAGACATAAGATTTGTAAAAAGCTTGGCAAAAATGCTAGCTATTATTATGAAAGCTGTATAGAAAGGTGTTAGTGAATTTCTGCACAGTAAATTGCATTTTCTATAGTGTAATGAAAACAGCATGAGGCAGGACGTTAGGAGAACTAAGCTCTAGTTCCAGCTTTGCTACTAATTATATGTGTGATATGTGGACAAGTTCTATACCTTCTCTGGCCCTCAGTTTCCCCAGCTGAAAAATGAGGAAGTTGGACGGTTGACCTCTAAGATACCTTGTCACTTAATATTCAATGATGCTAATATTCCTGAAATATCCCCACTGATTACTGTGAAGAAGTCAAATATACTATTTTAATAATTATAATTATATGTAAATAATAATTTTAAAAAGCAAAAAATTTATTGCCTTTTGATTAATGCCTAGCACCTCCCTTAAACAGAGTGGTTGTTTACAGCAATGCCATCCTATACAAGCACTTCATAACTTTAGAGAATCTTCTCAAGATCAAATTTAAGAGAGAGTTTAATAATAATAATCTACCCTTTGTTAGGTCTATTTGGTTTCCCGGCATGAGGAAATCAATAATGTCCACCATACTCGGGCCTTGGCAGACACATTATTAGTGTTGTCATTGATATAAAAGTATAACAATAACCTACTTAATATACAGATTTCTCTCAATTTACACTTTTCCCCATATGCCACATTCTGCTTACACACACACAATATTATAAATGCATTGCTGCATTTGGTTTCAGAAGGCTACAGTTGATTAAAATGAATGTTTGTGTTGAAGAATGATAATTGGTCAACAGACTCATAAATGGAGGTCATTGTTGGGAAAGAGACCCGTTGTTTTAGCTAATCCAATTTTGGCAACATGCCCTAATTTTGAAGGTGAAGTATTGGTGTCAATGGTAATTTTGTTCTTCGACTTCCAAGAAGAGTACTCCCTGCCATAATTCATTTTGGTGATTCAGACCTCTGACCACCTAGGAGAGACCTAAACCACCAAGCTACCAACCAACCGCCAGTTCTTTAGTTTTTGACCTTGTGTGATTCATGGGCCAATCCAAGTGTGGATGCCTCCTTGCTTTATTTCCATTCCATGAGACATACATACTTGTCCTTTTCTGATCTTTTATATATGATGGTACTTTGTAGTTGGTGGTGCTGTTCAGTCGTGTCCCTACTCTTTATGGCCCTACTTGAAGTTTCCTTGGCAAAGATACTGGAGTAGTCTGCCAATTTTTTGTTCATTTTTTAATAAATGAGGAACTGAGGCAAAGAGGGTTAAGTGACTTGCCCAGAATCACACAGCTAGTGAGGCCAGATTTGAACTCACAAAGATGAGTCTTCCTAACTCCAGGCCCGGTACTCTATCCACTCAGCCACCTAACTGCCCCATACTTTGTGGTAGCTTCTTCCTAAACAATCCAACATATGCCATCCAGAGCTGACCTAGATGACTATTAGCACATGAACCTTTGTTAGAAGCAGTAATCACACTACTTAACCAAGATACAATAAGCAATGGATTTGGGAGTCAGAGGACTCAAGTTCAAATTCCATCTCTTGATACTCTTAACCTGCATGACCTTGGGCAAGAAAGTCACTTAATATCTCTGGGCCTCAGTTACCTCATCCATAAAACTAGAATGTATGACCAGATGACCTTTCCAGTCCCTTCTAGCTCTAATTCCATGATTCTCTGATCCTATTATTAAATTAAAAAAATCAAAAGCATAAATAATATTTTCAATGTTACAAGATTTTTACCATGTTTTTCATTGTCCACTATAATTATTGTAATAAAAACGATGATGCAGTCAAGTCATCAGTAACTAAAAGAGAATTTCTTACCCTGGGTCATATATAGTTTATTTTATTGAAATGATTTCTTGCCCAAACTTGCTTTCTCTTAGACTCAGTTAAATTTCTTCTTTCAGGTCTTGGCCTAGCATGATTTTTGTGAATGCATGGCAACTGAACAGTAGAAAACGACCACTGCCTTCTGCCCTCCCACCCCATTTTTCTTTCTCCTTAAAAAAAAAAAAGAATTTTTCATTTGTTCCTCTATGCCCCAAGTTTTATTATTCAACTTGGATTATAACTTTTTTCCCCTTGCAAAACTGAAAGCCCCTTATATCTGCCACAGTACCTTGGATATCAGATCCAGCAATCTGGTGGATTCCCACAGTATTGCAAATTGCAATCTGTCTACAATTTAGCAGATAATCTTAGCTACTTAAAGCTTACAGAGGTTAAAAAACTTGCTTATGGTCATATAATAAGTTTCAAAGAGGAGATTTGAATCCAGGTTGTCCTAACTCAAAGACTAGCACTCTGCCTTTCTCCTAGCAGGGGTTGGGAACCTGAGGACTCAGTCAAAGGGCTGTACTTGAGGACCTAGAGGGCCACATGTGGCCTCAAGGTCACAGGTTACCCACCCTTGTCCTAGACATAACGATAAATGTCCAATTTACCAAGTAGTAAATCTTTGTTGAATTGATGTTATCCAGAAGGCCCTCTGTCATTGGCTTTGTCTAGTTTTTAATACAGGGGGTACCTTGCTCTAAACAACCTTGACACAAGAATATTAGGCTTAACGGAAAAAAATGAATCAGCAAGTTGAATCTTTGCTGTACAATGCAATAGAATTCCTTTAAATAAAAAGTTCCCTTGATGCATCTGGGAATGTAATTTTATTTATAAATTATATTTACACACAGCTTTTTAGGAACATACTAATGGAATAAAACAAGGCATGCCTACAGTAATAGTAACAAAAAATATTATTTTGTGTTTCTATAGTACTTTTCACTTGTAGTATTTAATTTTACCTTCACACACACACACACACACACACACACACACACACACACACACACATATACACACAGTGAGATAAAGGAAAACTGTCATCCCAATTTTATGGATAAAGAAATGGACACAGAGGTAAAGTGACATAAGAACACAGTTATCAAACAGGAAGGCTATCTAATCTAGTCATTTTACAGGTGAGGAAACCAAGGCCCACTTAACTGAAGGTTAATTGACTTGCCCAAGCTCTTAAAGGTAGATCCTTTGACTATAAAGATAATACTCTTTCGCTGCACTATGCTGAAGATTATCAGTATGCTCAATGGTTCTAGGTCTATAGAACTATATAAGCCAGTGCTTCTTCAACTAGACTGAGTGTCCCCCATACTAAATCATTACCTGAGGAATCCAGAGATGCCAATCTCCCAATGATCCTGCTCAATTCAAGGTGTACCTTGCTCATATGCAGCCCTCTTTGAGGAAAGCTGGGTGAACACATCAATTATAGGAAGGGAAATAAACACTTATTAGGGACCTACTGTGTGCTATGTGCTATGCTAAGCTCTTTATAAATATTATCTCATTTGATCTTTACAACCACCCTGGAGGATAAGTGCTAACATTATCCTCATTTTAAAGATGAAGAAACTGAGGCATACAGTGATCAAATGACTTATCTAGGGTCATGTAGGTAAGAAGTATCTTAGGCTGGATTTGAACTCAGGTCTTCTTGATGCCAGGCTCAGTGCTATATCCATTATGCTACTAGTTGCTTCGGTAAGTGAAGCTAGACCTGAGACATAGGCAGGGGAAGTGCCCGAGAGAAATCAGACCATGTTATAAAATAGGAAAGCTTCAAGCAAGTATAAATTTTAATTAAAACAAAAAGTGCAACTGCATTTTTAGCAGCTGAAACTTTCAACTCATATTCAACTTTCCCATTACTTTATATAGCTAATCAGCTGTCAAATCAAGATGATTCCTCATTTCTCAAATCCCTTCTATTCTTTACCCTCACATGGCCAGCACCCTAGTTTAAGATTTTGTGACTTCTCTTCTGCACTATTGGAACAGTCTCCTAACTGGCCTCTCTGCTTCTCTTCGGTTCTGTTCTTACTCCTCCACATGGCTGCTTCCTACTTACTACATCTGACTATGGTTCTTCCCTGCTCAAACACATCCAGGGGTTCCCTATTACTAAAAAATAAAATATGTACTAGTAGGTAAGTCTATTTACAAACCGATTTTAGCCTATCTTCCCAGCCTTTAGAAAAACATGCTATCCTTTTATGCATTCTAAGTTCCAGCCAAATTACATCTAGTCTTATCTGGTCCCCCCAATCTTCAGGCAGGCTGTCCCTTACACCTAGATTTCACTTTCTTCTCCTCATTGCCTGTTGTGTTTCTCTTCCTTCAATACTCAGCTCAGATACCATGTCCTCCAAGAATACCTTCCCTGATACCCTCAGATGAAAGTGTTCTCTCTCTAATTAAATTATCTGAGAGTGCCTCCTTGCCTAGATCTCTCCACATTTTACTTTGTACTGTATTTGTTTGTCTATATGTCACATCCCTGGGGTATGCCATTTTTCGTCTTTGAATCCTCAGAGCCTAGAATAGTCCTTACGTGCACAGTAGGTGCTTAATAAAGGATTTTTGGCCTTAAATAAATGGTACTATAATTTGTTAGGCTGTTGCTATTCTTTTCTATCATTTACTTATCACCAGAAATGTGGGAATAACAAAAAAAAATTGTGTCCTTGCATGTATTTTATTAGGTTAATTTTCCCTTTTGATCTAATGTGAGCAGTAATTGGAATTGGAATTTCATGTCCTTTATTTTTTCTAATTTCTAAAAACCCTTCCCAGCAGCCTCCAACAAAGCTGAAAATATACAAAACAAATACAGACATAGGCTTTTACTTGTTAATAAAGAGCCACTGTAGATTCTTAAGCATAAGAGTGACATGTGTCTTGCTATGGGCTTAAAAATTCCAATATGGGGTAAATGGGAGAAGAATGGCAAGACCAGAATACAATTTAAAAAAAAAACAACTTATGTAAGAAAATAGGGATTATCGCATCTCTTTGACAACCTTTTGGACATTCTCTCCTCAATTAGTCTGTAACTGCCTGGGTGCTCTGCTGGTGTAATGGGATTTAGATTTAAGCAAATAGTTTTGCGAGAAATGAAATACGATTTGCAACCAGATAAAAAGCTGGGTCAAATTTAGGACTATACAACCTTTTCAGAATTTCTTTAAGCTATAATGTCAATAGGTAGAACAGATGGAGAACTAGGTTGGTAGCTCATAGTATCTCAGAACAGGACATGCCTTTCAGGGTCATCCAGGACAATCTTTAGCCGAAGCATAAATTTCTTCTAGAATGTTCCCCAAAAGTAGTCCCCAGGTCTCTGCTTGAATATCACCAGTGAAGGAAAATGACTACTATTCTATAGATGATCTATTCCACTTTGGACAATTGTAATTTAACCTTCTTATTTTATTTTTTGATCAAACCTGTGTAAGGATATGTAGGTAGTCCTAGGTGAGAAACTTTCTCTATCAAGGTACCTGCTCTGCAATTTATAGTCTTAAAGAGTTTCCTGGGGCACTGAGTGGTTAAGTGACTTGACCAGGGGCACACAGTTAATATGTGTCATAGGCAGGATTTGAAGTAAATTCTTCCTGATTCTGGAGCGAGCTCTCCATCCAAAACACTTTGCTCCTTATATTGAACTGGTATCTGTCTCCTTTCACAATGGTCCTAGTTCTTCACTTACACAAAATGAGTCAAATTCCTCCCTAGATGACAGGCAGTTAAAGATATTATAGTTAAAGATAACATTCATATCCCTCTACTACCTGTCTTTTCTTGTCCAGTTTAAACATCTCCAGTTCCTTCTATCTACTTGGTCTCTTGTCTTCTCACCATACTGGTCCCTTCCTTATGATAAGCTCTAGTTTATTATAAATATGACAGCCAGAATTGAACAAAATACTCCAAAATATGGTTGGTCTGTTCTGGACAAAAGTATGGTGGAGCTATAGCTTCATTTGTTTTGAACATTGTCTTTATTAAAGTAGTCTAAGATCATGTTAGGTTTTGTTTTTGTTTTGACATTGACTTTTTTGAGCTTGCAGTCCACTAAAACCTCCAAGTATTTTTCACATTATCTTTTTTTTTTCCCACCTAAATGGTATTATTGTTGTTGTTTAGTTGTATCCAACTTTTTATGACCTCATTTGGTGCTTTCTTGGTAAAGATAATGGAATGGCTTACCATTTCCTTCTCCAGCTCATTTTACAGATGAGAAACTGCAGCAAACACAGTTTGACTTGCCCAGGGTTGCACAGCTAATAAGCTTCTGAGGCCATATTTGAACTCAGGAAGATGAGTCTTCCTGATGACAGGCCTCAGTCTCTATCTACTGTGCCACCTAGCTTACGCTTACATAATTGACTTTTTGAATCATAATACAGATATTTCCATTTATTGCTATTAACTTTTCTTGTTAGATTGATCCATTGTTTATAGCCCTTTAAAATAATTTTAGATCTAGGCTGCACCAATTGTCTATTAGCTCCCTCCCAGTTCTGTGTATTCAAAAATTTAGCAAACATGTCATTTGTGTCTTCATACAAGTCACTGATTAAAAAAAAAAAAGGTTGAAGAAAACAGAGCCCAGGAAAGCATGCCACTGGCAGTCTCTCTGCAGTTTGACCTTGATCCGTTCACTAGCACTCTTTGGTCCAGTTCATCCAGTTCCAAATCCACCCAGTTAACATTAAAATCTAGCTCACATCTCCCCATCTTGTCCTCAAGGTGATTATGAGACACTTGCTAAAAAGCCAGGTACATACCAAGCTGTTTCCCTGATCTGCCAGTCTAGTAACCCTGATCACAAGGAAGTGAGGTTGGTCTAGCATGACTTCTTGTTAATGAACCCGTGACAGCCCACAGTGATCCTTTCTAAATGCTCCCAAACTAGTTTGTGAATATTTCACTTGAATAATGCCATTTATTTATTTATTTTTAAGCTGAAAAGTTGGCTACCACATTTGGAGAAGAGGTCCTTTCCCTTTTTAAGATGCTGGGAAAATCACAGCATCCTATAAATCTGAACTAACATCCTCTGTGAAGCACAGAGGACCTAAGTTGAAATATTTTTTAAAAAAATTTTAAATAAATCTGAAAGATACAGCCTTTTAAGTCCCTTTATCTAGCTAGTGGGCCATAGTCAGCAAACTTTCCCCTATAGGTACTTTCAGACATGGCGCTTCTCCAACTGAATACTCTGGTACCTGCGTAATTGCCAAGTATTCCCTGTAGTGTGTCTTGGGCTGTGATTTTATAGAGGAAAGACCTAGCAAGTTACTTTTGTTATTTTCATTAAACTAATCCAAACTCTCAAATAGGTAAACTATTTTTAAATCTACAAGAGATGTATATTAGCTTGGAAACCATTCAGAAGTTTCTACCCCAATCAGCGTTGCCTTTCAGAAACAAAGCTCTCCTACATAGCTTATTTTTGAGACCTCTGTTCCAGTTGGCATCTTTTGGGGAGTTGGATTCAGTATGGATAGTTCTTGGATGGTTTTTAGGGTCTGGAATATTAGGGTATGGAAAAGAAAATCCTTAAATCCATTCTACTTCCTATAATAGACAAGTTGTAGTACAGGTAAGATATTTTTTTTATCAGCAGAAAGCACCAAATACTTGTTTTTGCTAATACAGTATGTGTTTTATTTAGCATAAATGTACAGAGTGTAGATGCACAATATAGCTTGTAGAGCTGCACAAGTGGAAAAGACTAGGGATATGAAGTCAGAAGATCTGGATTCAAATCCTGACCCTGCCACTTACTGCCTGTTGTGACCTTGAACAAGTTAAGTCACCTCCTGAAGGCCTTAGTTTTCTCCTCTGTAAAATGAGGGGATTGGGCTGGGTGACCTCTAAAGTGCCTTCTAGTGTTAAATCTTTGATTCTTTGATCCTTGGCCCTAACTAAAAGTCCTAAGGATAATAAAATAGTATGTGTTATTTCTACCATGTGGCCTTGCCATCACTTTCCCAACGATCCTAGGAGCAAACAATAGGTTTATACTCAAGGCCTTGCCATCTTATTATATAAAACCTGATTATAACAATCATGATAATATATAAATATCACAATTGCCCATGTATGGTCATGGGTAATTACAGTGAGTCTTTTTTTCTTACACAGCTATTTTTCTAGTATGAAATAACCTAAACGACTAGTGATCTTCCCTACTGGGCTACATCCCAGCAGCTCCCTAAATTTCATAATGTGCCAATGGATACCCTCCATAGAGGGTTGAGTTCTTTTTTTTTTCCTTCCCCCTCAGTATTCTCCATCTCCCCCTCCTTTCCCCCATTTTCTAAAAAGGTTTTAAAGAATATTTCTGAGACAAAAATAGCCTCAATTGTGAGAGGCCTACACACTGGGGTCTGCTACAGAGACAAGTCAGCGAGTGCAAGCCAAGAACATTAGGGGAGACTCCGTGTGGATGCAGCTCGGCCGTTTTGGGTGCTGTTTCTCTGCTTGGGCCCGGTGGGTAGAAGAGAAAATGAATTGGTTTTGGCTGGGGGGTTGGGAGTAAAGAAGTTGGGATGGGTCGCAGCTCCCTAACAAACAGGGTCTGGGGTAGCATCTGGGCTGAAGTGGGGGGAGGATTCCCCCCTCTCCCTTATTCCCCTCCTACTCAGGCTCTTTATTTACCCCTGGTGGGGCTGGAGATGGTCAAAGAGAGCGATGGGCATTGAATGTCACCCTGAAGGTAAAATGAAAGACAAAAGATGAACGCATGCTTGCTTTCTGTTTGCCGCGGTGGCGGCGGCAGCAGGATTTAAAAGGGGAAAAAAAAAGACAAAAAAACAAAAAATAAAACACTACCCGCACATCCATACACACACACACACACACACACACACACACACACACACACACACACAGACGTCAATTATGCAAAGGCGGTAATGCAATCAAATCATGACCGTGCTGGATTTTTTTTTTGGAGGGGGGGAGAAGAAATGTATGTCTATATTTATTTATTTATTTATTTATTTTTCCAAAAGAAAGCGAGAAATCCATGCAAACAGAAACGTGCACATACCACGTAGGCAGCCGAGGAGAACCTGGCAGCTCCTCTCTTCTTCTGCCAAGTTATCATTGAGAAAACAGACAGGCATCATGACGTCCCGGGTCACAGGGAGTGCGGACCGACGCTACCAAGAGAAAAGGGAGGCGCCTCCGAGCTCGGGCTAGCGGCCGGCGCCTCTCGGCCCCTCGCAGCCCCGACCGGTGAGTGCGGCGCCGCTCGGGACCCAGCCCCGAGCTGCCAGGCCGGCCGAGCGCCCGTGTGGGCAGAGCGGCCGGCGCTGCCCGCCCTGGCCGCCGGCCGGCCAGCACCCCCTCGCCGGCTGAGGTCGCGGGAGCCCACTTAAAGGAGGCGTGTGTAAGATGTGCAAGGTTCCTGCATGGGGGTTTGGGGGGGTGGGGTGTAGACTTTCGTAGCCAAAGAAACCGGCTTCGGCTTCTTTAAAAAAAAAAAAAAGAAAGAAAGAAAAAGAAAAAGAAAAACCCCCAACCCTTGACGACTCACCCGATTAACCTGCTGCAGTTCTGACCCTGCCAAGGTAAACTGGTCCAAACCCTTCTCATCAACATCTGGAGACAAGACATTTTGCATCTGGGGGGCGTTCTTTATTTGAAATCCCGGTTTGGAATCTCCCTTGCTCTTCCCCCCTCCCCCCTACCACCTTCAGACCTTGTCAATTTCACTTGCTTAGAGTCCCTTAAAAAAAAAGCACCCCCCCTTTAATAACACAACCAAATCTTCCACCCGCCTCTTGTAGACTTGCCGTGATTGCAAACCTCTGTGTGTGTGTGTGTGTGTGAGCGTCTGTGTGTGTGTGTGTGTGTGTGTGAGAGAGAGAGAGAGAGAGGAGAGAGAGAGAGAGAGAGAGAGAGAGAGAGAGAGAGAGTGAGAGAGAAATCCTAATTCCATCTAGATATGTTCTTTAACCCCCTTCCCATCCCCCTTCCCAAAGAGAGACTTGAAAGTGGCAAAGAGTAAGGGACAGAGTTAAGGCTACGGGACCTGGGCTCTTTTCTTCTTGGCAGTGGCGGAGGTGGAGGGATGTTTGGGGGGAAAGGGTGATGTCGTGACTTGAAAACTGCTGTCCCCGAATGTGGATGCAGCTTTCTCGTGATTGCTACTGCTGTTGTCCTGAGTGTCTCCTTCTCGTCCTTTCCCCCAACCCCCTCCCCAAGCCCTCCCCTTTCAGGGGAATCTCTGAAGTTCAGCGGATCACTCAGCCGCCGCTGGAACTAGCTCCTTGTTTCCCTCGTTCCCCACCCCCTACTCGAGTCTGTCAGAACGCCCGGGAGGGTCCAACTAGCCCTGTTGGGGCTGCTGGATGTTCCCAGGGACGCTGAGGGCAAAACTCCCCCAGCTTCCCTTCCCGCCAACCCCCCCCCCCCCGCTTTCAGAATGTTAATGACCAATTCAGGAAGAGTCAAATGGGCCTGGTGATACCCCCGCTTGCCTCAGTGTTGTGGAATTATTATGTATGCATGTATTTATTGTGCTTGCTTCGGTTATGTTGTGACTTGCCACATGGGTCTGCTTAGCTAGGGGAGCACGTTTGCTGTGTTTGTGTTGTAGAATCAGTGGCCGTGCAGTAAGACACAGACACACACAGAAAGCCAATGATTTTGCAAACACAAACAAGAGAGGGCAATGCGAGAAAGTCTCATCTAGTTCATCCCCCCACCTTTTTTTTAAAAAAGGTGGTCAATTTCACTTTCTCAGGGTGTGCTATGAGAGGCAGTTACCTGTCTGCTACTTTAAAACACTCCTTAATACTTTTAAGTCAAGAGAAGAGACCTAAAGATATTTACATCTGTCGTAAGGGCAACTAAGTTATTTTCTCTTACTTTGAAAACATTTTTTTAACCTCAAGCTATCCAAAGACCCAATGAGGTGTGTGTGTGTGTGTGTGTGTGTGTGTGTGTGTGTGTGTGTGTGTGTGTGTGTGTGTGTGTGTGAGACATCTAAATTCAGAAGAATCAGGAAACAAAAAGGGAGGAAAATTCTAACGAAAAAGGGAGAGGAAAGGGATTGGGGAAGAGTTTCAGGGTCATTTATGCTTTGCTTTTTACCTTGTAGACCTACCCAAGAAAGGGTTTGCTCAGTATGTGAAAGAGGGAAATTTGAACACTTCTCAAATTACAGCTAGGGAAGAGGGGGAATAGTTGCTAGTTGGTTAGGAATAATGAGAATGAGAAGGCTTTGAAGAGTTTTTCCTTTTTCTTCAAATATGAAAAATGCCATATTTTGGTAAAAGACAGTTTGGTTGCCCAGATTTTTTTCCCAAAAAATTGCCTCTGGTGCTTAATTTTGTTAACTTCAGTTAAAATTCATATCTTTATATCGTATTCTATAGTATTGGAAATATGCTTTTGAGAATGGTATTAGAGTGCCCATGGAAATATCCACAGGCCTGGCATATTGTGAAGTGATTTATCTAGTTAAATGACTGTTACTTGTCTCTAACGTGTCACTATGGCATCTAATTCTTTATGTATATTATATACAGAAATCTGACAGGCCTTCTTTAAGAGAACTGTACAGTTTAAATATTCAAGGAAGAAAGCCTTTTGATGGGTGCTGCTTAAACAAAATAGAGCAGACCTATCAGTTAGGTTTCCATGTGTGCAGGACTCAATTTATGCTATACAATTTTTCAGAAATTAAAAGGTTACCATTGGAGTACCATGCCCTATCTCCAACTGAGCACCACTTATTACTGCAACAGTATTTCAATATTAAGTGATCTTCAAGATATTTCATTTTTCATTTTGATTTCTGAATTTGAATCAGCATGAGAATGTCAGTGCAAGCAAGATAAGCTCTAACAAACTCAGTAGCCAGCTGAAGAGCTCCTGGGGAAGGTGGTGCTGAGGGGAGATCTTGGATTGTACTCGGTAACCTTGTTCATGGGGACATTTCAGTTGTGATCAGAATTTTGGCAACAGCCTTGCAGAACTAATGGGCTTGGGTTTGAAATTGATCTCTCTCTCTCTCTCTCTCTCTCTCTCTCTCTCTCTCTCTCTCTCTCTCTCTCTCTCTCTCTCTCTCTCTCTCTCTCTCTCTCTCTCTTCCTCTCTCCCCCCCCCTTTCTGCAGACACTGTGTGTACCTTAACTGCATACTCAGGGCAAAACTTTCCTGAAGCCTCATGGAATTTTCTAAAAGAGACTCATCCTTAGATTTGTGTGTCAAAAGAAAGAAATTATTTATGAGTCTCTTCTGGTGTTTACAGATATACTAAGCAGGAGTAGCTACAGTGGTCTTTTTTTCCTCCTCTGCCTTAGGTGTTTGACTCTATTAGGCTTACAACAAATCATAACTCGGGAGGTTTCTTGTGCTTTGCAGATGACCTATGAAATTGGTTTCAGCTAAACACGGAAAACCTCATTAGCCCAATGAGTGACATATGAGTCACAAATACAGGATTTTTCAGGATCTTGTTTTTAAATGTTTGGAAAAGTAGGAGGACAAGAATTTTTGAGGGAAATGCCAGAAGCCACATTAATGAAGAAAAACACTATTGAAATATTTTTGAATAATAGATAGGATACGTAATGGTCAACCACGAATAAAATTTTTACACAGTATTTTTATGGTTCTAAATTGGCTGCATTGTAAACCAAGCTTACTACTCTATTAAGTCATTATGCTTTTCAATTATTTAACATCTCTGGCCAGGGAATCTAGTGTGGTCTTTCTCAGTGCACATCAGAAATTATATGTAAGGTATTAATTGCTTGTTGTTAGTGTGAGGGCCTTCTTGTCAGCAGAGAGCAAGGTTTAATTTTAACCTATCAGGACAAATCTTACAAACTGTGAACAGAGGGGGGAAATGATATGGAAATAGCCCCAGTCCTATAGAATGGCATAGCATTGAAATGTACCTAATACAATTCGAGATCTCTCACTAAGAAACCTTGACAGTATCTGCCTTCTAGGTACTGTGTGCATTTGGAAATACTATATCTCCATTTAAATGCAGATCTTCCCTTTTCTCTGGGGAACAGTTGGTGAATCTTTCAATTGAACCACTGGTATGAGAAAAACTAACTGAAGATTTCCCCATGAAAAAGAGAGCTTGCCATTTTGAAATAATGATTACCAAATTTCCTAATATTGTGATTTTATATTGATTTCAAATGTCTTTGTCAAGACAAAAGAATGTACTGTGGACTCCTGATCAAACAAAGCAGCATTCTTTTGTCTCCCTCATATGAAAGTTGTGAAATCAGGAGACTGTTTTCTGTTCTTGAGTTTGTCTTTGCCATCAAAACAGAGGAAATGGACTGTGGAAGGGAGAGCAAGGAGCTAGGAGGGAGACCACCTGGGCTAGGCCAATATTAAATGACTTTCTTTTTAGGAGCACATGAAAACATCAGTCACATTTATCTTTTGAGTGTGCCCAATGCCATTTAAAGAAGTCATGATCGAAAGAGCGTAGGCATAGATCTGGAAGGGACCTCAGAAGCCATCTGTTTCAACACCCTCATTTTACCTACAAGGAAGCTGAGGGCCCAGAGAGATTAAATGATTTCGCTATGATCACAGGAGTAGTAATGACAAAATCAGGCTTCTAGCCCAGGTCCTCTGACTTCAGATCTAGCATGCTGACCCTGCACCAATCTTTTGTCACACCATACACAACAACTTTTGGTTCACAAAACATGGTCACTAATTTGGTAGGCCCTTATATCACAAGAAAAAATAACTTTTTTTCACTCCTAATTTAAGATATTAAATTGTAAAAATGAATAAAAAGAGTGGTTAGAGCACCAGCCTTGAAGTCAGGAGGACTGATACTTACTAGCTGTGTGACGCTGGGCAAGTCACTTTACCGAGATTGCCTTAAAAAAGAAGAAGAAGAAGAAGAAAAGTCAATGTGGGATAATGCATAGAAAGCGGCCTTGGATGCTGGGAAGACTTAGATCCACATCCTGTCTCTGACACCTACTGGTTGTGTGACCCTGGACAAGTCATTTAACCTTTAGGCACCCTTCTAAGACCATAAATGACAGAGAAGGCTGGCATTGGTAGAGAAAGCTTTATTACCCTGGAGGTTTCTGTGCCAGTGACATCACAGGTCCAGTCTCTATCCTTATGAAAACAAATGGTTGCTGCTTCTTAGCTCATTTCTACCGTCACAGTGTACACAGACAAAAACCCGTCTACTTCGACTGTGATGATGGGTATAATTGCAAGGTTCACAATAGGGAAAAACAATTAAGAGATTCATGATTCAGGGTTCTGTTTTTACTTCAGTTCTAAAGGACCACAGTCCTTTGTGAACTTAAGCAAGATATCGATCACCAACATTTCTAAGTGATTGACTGACTTTAGATCCCTGTTGTGAAATATAAGACACAGGAAATTCAATCACCTTATATTTATTTGTGGCATCCGAAAATGTATCCACCTATTAACCCCTTCCTCCCCCGTATCCCCTTAAGTAACCTTGACAGAAGTATAAAAAGGATGCTAGTTAATGAACTAATAACTTAATTATAATTAATATTAATTAATAATTAATAAGTTAATTGTACTTGAGGGCTGCAGGGGAGTTTTAGTTATGACATGTATATGCACATATGAAGCATAATTGCTTTTAAAAAATATTTTAGAGACTAAAACTGAAGGCACAAATCTTATCTTAGGCGTAGCAAAGCCTGAATATTATCATTTTGATGGCTATTTTGAAAATAGAGGAGATGCAATATCAAAATACATATCCTTACAGCTTCCCATTTAAACCAGGCCTCACTTTACAAGGCTGGTTTTTATGGACCACAATATTTATATGCATGCTTGCTCATATTTATTAGCATAATTATAGATTATGAAGCTTGTTTCCTGAAAGTGTTAAATGATAAACTTTGGTATAAGTTGTATTTTAGAAGTATATTTACCTAGAGAGGCAATTTTTTTTTACTTTTTAATTTAAAAAAAATATAGCTAGTCAGGGAAAAGAGAGGAGAACCTTTTATCTGGATTTCTTCTTTTCCTGTTGGGGGAATGTAGGGGCAGATTCTTGTGGAGCATGTATAATTGATTTTCATACATTTATTTTAAAAAGCAGACATAACAAGGAATCTGATACAATGCTTGGAATATATCTCCTTCCTACCAATGTTCTTGAGGAAAATGTAAGGTTGCAGACATCATTTCATGCCCTGTATGTTTCCAAACATAAATCAGGGAAATTGTTAGTGAGCTATAGCTCTTCTTAGAGACTGTAGCTGTAGTATTGCACACAGTGTAAACACAGGCTATCCATATATTTCTCAAGTTATTTTATGTGAGAAGATATCCAAATCTCACATTGTCCAGCCTAGTTATTAGGAATTGATTTTCTATTTAGTATGGATGGCTTAATTTCCCAGTATTGCAAAAATGGTAGATTGATACCAATTTAAGGAGAGAATAGCTATGGTCCCACAGAGCAGTATCCTTTTTGGCTTCAAATCCTTATCACTGACAATGTCTGTCCTAATGTCCATGCTACAACAATTTGACTTTTAACTTAGGGCCAATAGTATGATAACCCAAGTCTACTTCTAGGGCTGCTAGGATGGCATAGGGGATAGAATACCATATCTTTCTGAGTTCAAATGTGGCTAGCAGTGTGACCCTGGGCAAGTCACTTAATCCTGTTTGCCTAGGTTTCCTCATCTGTGAAATGAGCTGGAGAAGGAAATGGCAAACTCCTCCAGTATCTTGAACTAAACAATGAGAAGTTCTGGACCAAAAAATTTAAAACAACTGAACAGCAAGTTTTGGACCAAATATTTAAAAAGATATATAATAACATAGGAGTTTTATTAGATATTTGATTAAAGGTCAAACATTGACCAATATACAGAAGGGTAGTTAGTAAATTCATTAATTTTTGCCTCTGTTTATGCTTCTCAGGAGGTCGGTTGTTTAAGTAGGACCTTATGCCTTGATCAGAGATGGTAGCGCATGAAAGTATGAGTCTAGCCTAGATTCCCTCATGTGAAATACATATGTTTCAGAAATTCTTGTATCTAAGCCAGCCCCCCCCCTCCCCCCGCCCCTGGCCACCACCCCCTTAGCTTTGTACCTACCGTGTACTCTTTGGTTCATTGTTGCTCCTCAAACAAGACACTTCATCTCCTGACTCCGAGAGTTTTCACTCCATGTCCCACCCCCCTCTCCATGTCTGTAATGCTTTTCCTCCCCATTCCCCCTGTTGGTTTCCTTGAAGTCTCAGCTAAAATCTCATCTTTTACAGGAAACCTTTCCTGATTCCTTTTAGTTCTAGTGCCTTACCTCTGATGATTACGTCCTATTTAATGGAGGTTATGTGGTTGGTTTGTACGTAGTTGTTTGCGTGTTGTTTCTCCCATTTGACTGAGAGCTCCATGAGGGCGAGGGTTGTCTTTTAGCTTTCTTTGTATCCTAGCACTTAGCACAATGCCTGGCACTTAGTAGGAGCTTAATAAATGTTTATGGACTGACTGATTGCCCCAACTTACAGAGGTATTCTATACCCAGAGTCTACTTGTAGTATAGAAACAGTATTGGAAAAATAGTGCTGTTCACAGTGTTAGTAATTAAGACCAACATAATGAAATGAAATACAACATTTTTTTTTAATTGAAAGATTTAGATTTGAGAAGGATCTTAGAACTCATTCACTTCAGCCCCCTTATCTTGCAGGTGGAGAAGAGAAAGATCCAGAGAGGTTAAAGGACTTGCAACTAATTCCTAACTAACACTAATTAGGAGGTCATGTGACTAATGAATGGTTGGGGCAGAACTCAAACCCAGATATTCTAACTCCAAGTTAAGCACTCTTGCTTTCATGATTCCTTGGTTTCCAATGTTAATGCTTGAGAAAAAAATAGCATCAGTTAGAAAGAGGTCCATGGAGATGTCTGTGGAAATTCTGAATGAGACTCTTGGGTAATTTCCAGGATATCAGAGGTAGTGGGTTTTTTATTATTCCTGATTTCATATGTGTTAAAGCTAAAAGATCTCTGGATCTGGAGTTGTGAGAGCTAAACTCAGATCCTAAATTCTGATTTTGCCCTGTCACTAACTAGCTCTGTGACCTTGTGAAAATTTCTCAGTTTCTTCATTTGTAAAATGAGATGGTTAGATTAGAGCTCATCAAAAGTCACCCTCCTCCCCACCTAGTTCTGAATCTCTGATGAAGAGGTTTTGATTTTCTTAGAGGCAGCTAAGTGGCCCAGTAGATAGAGTGCTTGGCCCAGACTCAGAAAGGCCTTTATTCAAATCTAGTCTCAGACACTTAACAACCTGATCGAGTCACTTAACCTGCGCCTGCCTCAGTTACCTCAACTATAAAATGGGAATGGAACTAATAACAACATCTACCTCCAAGGATTGTTTTAAGGATAATATTTGTAAAGTACTTAGCACAGTGCCTGGCACCTAGTAGGCAGTTTAATAAATTATTTGTTTCCTTTCTTCTTTCTTTTTTCTTTGATACAGATACCTTATGAGTACCATTCTTAACAATATCAACCAAACAGGGCTATTTTCAACTTGCAGATGGTACAAAGAAAGAAGGAGGGAGATAAAAAGGGAAAGAAAGAGAATAATTTTTGTGTCAAGAGGATGCATATGTGCATTAAAAAAGATAGCCTGAGGTTGTATTGATTGACTTCTGCCTGAGTGGAAAGACAGAAAATCCAGTCCTATGGAAGGGGACTAACTTAGTCTCACTGACTTGGTATTAAGGAGCTTTGTGAATTTAGAATTTATAACACAACAAGAACATGTATCTTTGGGATTATGTACACCTTGTTGGTGGTCTCAACTTTTTAAAATGTCATTAATTTTGGAAACAAAAGTCTATATAGAATATCATTAAATTTAGTATTTGTTCTTCCCTGCTTTAGGTATTAGCCAGCATCTATGACATCAACAAATGTTAGCTGACATCTTTAATTTGAGTTGGGACTGACGTATTTTTTTAACAGTAGGCACTTAGAAGTAGCCATCCAAATGTCATTGTTGCTATAATTTTAAGGGATAACATTAGATCACCAATTGTTATAGATCAGTTGAACTCTTCAATTCTAGATGCTATATAAAATGCTATTCAAAGCCATTTTAATTTTTATATGTGATTCATGGATTGCTATCTGTCTAACCAGTTCCAGTTCTTGAAATGGATCCAACTATATTGTCAGATTCTGGCCTGCTCTTTAAAGGACAAAGTTCGACACTTGATTGGCAGTAATCCAGTACATTTGGACAGTTTAGACAGCCAACCACAGGAATACAGATCCCAAAAAATCTACTTTTTGGCTTCTCCAGTATTAGCTGTTGGCTATATCTCAATTGGTGGGGCACATTGGACTTAGCTTATGCTAGGGGAATCAGGTAGTGTTCTGGAAATTCTTTTTGTAATTTAGATTCATTGTTGAGTTGATCTGTTCTAAGACTCACAAGGTGCCTTATGGCCTGAGTAGATTTTGAATAAATAAAATAAACAGTCTCTGAGATGATTTACTATAAGCCATTATTGAAAGCTAATAAGTGTCCTCCAGCCAATGTTCAATTATTTGGGGGTAATGGAAGACATATGGATACTTGAAACCCAAACCTACTCTTAGCCCATAGTTTGATACCTCAGTGATGCGCACAGGTTGTAAAATTGACTTGTTTTATTTCTTTTAAATTTGGTATCTATTTATTGGATGCCTGCTAGAGATCTAATATAGTTAGAATGCGAAGGAATGTTAGAACTAATTTAGTGTAGCCCCTTAATTCATCTTTTTTTCTGATTCTCATTTTACAGATGAAGAAACTGAGACCTGGAGAGATGCCCAAGGTCACAGAATTGGTAGAGCCATTTCTTCATTCTGGGTAGCTAGTTGAGGCAGTGAATAGAGCATTGGACCTAGAACCAGGAAGACCCAGTATTTGCAAGTCACTTAACTCTACTCTACCTCAGTTTCCTCATTTTTTAAAAATGGGAATACTCATGGCACCTACCTACCTCAAAGGGTTGTTGTGAGGATCAAATGACACCTTAGGATGCTGTAGAAATACTAGTTATTATTAAGCACCTAACTCCCTCAGTCCACTGTATTTCCCGCTATACCAATTCAATTCGGCAAATGTTATATTAAGCTCTTGCCAGGTGTTAGGCATTGGGCTGGGTCATGAATATACATTACAAAAATGAAAGACCTTCTTCCTTTAAAGAGCTTACATTCTAATATACTCAGTGTTACTTGGCATGAGTGTAGATATGAAAGAAGCATAGGCCCCATTTTTGGTTCTTTTTAGGCTCATTGGGGAAAAAAAAATCAACATACAAGAAATAGTTAATTTAGAACAAGAGGCAGTCTTGTCCCAAAAAATGAGTCTTTGATTGAGATACTAATCATCAGTGATATGGTCAGAATGAGAGACAGAGGGCTTGGATAATCAGTCCCTAAAGGTGAAAACCTCAGTGTACTGCCTGATCCCTTTAACATGTCCTTTTATGGAATTGTCAGTTTTCCTTTCTAGCCTTTGAAGGAAAATGCACAGTAATGGAAAAATACCAATTCTATACTGGAGGCTATACTTGCCTGTCATGGTGACTGAAACAAACAAACAAAAAAGGGTAGCAGGTACCTCGAAGATAATGAACCAATAACTTGATATAAGCCCATCACGGATATTGGGGTCCACTTTGGTTCTTGGTTTTTTGTTTGTTTTTTATTCTGATCTGCAGAGTTGACAACTTTTAAAGTTTTCATCCTATCCCATATTACAAGAGGTAACTGAGAAGAAAACTCTTCTGTAGAAAGGCATCTCCCTCACTCTGTTGGTATTCTGATAGCAGTCTTGACATAGTATCACTACTGAGGCATTACTGAAGTGAAGTTTGAGCAGCAACAACTTTGAATTATAGACAACAGTAATAAAAATGAGAAGAAACAGCAAAGCATGTAGTGGTTGGAAGGTCAGTCTTTTTTATTTTTTTTTAGGCAATTAGAGTTGAGTGACTTACCCAGGGTCACACAGCTAGTAAGTGTCAAGTGTTTGGTCTAAGGCTGGATTTGAACTTAGGTCCTCCTAACTCCAAGGCCAGAGCTCTACTCACTGCATCACCTAGCTGCCCTGAGAGAGGTTCAGTCTTAAAGTCAGCAAGACCTGGGTTCAAGTTCTGGCTCTGACATATACTGGGTAAATGACAAATTGTTTAACCCCTCAGAGTCTCCCAGAGGTCTTCAAGATGAGAACTTATAGACCAGTTGTTGATCGGTATCAGTGGAGAGAGTTTCCACGCTAGGATTTCCTTACAGATATAAAATCATATCTCGGAAGGAAGATAGGAAGGAAGGAAGGAAGGAAGGAAGGAAGGAAGGAAGGAAGGAAGGAAGGAAGGAAGGAAGGAAGGAAGGAAGGAAGGAATCATCTGACTTACTTGGAGTCCCAATTGCAAGGGGCAGGGTATGTGGGGAGTGTTGTAAGAGACAGAGAGACAGAGAGAATATAGAATTAGGGACCAAAGTACCCACAATTGTTGTTATTTCCTAATTTGGATTATAAGACATGTCAGAATAGTCTATCTTAATAAGAGGCAACAATGTGATATGGCTACCAGGAAAGCTAATGCCATCTTAGGCTGTATTTAGAGAGGAAGACTGCCCAGGAATAACGTACTCTGACCTTGTCAGACCATATCTGGAATATTATATTCAACTCCGAGTACCATGTTTAAGGAAGGATTACTGATGAGGTAGAGAGTGTCCATAGGAGGGCAGCTAGAATAATGAAGATCCTTGAATTCCTGGCCTGTGAGGATGGGTGAAAGGATCTGTGAATGGTAGCCTGGAGAAGAGTTAGAGAAGACATGATGGCTATATTCAAGTATTTGAAAGGTTGTCACTTGGTAGAGAGAGGTTAGATGAGGTTTGCTTGGCCCAAGAGGGAAGAATTGGGAACAATGGGTAGAAGCTGTAAAGATACAAATTTACCTGATGTGAGGAAAAATCTACCTGACATTTCGAGCTGCCTCAAAGTAGAACGGGAGGTGTTGGAAGGTAGAGGATTCTCCCCTTACTGGAGGTCTTTAAGCAAGACTGAATGACCCTCGCTCAGGGAGGGATTCTCGTTCAGGTGTGAGATGAAGAAGATGGCCACGAAGGCCGCTTCCAGCCCTGAAATTCTCTGATCCAATATATATGAGTTTTATGTAACAAAACAAAGAAAAATGCATTTTTACTGATTTTGGACTTAACAAAATACTCTAATGGACTGACACAGAATGAATTTAGGTTAAACTCTATTATTGCTGTTGTCAAAGTCCCCGCTGACCCACCTGGTTCTGTTTCCAAGGTACCAAGCATTTCTTCAGTTATAAAGACTGCTGCTGAATTAAAGCGCATCTTGAGCTCCACTCACTCAGCCCTGCACCTTAGACACTTTCCAAACTCCTCCCTGACCTGGGGTAAGTCCTGCTGGTTTGAATTGTGTGAAGTTGTCAAAGGTTGCTTTGCTCTCCAGAGCTTGGCACCAGCCCCACTGAAATGTGATGCCATTGGTTTTCAGTAAAGGTTCCTTTCTGCAGGGCTGCAAACACTCAGATCAGCTGCTACTGTGTATACACAACTAGGGAACAAACCAACCGGCACATTTAAAGCAGCCTTTTTAACCCCGAGACTTTCCAAGATTTCTTCCTCCCCCAGGAAGTTTCCTTTTTTTCTATTGTCAGACTTAGCACCGTGCTCTTGTAATCAGATCAGAGAGCTAGGATCTCTGCTGCACAGTAGAGAGGCTTCCTTAAGATATTTGTCCTTGAAACTGCACCAAACTCTTGGAAGAACCCAGAACCTGTAAGTATGCATGATTTAGGCAACAATAAATAGTACAGGGCAAAGCTGCAATCAACCATGATACAATATCCGATTAGCAGTGCAGGAGGGATTTTTCCAACGTTATGTTACCTTCATTTTCAATTCGTTCTGAGGAAACAAATCAATTCTAGCTTCTGATACAGTGACTTTGCAGTAGATGGGGTTGTAATATGTTTGATTTAACTATTTGCTCTTCTCGTTTGTCTTTTAATGTGACTGATGGGACCATCTTTGCCATCCTTAAACTGTAGAAAGAACTTTAAAAAATGTATTAAGAATTATAATTGTGGGTCATGTCCAGTCTCAGAAATAAGTTAGCTTTGTGGAATTTTTTTTGTAACATTCACGAAACAAATACATAGGCAGGAGGATGAATTTGTTTCATTTTTCCTACCAATAAAATATATTAATTTTGCAGCCTTAATTCACTAGTAAAGAGCATTCCAGTATTGTTTTGTCTTAATTGAATTCTACCCAATGCTGTCTCTTCGGTGTTTTACTATCTTGTATTTGTCTATTTAAGTTACTTTGCTGGGATTGCAGTCTGGTTAAACCTGTATTTAAGCACTATTTATATTCTAGGCACATCCGGGTAAAATAAGTGCTCGAGATTTTTTTTTTAAAGGTGTGGGAGGGGGTACTTTAAAAAAGGATAGTTTTATTTACCCTTGAGAGCTTATGAATGCACAATATGCATGATTGTTCAATATAGACCACAGCCCTTAAGTGTCCCAGGTTCTAAGTCAGATCTCTACCTGTCCACTTTTGCAACTCTTGATAATAAAAGCCTTGAGCTCTCTTACAATCGATGTTTAATATGTAACAATACTTATGTTTATAATATTAATTTCTCCTGGGTTAGCCTGATTGATAGCTGGATTGTGGTTTCTTAAGAGCTTGCTCCCTGAAACCCACACAAGAGCTGCATTCCATTTAACTAGTGAATGTAAAAATGAGTAACCATGGATTCAGCCACCGCTAACTGCCGAGTGCAATGACTTGTTGTAAACAATACAAATGAGCCAGGAGAGCAGGAGCAACCAGACATGAAATGATTTTAATAGAAATTACGGTAAAAGGTCATGTGATCCTGTATCAGCTTGTGTTGAGTATTAAAGGGAAAGCCTTCTTATTTTTGTTATTGTTGTTTGTTGTTGTTTTTAAACCATCCAGTTCTATCTAAAGTGGATAGCTCCACAAACTTGGCAGCTCCACACACTGAGCATCCTTGGAAGAGGGTGGGCAAAAGTAATTTTGAGGAAATCCTGGTAACTTGTGGATTTCCAGGGAGTAGGTAAATTACTAGAAAGAAAAGAAAATCTGTGTATCTCCAGGATGGTTACCTTCAAGGGAAGCCAAGGTTAATTGTAAAAGCTACGTTTTAGTGTTTTCATAAGAAAGGTCATCTCTGCCCCTTTAGGTTTTCCGAGTGATTTTTTCCCTGACCTGAACCTCCTTAAAACACTGGATTGGAATTTTCAGGCTGTGTTTTCTTGAGAATTGTTATCCCCCAGTGTCAACCTCTGCAGTATGGTAACAGGCACATGCAGATCACATGACCGCTGCTGTCTCACCTCAAGGTTCTCGTCCAGCCAATTCTTTGCTGACATATATGTAGCTGATTTTAACACAAAACTTGGGCTTTTCCTCTATAGTGGGGTAGTAGGAAGAGCACTGGTCTTGAAAATCAGAAGATCTAGGTTCTGGTCCTGGTTTTGCTACTTTCTAGCAAGGTGACCTTGAGGTAGTCACCTCTTTGAGACTCAATGGCTTCATCTGCACACCTCAGTATGGACGGTCTATGGCAGTGACCATGATCAGAACATTTCAGCACCTGGCAAGCAACCTTGTGATAGCGATGAGCTTTTCCAGGTTTAACCAGGGCTGCTCAAGTACTTGCAATGTTTCTTAGCAATACTCTATCATTGTTAAGTAGCAATTTCTGATCTGCATAAGTAGGGGTGTCTACCATATGGTGAAATCACAGATCCAGACCCTACCCCAAAATCACTCCAAACTCAACGAAAGTAGTGGTAGTTATGTATCAGAAGCAAGACTTGAACCCTGTCTTCAGATAGACCCAGATGGCAAAAACAAACAACAAAATACAAAGACTTTTCCTTTAATGCTAAATATAAGCTGATGCAGTAGCACATGACCTTTTGCTGTAATTTCTATTAAAATCTTTTCATGTCTGGTTGCTTCTGCTCTCCTGGCTCATTTGTATTGTTTACAACAACTCATTGCACCCAGGCAGTTAGTGGTATCTGAATTCTTGGTTATTCATTCTTACATTTACTTATAAAACTAGTGAACTAGTAGGTTTTGGTTCTGGTTTTTCATCATTGGGCTTTTGATTTTTATCAGTGTGGGAATTCCTGGTGTGGAAACTTCCTCCACCTATGCAAATTACAACTCTTTTGTAACTTAAAAAAGACTTGCTGCCTGTGGCTTGCTCTTGTAAATGTATAGTGCATATACGTCCAATGCTAGACTTTAATCCAATCTTCCAGACTCCAGGTACCCCAAAAACAATAGTAGTTAGTATTAATAGAAGAACAGGAGGATGAAGAAGAAGAATTTATATATATATATATATATATATGTACAAGTGAACATATAACAAATTTGTGAACTCCCTAACAGCTCTTAACCAAGAGCAAATTAGTGGTTCATGCTTGTAGTAACAGCTCAGTTCTCAGCCTAATGGTTTGTTTATTTATCTGATGACTGTGTCCTTAAGATGTCTGAGCTTATTTAAAAAAAGTGTGTTTGAATGCCAACATTTCGTTTGGCAATAAAGGAGTAAACAGAAACATAATTTATCATTTTGTATACGTGTAGGAAGATCAATTTGGCATAGAGAAGTCAAGAATGGGCGTTAAGAGGGAGGCTTTAGGCCACAGGCTTTAGGCCATCTGGAAATCTGAGTCACAAACAGTAGGCATCACATGTATTTCACTAAAGAAAGAACCCATCTTCGTGGATATATGCAATGTGGAAAACAGACTACATGAACCAAAGACTGATGCTGGCCCTGCATTGGTCTTTTCATCCCCCACCATCCCCTGAATAGATAGCATAGATAGTAGGTAGCATCATCTTAGACAACAAAGAATAATGATATATTTATATGTTACCTCTCTATATAGCATATAAATATTTATGGGTATATATATATACCCATATATAGCGATGCATACTGTGTAATAGATTTTCAGTCAGCCTTTTTGTTTTCTATTATTATCTTCACCCTGTTAGGACTGATCAGCAAATGACAGGCATAAAACATTGAGTTATAATTTTGAAGCTCGGCAAACATGTAATAGCACCAGCCCCCTCCATAAACACTGGGGACAGCTAGCCTGACTTCGAAGAATGAACGTAAATGTGACAGGCAAGTAAATAGCAGAGTAGAGGGCTTCCTGCTTACAGAGACACTGCACTGTAGGAAATATGACAAATCCAGCCAGCTCCAGCATTCAGATGAATTTATATATTAGATTGTAAGCTTCTTGGGGATAGGGATCGTTTCATTCTTTGAGCTTGCATCCTCAGTCTAGTGCAGTTGCTGTTTGGTGCACAATCGGTGCTTAATAAATACTTGTTGATTGATTGATATTACTTGGGAATAATTAGATAATATATCAAATGGAGGTCATTAAAATACTACCAACAACAACAATTCATATTTATAGGTTGCTTTAAGGTTTACAAAGTGTTTTCCTCAAAATAGTCATGTAAGTTGGTGGCACTGGTATGATTGCTTCCATTTTACAGATGGGGAAACTGAGGCTCAGAAAGATTAAGCAATTTGTCCAAACTGGGAAGGGAAGGGAATAAACATTTATATGGTGCCCGTTCTGTGCCAGACACTGTGTTGCATGCTTTTTAAAAAGCAAATATCTCATTTGAGCCTTCAGATAACTCTGCAAGGTAGGTGCTGTTATTATTCTCTTCTTTACAGTTGAGGAAACTGAAGCAGACAGAAGTCAAGTGACTTGCCTAGGATCACACAGCTAGTTAGTGTCTGAAGTTGGATTGGATTTGAACTCTGGTCTTCCTGGCTGTAAGCCCAGTGCCCTAGACACCATGCTACTCAGTTATCTCAAAAAGTCATACTTTCTAGTTATTATTATCTAGTTATTTTTATTATTATCTAGTTTTATTATTATTATTTGGTCATTAATTATTATCTAGTTATTATTTGATATAATTATATCAAAGTCACACTTGCTAGTAATTATTGAGTTTACTATTTAATACCAGGTCTACTTACTCCAAAACCAACTTCCTTACCACTCTACTACCCTACCTCTCAGGTACTACTGCTCCTTAGCCCAGGATCCAAAAATGCCCAAGTAGTTCCCTGATGGTCAGCAGGGAGGTAGACTTAATAAAGGAAATTGGACATAACAACCTAGAATCCAAATACAGACTTTAACAAGTTATAACAAGTTGGTTTTATTTTTCTTGCCTTAGTTTTCTCAGTGAGAAGATTGGGAATAAAATGGTTTTTGACCTTAGATCCCTGCATTGCAAAGTAAAATAGAATCAGGCCTTATAGATGTACAAAGCATACAACACTATGTCCACAGAAAGCAGGGCTTAAGGGGTGTGGGGTGAGTCATGGTTTAATATGCAACCTTGCTTTAATGTAAGGAGTCACTTTCCGGATTCTTTATTGTTAATAAGTGCAGTCAACCAGTTCTGTAAAACATAAATTAATAATAACTAGCATTTATATAGCACTTTAAAGTTCTCAAAGTATCTGACAAATATTATCTTCTTTGATCCTCACAGCCATCTTGGGAGAGGTAGGTTTCATTATTACCCCCATTTTACAGATGAGGAAAGGGAGTTTGAGGAATAGAGATAGAGGCTGAGACCTGTCCAGGGTCATGTTGTGAATGTAGTCTGAGAACAGATTTGAACTCAGGTCTTCCTGACTCTAAATTCAACGCTTTGTCCACTGTGGTCCCTTTATCCCTTCTCCCCACCAATACCTCTAATTTAAAACAGGTTTAGGATATATGTAAAGTAAAAGCTTGCTAACATTTAAATTAGAATTATCCAAAAAAGTGAAAGGGGTCATTTGAGACAGTAGTGTCTCATTGGTTTTCAATTCAAAGCTGGATAAAAGCAATTTGGGGGGATGCTGGAGTGAAGTTTATGGTACAAGTCAGGGTTGAACTAGGTGCCCACTGAATTTCCTTCTAATCCAGATTCTGTGCTAACATCCCCTCTTGGTTGAAAAGTAAACTATACAGAGACATAAAGAGATCCTAGGGAATCATAGATTTAGACCTGGAAAGGACCACAGAGGGCATCTAGTCCAATCCCCTTATTTTTTAGATGAGGAAACAGATTCCTAGGAAGGTTAAGCAGTATGCCTAAGGTCATACTGGTAATAAAAGCCAAAGGCAGAATCTGAATCCAGGTTGTACAGTTGCAAAGCCGCTGTACCATCTGCAAAGGGGAAGGATGTATTTGTTTAGTCAACAAGTGTTTCTTATGTGCCTTCTGCATGCCAGGCACTGTATTCGTTGCTAGGGATACAGAGATGAAAATGAAACAATTCCTGCCCTCAAGCTTACGAAAGTTCTATGTAGTGCCATTTGGGCTTTGTGCAAATTTCAAGTCTAAATCAGGTGGTACAGGTGAAGGCAGAAAAATGTTCCTCAGTGTTGTTGGGGCCTTCTAAATGAGATCCCAAAAGCTGGAAAACAAAACATATGAATATTGGCTGTTCTCAAAGACCTGAATTTTAAAAGACAAACAAGAATTAAAGTTAAGAGAATACCATGGATGTGACCACAAAAATGAGATAGGAGGTTTCGTGTCAAAGGAACAAAGTATGAATCCATGAGCCTTCCTGAAATCTAAGAACTGGCCAAACTTTTAAATTCCTAAATTATCTTTCAGATTTACAATGCTTTTCTTGTTTTGTGTGAGGAGACCCCCCAAATTAAGCAGTAGTGGGAAGTAAAGGGTGGGAGAAAAGACCTTAGATGTTTCAATAGTGTTGTTGGCATGTCTAACAGAGAGGAAAGTGCGTTATCCTGGATTATAACCTCAGTTCTGAGGTTTTCTTTTTTCTTTTCTTTTCTTTTCTTTTTTTTTTTTTGTGAAACAGTTGGGGTTAAGTGACTTGCCCAGGGCCACACAGCTAGTAAGTGTCAAGTGTCTGAGGTCGGATTTGAACTCAGGTGCTCCTGACTCCAGGGCTGGTGCTCTATCCACTGTGCCACCTAGCGGCCCCAGTTCTGACATTTTCTAATAATAATATAATTCATATGTACAAAGCTTTAGATTTTTACAAAGTATTTATTCATGATACCTGTGTGAGGAAGGTAGTATCCTAAGTGTTCCCATTCTTATTTCTGTTTTGTACATGAGGAAACTGAATCTCAGATAGGTTACATGATTTTTCTCTGGTCACACATAGTATTGTTTAAATTGACCTTCAAGCCTGGGGATTAGGATGAATAATTTACCCTTTCTGAGACTCATTTTCTTCTTCTGTAAAATGGAGATAATACTTTCATTACTGAAGGATTGCTATAGAATTAAGTGAAATAATCTATGTGGAGCACTTCATAAAATATGAGGTGCTACATATATGTTATTCTATTATCATTACCTAAAATTTCAGGAAAAGGAAGGGAATCACTTTTTCTTTCCCATGGTTCTGGCCATTTTGAGGCACAACTAAAATGTCTTGGAAATTCTTGGGATAGCCAGCAGATAGTAAATATGTAACAAATATATCTGGGGCATAGTGGAGAGAGTACTGGACCTGGGGTAGGAAAACCTGGGTTCAAATCCTGCTTTAGGTGCTTTCTCTCCTCATGGATCTAGGCAAGTCACTCGACCTCTGTCAGACTCAGTTTCGTCCTTGTAAAATGAAGGTAATAAGAACCATAGCGTTTCACTTCACAAGATTACTATGAAGATTATATGCATATATGTACATGTGTGTATGTATATATGTATATGTACACATACACAGAAAGACATGTCTATACCTGTGTGTACATATATACATGTACAGATGTATATATATACATATATATAAATATATAACTATTTTATATGCATATATTTTACATATAAAAGTACTTTGTATATACTATATATGTGTGCATGCATATGCATATATGTAGATTGCTTTGTAAACCTTCAAGTACTAAATGCACATGTTATTAATTGCTCATATTAAGAATGTAGGGAAGGATAAGGACTTTTATTAGGGAAAGGCCAGATGTCTAAGCAGTTGCTTTTAGTAGTGAAATCCCTGGAACACCAAACTGGAATGTAGGGTGCAGATGACTTGGTATTTTCTCTACCCCAACCCCCAAATCAATTTGACACACATTTATTAAGCACTTGTTATATAAAAGACACTATGATAGATATTGTGAACATAAATATGCAAACCCAACTAAATCTTTCTAAGAGAGGTATCGGAGCAGTTAAAGGCGTTTGCCTAACTGATTTTGTCAGCAATTGATTTTTTGGCTGAGTGTAGGAGGCAGTGCATTCACATCTCAATCACACCCCAGTGTTTCCTTCCCAAGAAGACTGGAAAGAAGATACCAGCGGAGATCTCTAGAAACCACATTCTGTTTATCCAATACATATTACTTTTAAGGCAGCAACAGCTGCAGAGTGGGTGACCTAGATCAGTGCAGCACAGTACAATGAGAAACATGTTGGCTTGAAAGAAATAAGACCTGGGTTTGAATACAGCTGTAACTACTTACCTATACGACTGTGGATAAATCCCTTAACCCCTCTACTCCTCATTTCTTTTTTGAACTAGATAACCTTTAAGGTCCCTTCCAGCTCTAAATCTCTCATCCCATCTGAAGGCGCCACCTACAAGTGTATTCAGGGTGTTCTAAAAGGTTTTGTGAAGTTTTAAACTTTTTAATATTAGAAAACCGCACAAAGACTTTGGGGATGTCAGGTATATCAAGGCAATAAGCTTCATGTCGCTTCTCAACTTTCTCTTCTAAGACTACTGACAAAGCCAGTAATTCAGTGTGATAATGCATGAGTGACATGGGGTATCTGGTCAATGTCTCCAGGAAAATCATAGAATATTCAAGCTGGAAAGAATTGTGTTGATTCGACTTTGGCAATCTCTTATGTACCATTTTTCCTCCTTTCCTTTACTCCTGAAGCCATATACAGGTCAGGATCCTCAGCAGTTTTCCTCCTTTGCATTTGCATCCTCAGCACCTAGCACAGTACCCGGCACATAGTAGGAGCTTCATAAATGCTTGTTGTTGACTGATTCTCACCTACCTGGTAATTGCAATTGCCTCTTAACTGGCCTTTCTGTGTTCAGTCCCTTCTCAAACCAGACCGTCCTTTACTCACCCTGTTAGAAATAATCTTCCTAATGCCATGCTGTTATTGAGTCATTCTGCTCCTTGTAAACCTTTTCCCATTGCCTTATGGATAACTAGTAAATTTCTGGGCTCAGCATTCAGATCCTTCTGCAGTTTGGTTCCAGATCTTTCCAGGTTTATTTCATACTGTTCCCCATCCCCATGCCTTGAATTTCAGCCAAAGTGGACCACTCTACCCACCACTTTTATGTTGTATTCTTTTAATTATGTGGTTTTTTTTTTGCCTTAATCCTGCTTTGTGGAATACATTCTCTCTTTAGATGCCACCTCTCCCTAAAGCTTTCTCTGGACCAACCCCCAGGTTAAACTGATCTCTCCTTCCTTAAATTACTTGTACTACTTTGCATTGATTGAGCTGTCCCTTGTGTCATCATTATTGAGGGTACGTATAGTTCTTCCCCACGTGATTAGATTGTAAGCTCCTTGAGGGCAGGATCTGTATTCCTGTCTCCATAGTCCCAGCATTTAGCATAATGCTTTGTGCATTAAAGGCATTTTGTAGTAGTTCCTTGATTTAAATTGAATCTTTATGATCATATAATCTACAGATGAGGAAACTGAAGCCCAGCGAGCTTTTGGTGATTCGTCCAAGATCACATAGCTGATTTGTCAGAGTTAGTACTAGAACTTAGGTCTCCTGGGCTTCAATCCCATTGTTTTTCTTCTATACCATTCTACTTGTCATAGGATAGACTAAAAAAGAGAGAATTTCCATTTGCAGCAGGAGGGATTTTGGATATCCAGTAAGTAATAACATAGGTTAAGTAGGATTATTAGACTTTGTTTCTTTGGGGTTCTCTTATGTAAATAAAAAAAAACTTTAGGGAATTAAAAACATTGGACCAGGATCGGGGGCAGAGGGGAGAGGGGTGGAGAACAATTTAATTTAGGCATTTTGGATTTGAGGAGAAAAAAGACAAGGACAGAGAAGCAAAACTTTCTACTCATTTCTTCTATAGAGAATATAGAATGGTCCTGAATAAATAGAATGAATAATGCAAAAAAAAATGTAATTCAGTTCTGCATTTTGATGTGTTAAAATAAAGAGACAAAGGGAAAGAGTAAGAGATGAAAAGGGGAAAAGGAAAAGGGGGGAGAGGTAAAGAAACAAAATTTTCTGTTTTTTTTTTAAAGAAAAGAACAGAACTATGCTGAATAAATACAATAATTAATGCAAAAGTTGATGTTCCCTTCAGTGACTCAGATCATCACTCCTAAGTAGATGAATGGTCTTAGTAGACAGTCTTCAGGAGTTGCTGGAGCTGAAAATTTCATTTTCCCATGGGTATCTCATGATGAGCTTCTCCATGCTTAGTTAGCCTGGTCCTTGGACAACAGACGAACAGTCCATCACTACTAGCCCATCTGGGGGGTAGGGTGGGGTGGGGCCGATGGGAGGGAGCTGCGTTGGAGAAGAGAACCTATGATTTCCATTGGTTAGGCAATTCTTTGTGAGGAAGCTTCCTCTACCAAAGGAATTCAGGGCCTATTTTGCAATGTATAGTATTAGAGGGTTGCCTGGGGAAACAGAGATTAAGTTAGTTGCCCAGGGTCATACAGCTGGTATGTGTCAGAGGCAGGACCCACTTCTTCCTGGCTCTGGGTCAGCTGTCTATCCATTATGATGAACTGCCTCTCCTAAAGCTTATACTGTGGGCAAAAATAGAGTTGATCCACAAGCCCAACCTTACTGACTCTTGGGGACTGTGGATATCAGAATTAATAATTTTCATTTGCATTTAAGGAGTTTTACAAATTCCTGAAGGTAATCTAGCTTGCTTTTCCTCTTCTGTTCAACTCTAGGCCTACCTCATTTTCCATCTGTATCACCTATTCAGAATATACATACTAATGGCATTTAGGTTTCATAGGGTCTAGAGTACTAGAGTCAGAGTTAGGAAGATATGAGTTCAAATGCAACTTCAGGCATTTACCTGCCTTGTTAAGTCACATAACCTCTCTCTCTGTCTCAGTTTCTTCATCTGTAAAATTAGGATAGTAATAGTACCTACTTCATAGAGTTGTGAGGATCAGATGAAATAATATGTATCAAATGCTTTGCAAACTTTAAATCACTATTTAAATAGTGGTGATATTGTTGTTCAGTCGTATCTGACTCTTTGTGACCCCATTGGGGTTTTCTTGACAAGGATATTGGAGTGGTTTGCCATTTCCTTCTTCAGCTCATTTTACAAATGAGGAAACTGAGGCAAACAGGATTAAGTGACTTGTTCAGGGTCACACAGATAGTATGTATCCGAGGTTGGATTTGAACTCAGGTCTTTCTGATGCTAGAGCTGGTGCTCTATCCACGGGCCATTCAGCTGCCCCTTTTAAATGGTAGTTGTTATAGACAAGACCCATAGATCATTCAATCACACACATTTTGTAGTCTGGTAAATAGATATTCTTTATTTACTTGCTCTTCCGTGTGTGGCTATTCAGCCCAAACTCTTGATTGGTTACAGATCTCTTTCAGAATGCCCTCTAATGTTCTGGGTCTTGATGCATCCAGCACAATCAATCAGTTTGTCAGTGAGCATTTATTAGTTGCTAATTCGCTGTGTGTGCGACAGGCACTGAGCTAAGTTCTGGGGATGCAAAGAAAAAGCAAAAACAATTCCTGCTCTCAAGAAGCTTACATTCTAATGGGAGAGACAATGTGCACATCTATCTATTTATCTATCTATATATATCAATATTTATCTATATCCATCTGTCTATCTGTCTGTCTATCTATCTATCTATCTATCTATCTATCTATCTATCTATCTATCTATCATCTACCAGATACAGAATGTATGGAAGGGGGGCAGCTAGGTGGTGCAGTGGATAGAGCACCAGCCCTGAAGTCAGGAGGACCTGAATTCAAATCCAGCCTCAGACCAAACACTTGACACTTACTAGCTGTGTGACCCTGGGCAAGTCACTTAGCCCCAATTGCCTAAAAAAAAAAAAAAGAATGTATGGAAGGCAAACTTAGAGCAGCAATTTTCAAAGTGCGGTCCAAGAACTTCTAGGGGTCCCTGACTCCCTTTCAGGGGGTCTACAAGGTCAAAATAATTTTCATAATGATATTAACATATTATTTTCTTATTAAAATATGCCTTTCTTTTCCAACTACTTATCTGTGTGAGGCCAATTTTATTGATATACTTCAACCAAAATCACCTATCACTGATTGAATAAAGAAGCAGATATGAGAATCCAGTTGTCTTCTATTAAGCCAGACATTAGGAAGATTTGCAAAAATATATTTTAAAATGCTACTCTTCTTAATAGTTTTTTTGTTTTGTAAAATATAATTTTCTTTATAAAATATACTAACATGTTTATTATTTATTATAGGATGGCATAAGTTACAATGCCAGGTCCCCAAAGAAACTCTTGTCAAGCTTCCCTCTCTATCTTTCTATCCCCAAAATGTCCTCATTATGAAATCTGGTGGATTCTCTCCTTCTACAGGCTCTCCAGCTCTTTGGGAATTACGTCTGTGGTATCTTACTTAACCCTTCAGATTCCCCAGGCAGCTCTCTAATGCTATCAGTTGAAGAGTAGGTCCTAAATTGCATTGGTAGAGGGAGCTTCCTCATAAGGAGTTGCCTAACCAATGGAAATCATAGGTTCATAGTTGTTATTTTAAATGAATAAATAGAATATTTAACATTTTATATTTTAATTTCTAATAGGTAATACATATAATACATATATATAAAACTCATATAAACAAAATCTCTTAGCATCCTCAGTAATTTTTAAGAGTATAAGGGATCTTCGTACCAAAAAGTTTGAGAACCACTGGCTAAGAAGCTCTAGTGGGGGTGGAATGGAAGGAATGGGAAAGGCCTTATGGAGAAGACACCATTTGAGCTGAGCCTTGACAGAATCCAGGCATTCTAGGAGGCAGAGGTGGGGGGGGGAGAACCTTCCAGGCTTGGGGAACAATTCCATATGTAAACAGGAGCATTGGAGGACCTAACCATCCACAGAGAATTGATTTTCAATTGGACTCTACTATGTATTTCCTCCATCACACTGGCAAACACCTTTGGTGAAAATACATCTTGCTGTTTTATGCCTTTGCTTGATGTTTATGATCCGAGGGGTCATTGAATAGGGTTCTTTCTGTTGTGATATCTTTCAGCTAATCTTGAATGGTTTTGATGTACGAATAGGAGACATTTTGTTGGAAAAGAGCCTTTTAAGGCAGTGTTTTGCTCTACCAAATCAAATACTGCTTTTACCTCTGTAAATTGGCTCTGTAAAGTATTATTTAATTTCATACAATCCTGTAGGGTAGGTACAGTAGGTGGCTTTATTATCCCCATTTTATATATGAAGAAACTGAGACATGGACAGAGTACATGGGTTGCTTAGGGTCACATAGTGAGGTAGTGATAAAGCTGGAATTAGAACCAAAGTTGGCCCTACTTCTAACCCTGATCGTTTCCATTATGCCATGGCTTGGTTTTATGGCTATAGATATCACAGATGTGATCCCTGAAGGGCTGGAAAGCCTACAGAAGGAAGGAGCCCACCATAGTTCATAGTGAGGACATTTTGGGGACAGAAAGATAGAGGGAAGTCTCTTGGCAAGAGTTTCCTTGGGGGCCTGGCATTCTCATTTATGCCATCATCTGCCCTTTTTTAGGAAAGGTGAAGGTGACATGGTTTATAATTCCTTTCTATTCCTGAGGCCTAAGACCTGGTTTCTTGACTTCATACTAGGCACTCGAGAACATCTTGTACCTCCTTGTGCTCCAGTCTCCTGGGGTCCACCAGACGCGTAGTATTTTCCCCAGATTGTTGCCTGCTGCTCTCACACTGTGTCCGCCTGGCACTTTATTTGCAGAACAGATGGAGCACTGATCCAAGAGGTACTCTCTGTTCTTCTTAGTCGTTTTGAAGAATTGGGCTTGGCTAGGGAAGGTTGATGCCAAATTAGTGGACAGTCTGTCACTGGTCTCAGATTCCTCTCAGAGACAAAAGAGGCATTCTGTAACAGAAAGCAAGAAGTCTGGAAATCCCCTCAGCCAAGAGGTTGGAGATGGGGGTGAGTGGTCTGGGAAATTCCCCTTAGGTCAGGCATTTCCAGTATTTCCAAGCCTCTCCTCTCCCCACATCTTACCTTAAAGTGCAAAAAAGTAAGAATGCTTCATTATCCTCTAAGAAGTGTATGAATTTTGGAGAAGGAAGAATGAGAAGAACCAATGGTTAATAAACATTTATTAAGTGGCCCACTATGTGCCAGGCACTGGGGATACAAATAAGAAAAAAAAAAAGATAGTCCCTGGTCTCAAGGGACTTACAATCTAAAGGGAGTTGGGAGAATACATAAAAGAAATCTGAAAAGTTAGGGGGAGGGGCTGCCAAAGAGTACCTGTGTGTAGGGGCGCAATGTTCATAGAGTTGAAACGAAACATAGCAGCTGATGGAAAATAATTAGCTGAAAAGCTCTGAGCTCTCTATACTAGAAGGCTTTAGGAAGAGTTTATTACATAGAAGAGTATAGAGAAGACAGTATGGTGCCATTCTACTTTCTCTTAGCAGAGCTAACTTTGAGCATTTCCCCTAAATAGCCTGTACCTATTGACAGTTATTTCATTTCCAGTCCTCTGAAAGATGGACAGTTTCTTTGGTGTGGATGAAATCCACTTAGATCATAAACTTCTCAGTGGCAAAACAGGTAATCTTTATGCATTACTAGGTCTCCAAAAACCTTTGCCCCAAATCATCTTGTGGTCCGTCTCCTGGTGATGAGCCCTTCCAGGCTTAGCTAGTCTTCTTTTCAGATGGCAGATAACATTCTACTCAAAGCCTTTTTGACTTGGAAAGATTTATCAGAGCTTATGTTCTTCTGGTATAGTTTTTAAGGACCCAGGGTCTTCTGAATATAATACATGGAGGCTTCAGAATAGGGTTTTAGTGGAGGCTCTTCTTAACTATTATCACTGAAATGATGTGCAGATCGGCTCTTTCCTTTTTCTCACGTGAAGCATGGGAAGCCACTAGGTTAACTCAACTCTGACTATGGGTAACTTTATGAAAAAGAATACCGAAGGCTAAAGCTGATATGACAGAAAGGGGAGAAAAATTAGATTATTTGGAAGAGGGTGCCCTGTGGAAATTGTTTAGACTCAAAGTGGCTTTAGTGTTGTGCCTCAAATTGTTGATACTGGTGTTCTCAACTCACAATTGGAGAGACCAGGATAGAGAATGAAAAAGTGTCCTGTTCAAGACCATGTTGGTGATAGAACTGAGAATAGGATGCAGGTCTCCTGATTTCTTGCCTCATCTTACTTGAGGCCAAGATACAGGTCAGAGATAAATCAACAAGCATTTATTAGGCACTCACTATGTGGTAGGTATGTGCTAATCACCGCAAGTTAAAAAAAAAAAGGCAAAATATAGTCTCTGCTGTCAAGGAACTCACAGTCCACTGGGGGAGATAACACAAAAACATCTATGTACAGACAATATTACACAGGATAAATGGGAGATAATCTTATACGGAAAGCACTAAATTAAGGAGGACCAGGAAAAACCTCCAGAAGGTGAGATTTGAAGGAAGCCGGGAGGCAGAGATGAGGTCATTGAACTCATAGAAAATTAAATTGAGGAAGAAAGGTATAAACAAGAGAAAGAATGACCTTGTACTTGGAAAAATGGTTATATGCATATATGGGGTCCTATTCAGCCTGCCAAATAATTGAATAGTAATTGTCAGAAGTGTCATCTTTGAAGATGAAGGACGGCAAAGGCCAACATGTGAGTGAGAGGTGCTACATTCCCTTATCAAAGCAACTAATACCACATGGGAAAAGGTATGTGCTATTCACATATGCCACTAAATAATTGGCTAAATACCCCCCTGGGGAATGTGCAAACTTTACAAGTCCCTTTGATTTCAGTGGTGTGACAGAGTGTAAGGTCTCATGGACTCATGTTGGGAAACATTTGCTATAACCTATCCTGTTAACTCAGGCAAGCAAGATCCTTTTCCGTGTTACCCATGTGTATTAGAGTGGATTTCTTGGCTTAACGTGTTCTATTCTAAGACCATGACACACACGGATACATTTTCCACCAAGAATTACACTCCTCAGACCATGTATTTGATCCCTCTGAGATGACTTGGTGTTAGTCAGCACTCGACTAGCGATTTCTCGGTGCCAAGTCCATTCAGGCTCTTCCTGTTGCCTCAAATTGATTGGCAGAATGCACAAGTTACAGTAATGTGGATGTCCTCACCACCCCAAGTCCTTGCTCAGTAATATATAGGCCGACCAGAAATATAAGCCTATAAACAGAACAGACTTTCAAGTTTTATCTGTTTAGTGCTATTTGTATGCTAGAGGTTTGCTATATAATTCTCTTCATTGGGTTATTTAATAATCAACCTAATTGTGGCTAAGTTTCAGTTTAATACCCCTAGAAATTAAAGGAAAATATCTCCTGCCTTCACTATAGCGTGTGACACATGGAGTTCATAGACACGGGGACACAGTAAAGGTGAAAGATAAATGATCGATTCCTACGGATCCTATAGTTCCCAGCTTTTAAGGCAGTATTTCAGAAACTTTGTAATTATTGTGGGTAATCTTGCAGAAAATTAAATGTTGAGTTTGCATGTGTGAGGAAGTTTGGACTTTTTTGCTCACCATAGCTTGTTAGTGTTCCAGCAGCTCTCTGTGTTGTGGGGCTTCTTGGCTACCTGTCAGGCTCTGTGCTTCCCTTTCCTGCCTGGAAAATGCCCTTATGAAGACAGGTGACACCCCTACCTGATGCCCACTACCTCATTTCCATTCTAGGGCATGGTTTGGAGGAGAAGGGGCACGTATAGTTTGCTAGTCTCTTCAAAAGTGGCTTAGGACCCTCCTGAAGTTGTCCAGGTAAGAGGGAAAGTATGTCCAAGGACTTGCTTCAGGTTTATCCATTTCTTAATGGATGGTTTTGTGATTATGTAGCTTGTGTTATGATATTAATCTTTGTTGTGTGACCCTTGGCAAATCACTTGAGGCAACCTCTGCTTGCCTCAGTTTCCTTATCTATACAGTGAAGATAATAATAGGACCTACCTCCCAGGGTTGTCATGAGGATCAAATGAGATAATATTCTTAAAGCACTTTGCAAACCTTAAAATATAAATTATGGCTATCATTTTTATTATTTCTTAACCTCTCGGTGCCCCCAGCATCTCTCTTAGACTCTTAAGTTGCAGAACAGGTCCCTGTTTGCTTTGGTAAATGGAGTTTTCTCCTTGGCAGTCTCCAACATTGAGGAAATCACAGGTCTAGACCTGTGATGATGATGATGGTGATGATGATGATGATGATGATGATGATGATGGTGATAATCATAAATAGGTGACATTTATAAAGCACTTTACATACATTATCTTGGTTGACCTTCACAAGAACCCTATTGAGGTGGGCACTGTTATTATCTCCATTTTTGAAATGAGGCCACTGACACTGAGAGTGGTTAAGTGATGGTCACACAAGAGGGCAAATCATTCTGGCTCAACATCTAGTTAGTAGAGGCAGTTAGGTGGCACAGTGGTGGATAAAATACTAGGACCTGGAATCAGAAAGACCAGAGTTCAGACCTTACTTCAGATGCTTATTAGCTGTGTGACCTTGAACAAATCATTTAACCTCCTTTGCCTGAGTTTCCTCAACTGTAAGATATGGATAATAAGAGCACCTACCTCCCAGGGTTGTTGTGAGGAATAAATAATATTACAAGGGGCTTTACTATTAAAACTGTACAAATAGTAGCTATTATTATTATTATCTACTATTCCATGCTGTCAGGCTCAACTTATGGAACTACAAAAAAAGATGACAAAATCTAAGTAAACCTGCATCTGAGGTATGCTGTTTGTTGGGGACCAGACTTGGGGCAATGGGGGGAGATGGAGAGATAGTAATGGAATTGAGTACTATTTGGTTCAGCTCCAACAGAAGACCTACGAGCTTTTGTTAAATGCTTACCATGCACTGGTCACGCTACAGTGGCCAAGGTCACACCCTGCAAAGTGGTCCTGGGACCAGAAATGCACTGATTGAAAGGTAGGGAAATTAGGGAGCAAGAAGGCAATAACCAATAAATTGTGAACAAATGTTTTATTTTTCTAGATGCTACAGAGTTCATAGCTTGTTCATGGGTTGGTTGAACATGGATAAACCGTATAGCTCAATGGAAAGAACACAGGCTTTGGAGACAGTGGCTCTGAGTGCTTACAACCTACATGACCTTAGACATGTTGCCCAGCTTCAGTCTCCTCATATGTAAAATTATGGGCTTCAACTATATAACGTCTGGGATCCCTTCCTGTTCTAGACAGATGATTATATGAATAAGAAGCTTATTTTTATGAGACAACAAAGGAAGCCTTCAGCATAGTAAATGAACCCCTATGGCAAACCTATGAATGAGAGTCACACGGGATGGACAGGCATGGATGGGCTACAATTTATGTTTAGCCATGTTTATGAGATCAGAGATCCATTGTAGATCAGCCACTAGGAGAAGAACTGAAGAATATTGCATTCCCCATGGAAAACCAGGATGATTGGGTTTGGGAAGGTTCATTTTTGCTTAAGGAGAGAAAAAGATTTGGTTCCCTTTGCTGTTTGCAGGTTTCACCCCCTGTGACCCACTTTCATCTATGTATTCTCAAAATAAAGGGTCTTACCTAAACTGGCCTAAAGATTGTCTGCTAATTACAGGGGATAAGCTTCCACTTCACATCACATGTGTTAACATCTGTGCCCCCCATCCTGACTGGTGGTCCCTTGGGTGTCATTCTCATACTATGTAGTGGGGAGGTGGAGACATGGCTCTCTCATAGAGAGTTCATCACTGGGGTGGTTTTGCCCCATTAAGACCTTATCTTTCCAGGAAAAAAAAAAACAGTTGAAATTTCTCTGAGGAAGCCTCAGGGGAGAGTCTGCAAGAACACATTTTCAAATGGAGTTTCCCTTGCAAATACCACATTGAAAGGTCTTATTCCCAGAGGGGATTTCTATGGGAATCAGAATTTAGCTGGCTTTGTTGCCTTCCCGTATGCTGAGCGTGCCTAGGCAGGAGATTTTGAGTTTGTACCAGCTAGGTGTTTTTACTTTTGCCAGACTGGTATATTGTATTAAACCCAGGTTGCCATCAAAAACCAGAAAGGAAAACATCACAAATCACTAGAAATACATAAGCATTCTGAGCAGTAGAATTTATGGGGCACTAATGGATAGTCCATGCTATTTATCTTCCTAGTAGCAGTTGAAACACCTTTGTTTTTTGTCTTGTTATAAAAGGAATTCCTCACCAAGGAATTGTAGGGTCTCCCAGACCCGTGTGTAAGTTGTATGTACAGCCAAGTCAGTCCATCAGTAAACATTTATTTAGTTCTTATTGTATTTTCAGGCACCCTACAAAGGACAGATAACACCCTGTATGCCAGATACTTAGTGCTTTGTAAATGTATAGTAAAGCCTTGTTGTTGACTGACTACAGAATGGTCCTGGAACCCAAAAGGTGCTTATTAAATGGTGAAGAATGGGTAGAGGAAGGGGGAAAGGAATGGTAAAAGCTGAAGGAGATGTTCCCATGCCTTTATTCCCCAACCACCTGAAAGCAGAGTGGTATTTCTTCATACCAGCCTTCTTCCCTGCAGCAGAGCTAGAGTAGGAATTTTTAGTGTATTGTCTCTTTTTTAGAGAATAAGGTTTTGTCAGGTTCCTAGGGTCTTTGTATGTTGGGAGGTAGCATGGATTGTAACCCATCCATGCCTGTCCATCCTGTGTGACTCTTATTCATAGGTTTACCATATTCCCTATTTCATCATCTTATCTGCATCATCTCTTTAGCTAGCCCTTAGTACTTTGCTTTATATCAACTCAATGCAATTATACATTATGCCATAACATTGTGCATTCCATGCCATTGTATATTATAGTTATGTATTTGTCTTATATCTTTATTAGACTGTAGGCTCCATGATGGCTGAATCTTATCTAAACTTCACATTTCCTTCAGTGCCTTGTTGTGCTCTGTACGCAGTGGTAGACATTTATCTCCTTAATGAATAATCATGAACCTAGCCCAAGCTGGTGAAAAGATTCTAGTGCTAGTTATTAATAGCTACGCCCCAGTGGAATCACCTTAGTATCACAGGATTGTTGTTGTTTGTCTGTCATTCTCAAAGAGGACCAATGACATCAGGAAGGTGATGGCTTGCAAGTGGATTGGATTTAAGTGGGGCAGGGCTGTACAAAGTCATCAGCCTTACTCTCTCCTCCATAGTTATAGGGGTCCAGTGGCAAGACACAGTTCATGACAACTGGAGATGGCCCCTGGATGCAGTGGGATACCTTGGCCTTTTTAAGCTAAGGTTTTTCCCAGGTCCCAGTTTGTCTGAGGCAATGCCTATTCAGCAGGATAATTTATAGATGAAAAAGACCTTTTGGGTCATGTAGTTAAACCCACTCATTTTATGGTTGAGGTCTCCAAATTCAAGTTGAGGGATCTGGACCTACCTCTTACTCAGGGCTTGGCCATTCCCTATCTCTTTCTCTAGGCTCCTGGCTTGGCAGAAGAATATGGAAACTTGAAGGGAAGGACTTATAATATGGCTAAATTATGAAGCCACTAATGCTTTCTGGATATTTTACTTGGTGTACCTGGTGCTTCTCTAACACTGTTCTAAGAAGTAGTAGATGGAGAGAATAATAAGATCAGAGCCTTAAAGTTGAAAGGGACCTGAAAGACTATCTGGTTTAGCCATCTCACTTTAAAGATGAAAGAAACTGGGACCCAGAGGGCCTAAGTGATTGGCTCAAGGTCACTTCAGTGGCAGGTACTAGATTTGAACTCAGCTCCTGTAACTCCAAAGCTAGTGTTCTCTTTTTCTAAAACATTTGCTGGTCCTTTATGCTTTGATACAAGAGTTCTTAACCAGGCATCTTTGAACTTAAAATATATCTATATCCAAGTCTATAGCTATATCTATCTAGATACACATACACATCTAGATATATATATATATCTCACTGCATTTCAATTCCTTTCTTTCTTTTTTTTAGCTAGGCAATGGGGTTAAGTGACTTGCCCAGGGTCACACTGCTAGTAAGTGTTATGTGTCTGAGGCTGGATTTGAACTCAGGTCCTCCTGACTTCGGGGCCTGTGCTCTATCCACTGCGCCACCTAGCTGCCCCTCAATTCTTTTGCAAGCTATATATTTTCATACCTTTCTATGGCATACTAATTATGTGGACCACTTACTTAACTTTTCTCATTTCAAGTTTTTTTTTTAAATCTATAAAATGGGCATAAGGATACTTGCACAATAAAGTATAATAACTATATAAACATGAACTACTCTTTTTAATCCAAAAGGGAGAGCAGTAGTGGCCCCAGTTCCTACAAACTCTGTCTAGTTCTTGGGGCTAATGAAAACCTCAGTCTGTTTGTAGAGGTTGTCTCTCCCTGTAATATAGTAATGTAGCTAAGTTCAGTATTTCATTCCTTCAGTTGAATGCTCTTCTCCTTCTGGCCAAGGTTGGCTTTGAGCCCCAGCAGTGAGTTTATTAAATCACTTCTGGCTGTCATTATTTATAACTAGCCCTTTTTATATCATGGCTTCTGGGGTTGGTTAACAAAAAATGACACGATAATGAGGATGGAGTAAAGGTCATAAGATTGTTAACATGTATGAGAGGGTTGTGGGCTTACCCTATCAGGTGAAAGAAAGGTTAGTATACCAATAGTATCCCCACTTCAAAGTATGTAGCTAGTTTGCTGCTAACTCAATTATCTGTGCCATAGATAGGTTTTAGAAACATGTCTGTAACCCAGATCCTGTTACTTCACAGTGGGAGATAGCAGAAGGTGCCAATTTCCTGTAGCCCTCTTTAGAGTTGGTTGGATTACTTTTTCCAAGAACTTAGTTATCTCTTGTGAATTACTTTTTTTATAGATATGTCTGTATATGTTTGTCAATTTAGTGTCCCCCTCTAAAAGGGCTTCTCAGATGCCTCCCTGTGGCATGTTAGTGATCCTAGGCTCTCAGAGGCTCCACTAGGAGAGAATAGGCATTGGCAGATCCCACCAGGCTGGCAAAGCTTCAAGTAACAGGCTGATATTAGTTGCCAGAAGACCAACCTAATTAATTTGGAATCACTTTTTACCAGTAGTGATTAAAAAAAATGTTTTTGCCACAGAAATTCATGCAACTCTCTGCTAAGGCATGAAAGGTCTGTATTTGATTTGGTGGAAGAAGCACCCTTATTGATGAAGTCATAGCTTTTTTGAAGTATTTAAATATATATGGTGGATTAGATCCCCTTTCTGTTCTAGTGAAGACTATAGTCTCCAACTTCGGAAGGTACGAAAAGATTTGGTAATGGAAGATGGAAATGGGCAAAATTGAGGTATTTTGGCTGTGGATGGGTTTCATTTATCTGTTAAGTCCTGTTCCTATTACCATGGACCATAAAGAGCTGGTTATAAGATAATTGCAAAGAGAAGCCATTTATGCATTGGCATTTCTCTTTCTCCCATGGGATTTAGATTTCCTATGCCAGCTATTATGTTCATTTCTATTTCTTAAAAAGTTTTGTTTTTGTGCTGGTGTATCTGAGTGCTGGGTATATGATCCACCCCTCAGTGACTATTTTTAAGTGTCTGATATTGTTGACTTTTCTGCAAATGGTGAGATCTGAGATGTAAAGAGGTAGGATTACCCAAACCCCTCACTGCACTGAAATTGAATACAGCGCCCTGTTCTTTGACACTGAAATGGGGCCTGCTGTTGTCAAGCTGAGGGCTTTAATAGACACAGACCAGGGGAAGAATTTTCAACTTTTTATCCTCCCTATTCCTGTAAAATCGGCTGCACAGTACACCACAGTGTGAAAATATGGCCATTTTAATAATAACTCAGGCTAGGGGTCAGAAAGAGAAACAGCAAAGGAGAGAGAGGGGAGAAAGAGAGAGGGAGAGAAAGAGAAGGGAAGAGAGGAGAGGGAGATAGCGGCAAAGAGAGAAAGAGAGAGAGAGAGAGAGAGAGAGAGAGAGAGAGAGAGAGAGAGAGAGAAGAGAGAGAGAGGAGCATCATGCAAAACCAGTCTCTACTGCATCCTGCATGACATTCCAAATATTAATACAAATAGAATTAATTCACATGCCAGGGCTTGGGAGGGAATCCATTTTAGGAGGGCACTTAACTTCTGCTGGAGATTTCCCTATGACTGCCCATGGTGAAAAATGTTTGCTAATGAAGGCAGTGCTAGAGCCGCCCTCAATCTATAAATTCACTCAAACTAATTTATTAACTAACATTTGGTTTTAACTAGAGGCGGATCCGGGTTAAAAAAGTAGATGTATGTTCCATGCCGGTTAGTAGTGAAACTGTTATAAGCCTCACAGCTTGGCATATCTTGTGTGTGTGTGTGTGTGTGTGTGTGTGTGTGTGTGTGTGTATGTGTTCAGTATTGCTTGGGGGGGGCAAAGATGATATTCTATATGCCATTAGTAGATTATTTAATTCCTTGTTTTCTGAGTTCATTGTGGATTTAATTTCCTGGACTCTTTAAAAGCTTTCACTTGAAAATAAGACAAAGAGTGGCCTAATTCCTTGTGTTTTGCATTGAGTTTGCAGCAATTCCTCTACCAGACTAAAGGACTTATTTGTGTCTCTTCACTTTTCCCCCTCCCCAATGCATCTTTCTATTTCTGCACACTGAATTTAATAAAGAAACTATCATGGAGTAATAATTCCTACAAGCTCTGGACATTTCTTTGGGGGAAGAAGACTGACCTTTCCCTGTTTTTAATAAACAGAAATTTTGTGGATTTTGGTTTTTCTCCTTGCTAGTCCAGTTCAACTGTCATTTTTATTCCATGTTTAAGGTGGAGTGAGCCCATTTTTTTTCTTTTGAAGTGGAGACTTTAGAATAATCCTGGAAAGATGGAAAAAATAAATGGGCCTCATGTGGTTTGTATCACTTCTGCCATTTAGTAGTAGTGTAGTATATAATGCATTTGATTTACCTTATTTGCATTAGTATTTTTAGTTTGTCTTGCCTGCTTTCAAAAGAAATTGAGGTAGTTTGCTAGTATATAAGATAATACAGTGTGGGACTTAGCTCTTGTGGTTAGCAGACCTTTTAATCTTGACTATGAGTTATCTCTTTTTTTCCTCCAAAAAAAAAAGAGTTTAGAGAGTCAGAAGGCTGAACCTTGGGAGTCTCTGTCTTTGGGGGATAAAGCAAGAAAAGGGAACAAATCAAAGAATCATAGAATGGGTGGAGAGATAGGAAGAAAACCAAGATTATGCAGTGTTGTGGATGCTAAAGGGATGATAGACTTGCTAGATATAGAGGTGATCAGAGGTGTCTAAGCAAAAGAGATATCAAAGAAAATGAGGACCAAGAAATGGGCATTTGATAATCAGATAACTGCTGACCCTGATTTCAACAGAATTGTAGACAGATTGCTTGGGGACATTTTTTATTTGAAAAACAAAATGTATTTACAAAGTCTGGTAGTTTTTTTTAGATAAATTAAGACCCTCAAACCACCCCAGTCGCCTTGGAAGATAGAGGAGGCGTAGGTAATGTCAAATGAGTTCCATATAATTGAAAGCCAGTGATGAGAGAGCTCAAAGGTGAATTGTAAGAAAATGGGGGCATCAGATAGAGGCTATTCATTTCAGAATATATAATACAGATTATTGATGTCAATCATATATGTTTATGTGAATTAAGGACTACAGTGGTATCTTATAGCAATTTCTAAACAATTCCCACACAAATCACTGTATTTTAATACTACACAAAACACTTTTGTCCTTAGTCCTTATTGTAGTCTAGTTTCTTGATGACCTTGAGCTCCCCAGCCAGTCTCTCATGGTCACAGACCTGGAAAGCAAATGGATTTTGTATCTCTTGGTGACAGGATCACACTAGAATTTAAAAACTCTGGTCCAGTCTCTTCAAATTACTAAAATATGGTCTTCTACATGAGGATTTAGAACTAGGAAGGAGCTTCTAATTAGGTGTCTCTCCAGTTGTGTAGAGGGGAGAAGTGAACTTAGCTCAGTTTGTTAGAGGGGGCAGTCTTTCCATTAAAGTTTGTTTAGTGTGTGACAGGGAGGGGAAAGAGTCTAAAAGTTAATAAAGAACTGGACCAATTTTGAGTAGGATTGTTGCCACAACCTACCCCCACCCCCACCCCTCCATCTTTAAAGGATTTGGTTGAGAAGAAATAGAACTAGAATTTGAAATGAAGTTTTCAGATTATTAGATAAATATTTTTTAAAGTCCTACTATGTGCTGTCATATGAATGCTCTCTTACTTCTTTTTCAGGGACTAGGGTTGGTAGTCCAATTTAATATACTTCAGATCTTTTGAGGAGCTGTGGAAACAGATCTTGGCCCATGTACCTAATCTTTCCCCCAAATCAGGAAATATGCCTATTAAATTAAGGCTATGTTTAATACACTTCCATTTTTGTTCCTTTTTTGCATATGAATCTGGGTTGGATCAAAGCTGAATGAATTGCCCAAAGACAGAGGCCTGTGGCTATTAGGTTATAAAATGGAGAGCTGTAGAAAGATGGTAATGTCAAGGAAGCAGAGGGGGTGATAATGTGGGTAGGGGTAATGCAAAATATACAAGCTGCGTATAATTTTTGTGACCTGATATTTTTTATGACTTTGTGAAAACGGGACAAAACAGGACATGAGTGCATTAAGGTCTATATAGAGAAAGCAGAGGAAAACTAAAAGCACGTATGTAACAAATATTGCCCTCTTTGATGATGATATTGTTCTGTTTTTAACTTATGAAGACTACCTTCTTATTGATCCACGACAGGAACCAGCCTCACCATTGCCATGTGTTTTTCATCATATTTCCTGTAATAGAGGAGCTGGATTGAGCTAGCTTTTGTCTCACTGCCCTTTATTACCTGTTGTACATATGCAAAACAGGTGACCAGGATTAGAGGTGCATCTCTTGTAGAAAGGGATATGTGTGTGTTGTGTTGTGTTTTTTGTTGTTGTTTTTAGTCACTGTGTGTAGTTATACAGTTAATTGACCCTGTGAAGATTGAACCCATCATCTAAACCTCCTTGGAATCATGCAGTTTAACTAATTCAGCTAAGTAAAATTAGTTCAGACAAGGTATCACCATCTTTTCTGATATGAACTCTTCTCAAACCCTGACAACCTAAGGCACCCCTTACACGATAAGCATCCAGTGCTTATCCAGTCGCACACTACAGACTCTACCAAGGTCTGCGGTATGTTCTATAAATTTAAGCTGGAAATGTAATTTCAGATCTCAGAGAGGCCTGTGTTGTTGCAGTGATATTATAATCAATGACTATAGCTCCCTCTGAAGCTCATAAAATGACCTCTTTCGACATTGATTTCTTTTCTGCTCTTTTACCTGACCTTTCTGCACCTCCCATGTCTCTTCATTTGCTATGGCATGATATTTTATTGCCAGGCACCCTCATGATAACTACAGTAGCCATACATTTAGCTTTGTTCGGGTCATTACTGTCTAAATAGTCCCTGTTGCAGCAGGTCCTAGGAAGCTAAGGATGTAACCCTTTTCGTAACTGGTCCTGGAAGACCTGAGCCTTTGGTTGAGAGCTCCAGTGTGCTGTTTTCTGACTATATAGCCTAAAAAGGTTCCCAAAGCCTTTCTTTTCCCATCCCCTTCTTTTTGAGTAAAACCCTGAAGAAACTGAATAAACATGAAGAAGTGATTGGAGGCCCTTGAATTCATGTTCATTCATATTCCCGATCTGAAGCCTCACTTTACCAGTGTCTTTCTAAAGCCCCAAAGGAGCTTAGATCTATAAGTTAGATAGCTTGTGTGGTCATTCTGTACCCTAAATGTGACTTGCAGAAAGAAAGGCAGTAACCCAGGCTATTGTTTACATAGCTGTTAGCAGTTTACAGATAGCTTTTTTCACAGCCACTTGTGAGGCAGTTTACCCAGAACTTTTCTCACAAACATTTTGAGGTAGATACTGTAAGAAGTGGTATCCCCATTTTGCAAGTGTGGAGAATCAGCCTCCAAGAAGCTAAGCGATTTACTTAGCATTATGTAGTCAATTGAAAAGCAGCTCTGTGGCTCAAAAACAGGTCTGTTTTTCATTGGATTTAGAACTGGTAGGGACCAGATCATCTTGTCCAATCCTCCCATTTACAGACTAAGGCCTGAAGTGTTGAGTGACGTGGTCCATGCTTACCAGTGCATCTGTGATCTCACTGATGTAGGAGTTACCTCCATTATTGCAGATGGAAACCTATACACACTAACCCATCCTGTGTGACTCTAATCCCCATTCTTCTAAAAAATTTGCCCCAGGGACGTACATTCAATGTGCCAGTGTTGTGCAGGTAATAGTGATCAGGGGTAGGATTTTAACTTATTCATGTCTTTGACTCCAAGTCCTGTGCTCTTCTTGTTGTAAATGAGAAATATAAACCCTGGACTTTTTGGAACATTTCTAGCCCAGACACACAGGTGGTGAAGGCCTTCAAGTGACTTCTCAGGACACCATTTAACTTTTGAAGATGAGTTCAGTTTTCCCTAAACGGTGAGGGAAAGAGTTAGTCAGGGAGGAAAAGATAGTGTTGTGTTTCCGTGGTAGAGTTTCCAGAAGGTTTCTAAGCACCTGATATGTAATGGGCTCTTTCTTTCCAGGCATCTGCTTTCTTTGCCTAGCTCAACATTCCAGGGAGGTTTTCTCTTACAGAGCTCAGAAGTGAACATGTCAGCACCAAACAGCTACCCTGTTTTGTAAAGAATGCCTCGGTTGACAACTTTGCAGCTGCTAAGGAAGAGGCCAAGCCTTCCTTGTAAAGTGATACTCCCTCCACACAAGAGCCTGTGTTCTATTGGGACCCACCATGTCGTTTCTAAATCCCTTTCCTTGGGGTCAGGGAGAGGCGCCGACCTCTTTATTGTTAGACTCTATCATTTTGCAATAGCAACCAATTTCCACAGTCAAGCCTACTGCTACTCCTGAAACAACCAGAGGATTCTGGGATTGGATATGGTGTCAAACAGGAACAACACTATTCAGAAACAAGATGAACAGTCTATCTGATGCTCTCTGAGACATGTTTTGGGTTGATGGAAATATTTCAGAACACATACACATGAAAACAAATGCTTTTTGTGGATGCCTCTTTCTTGTATGCTTTAGTAAATGACCAATTGGTTAAGCACTTTGTGGCCTTTTGATTGTAGAAAAATGTAGATTTTCTGAAAGCGTTATTAGTAACATAGATATTTAGGGTGATTTGACCAAGGAAGACTTTTGTGTATCTTTACATCTTAGGTGGCAGATTTTTTCCACCAAAGTTTGTAACGTTGCTATCATCTTCAAGAATTAGAGTTCATTTTACTGAGAGTATAAACCGTGGTTAAATGGGGTTACCCCTATAGATAACAGTTGGCAGACTGAGCAGATTCTTTAAAAGATTGTCCTAGGTCACTCGTTTCCAAAACCATTTAAAGAACGCTCCATTGTCAGTTCATTGTCAATTATCTTTGTCAACCTGCTTTCCACCAGTTCTCTTTCCATTCCGAAAGAAAAAGAAACTATCTCTTTTCAGAAGTGCTTTATCAGATTTTGACCGACAGAGCTTGGAACAGTTGAGAGGGCTGGTGAGAAACTTGTGGTGGAGTTGGCTGAAGGAACTGTGGATATTTTCTCACAAATAGACACTGATTTTGAGCCTCTGAAACTCATAATGCTCTTCCCATTGATTATTTTTTAGAAAAGTAAGGTAATAGGGAGATTGTACACACATAGGCAAATACACACACATACACACACACCCATATACAATCTATATAAAACATATATTTGTATATAATTCATACATGCGTATGCATGTATATATACTTATAAGTATATATTTTATATGTATATACATAAATATATTTGTATTGTGTTATGTGTGTGCATATATATATACATACACATATATACATACATAACATACACCATCATGTATAAATGGAATTTTACCATAGCTTCATTCATTGGAAATTTTAGGTGGAATGGCTTTTCAGGTGAAGTTAAAGTAACTAAGTAAGTAGTGTTATAGACTATAATTTTTTAGTACTTTTTTGTTTGTTTATTTTTCACAATAACTGAAACTTGTATCAGCATCAATTTAAACATTCCCAAGCATGTTTCTGAGAAGTTGTGGGGCATATTCCTTCAGTAAAGCTCAATGCTGGGCTGTTCCAGGATCCTCCACTATAATCTATGATGATAAATTTACTTTCTTTCTTTTTGGTGACATAATCTTTTTTGTATGTTTTCTTTAAATCCAATGTTGGTAAAATTAGATTGTATATTTCCATTTCTTAATCCAGAGGAAGCATGGAGTAACAGATAGCATGCTGGTTAGAATCATATAGACCTACAGCACTGTGTCAATAACAAAAGCCGTTATCTTTATATGGTTTCATTTTGTGACAGTGGTGGGCATGTATGTGTGCTTCTAGGCTGACTCAGAATCTCTGAACTTGACCTAGTTTGAGCTGATTTCCCCAACTTTAGTTACTTCTCTGTCAGTTGGGTATGGATTTCATGCTATATCTATATGTCTCGTTGCTCTGTTTTACTGTAGTTTTTAAGAAAGCGTATTACTCCAAGAACACATTCAAAAGTTGTCACTCTTAAAGAACACAATTCAATGACTGCTAGAGATATTGCAGTAGCTGTTGGTATGGTGAAGGCATGCATTTCAAGATCCTGCAGGACCACAATGAAACAAGGTTTAGCCATTCCAAAGTTAAAGAAAAATTTGGTTAAAAACAAACAAACAAAAGAAATGCAAAGAACTCACAAACTGGTGCAAAATAGTCTAATTACTCTGCAGAAAATAGACATCAACAACCTCCAGAGGAACGTGGCAGCTGGAGGGATTAGTATTGTTTCCTGTACAATGAACCATAGGTATCTTGAAGTAGAGGAACATCGATTAGATCAGTAAACAAACAAACAAACTGTTGCTATGAAGAAAAAACACCTGTTATGAGCAAGACAATATATAGACTAGAGTACTGAAGATTGGGAAGAGGTAATTTTTATTGATGAAACTCATTTTTTTCATTGAAGGTTATACCCAAACTGTTGTCAGAAGAAGTTGAGGTGAGCTGGTAAGATCTGGGCATCTTCAGTAGATTGTAAAATATTCATCCCAAAAATGCATTAGGGCCTTTTTTTTTTTTTGCTGCTAGTGGGCTTGGAAGCCTTGTTCCCATTGTGGGAATGATGAACTCTGATAAATCTATGGACATAGTAAGAAGTAGAATTGTTCGAGAATTAGGAAAATGGAGATGGAATGATGCAGCATGACTTTTTTCCATGCCACATATCATGGAAAGTTAAGAAATTGAACCAAGAAATGGTGATAAACGTGTTTCAGTGTGCTGTGAACTCAGTTGATTTAAAATCTTTAGAAACCCTATGGGCTATAATTAAGCTTGTTCTTAGAAAAATAAGACTATTCATCAAATATATGATTGATATCCAATTTCATAAAAGTATAGTTTTATGATAAACAATTAAAGAATTATGTCAAAAATTTTATGAACTTTGATTTTGTAGCCAAAGTTATTAAATATTTTAAAAGATACAAAAAGTTGTAAGGCTTATTGTATGTCAATAAATTTAATGATTTCTTTTGTCTCAATTACTATACCATTTTAGTTTTAGGTTCAGATTCTGCCTTTTTGCAAAGTACTTTTATTTTATTATTTTTTTCTCCATAGGATGCTCATGAGATGAGTAGAAGAAAGGATTATTCTTCCCTTTTTACAGATAGTGGACTTAGATCCAGAGAGATTCAGTGATATGGTTGGGTATCATAACTAGTTAATGACATGGCCTGGAACGGCACACATTTCTCTTACTTCCCAGACTAGAATTCCTCTCATTATATTATGTGGTCTGATTCCTCACTCACTCTTTGACAAAGAAAATATAAATAGATGCTTCAGGAACAGAAGCAAAGGACGGTGAGTGTGTTTACTCATAATTGTTAAACCTTTAATTTCAGGCCCTAGTAGATGGAAAACAATTTGGATGTTGCAGCGACAGCAAAAGTGGATTGTTGGCTTTCTTTTGGCCTCTTGCCACCTGAAGTTTTCCCTAATTAGGAGGTGCATGTGAACCTGAACATGAGCAGAGAATCAGCCAATGTAATCATTAGCTGATTCTTCTTCTAGATGTGACAAGTGATGAATCAACCTAAGCTTGCCTGGAGCATTCTTCAGGATAATACCCAAAGGGGAACCCCTCCTAGGGCTCAAGTAGAGCATTATCAAAACAGCCTACTCTTCTCCTCATTGCCCACTCCTTTTCTGTCTTGTCTATAGAAGTACCTGAGGACATATAACTGCTGACTTTAGCTTTCTGTCTAGTGCTTGTTTCTTAGAGCCTAAATATGAGATGAGGGGGGAAATCCTCCACAAAAATTTTCCCCCTCATTGCATTTCCTACACTCTTCTCTCTCACCTTCATACATACTTCCCCTATTTATAAAGCCAAGGAAATATTTTCTTAACCCTTCTTGGAGATGTTGTTCTTCACATATTCTACCAAAGGTTGTTTCAAAACCCTTACTTTACTTTGTCTTGGCTGACAGCACAGAGTCTCTCACCTAGAGCACTAATCCCCAAATCTGCAGTTCTTAACAACTGGTCTGATATTTTAATAAAGTCAGTATGTTTGAGAAAGCCTACTGAGTAGAGTTGTAGAAAAAGCTGTAATCAGTGAGGAATCAAAAGCCAATCTTGTTAAGAAGTCATATTTTTAGCATTGGCTCACAACCAGTTGAAGCCTTGCTCTTCTAACCCTTAAAACCACAAGACCCTGCTTCTTCTCACCAGGAGGTCATTCCTTAACGGTATCATGTCTTCTGCCTCCTTCATAGGACATAGTTACATCCATAGGATATTAGGATAATATTTCCCCCAATAGATTTATAATATCCTAATGCTCTCTAGAGTGTCATTTTAAACAGAAAGAGATACTTTGATTCTCTGACTGCTGAGAGACTGATGAGGTATTCACATGCTGTCTGGCCCCTCTGTCATTCAAATTTTGGCTGTCCCTGAATGATCCAAGACCCCAGATGGTAAAGTTGTCAAAGTATAGACAGCCTCTCCCTTATAGGAGGGAATGATTTAACTTCCTAGGGAAGGTCCATATTTCATAGAGATTTTTTTCACAGGTAACTCATATTCTGGTCTTAACTGATTTAGTAATTTCCCTGGGCCCTGATGTTAAGCTTTGTTGTCTAAGGTTCTATTTTATTCTTATATCAAACATACTAGCACCTCACTTTTTTTGCATGGGGATGGGTGTAGGAACCTGTGATTTAACTGGTGTGAACACTTACACAAATATATGTATATAATGTTATATACTTCTATATCCATATATATCTTCTGATGAAGAAATTTTCTACAAATTCAGATTAGCACTTGCTTTGCAATTTAGAGAATGTCCTAAAAGAAAAAAATGAATGAAAAAAATTATTAAGTTCCTACTATACTCAAAGAAAACACATTGTTTACTTCAGTGCTAGTTATCTGTCCACATGCCATGCTACCTAATTATTGTTATCACTGTGTTAGCATTATTAGTAATGACATTACTAATAATACTTGCCAACAGGGAGGAAGAGTATTGATAGTCATCCTCAGTGCACATGACAAACAAGGAAGAAAAGTCTACGGAAATACTTTCAGAACAAGTATACATAATTTCATAGAGAATTATAAGGGATGATAATTAGCATTCTCCATTGATTTGTCAAATGTAACCAAAACCAGTTTATCTCGGAATGAAGCCTATGAAATGACCGAGATCCAAGAATGGAATCAAAAGAAGCCATGACATGAAGTCAGACAATAGTGTGTCAGTAATGGAACGTCGGACAAATAGCTAAGCCATGGCAGATTTGTTTATGGGACTGGAAAGCAATATGATGGCAATTCAATAGCAGCTTGTTCTAGCAGAAATTATCAGAAGCCTTAAGGAACCCAACCTTAGTGGACAATGTGGATTATGAAAGGAAAAATGGTAGAAACTCATCAACACATCACGTCAGCTGAGAACCCACTGAATACCTCTTAAGTCACGAGAAGCTGTTTCTGTTTCAAGGACTGAAGGGTGACACCTTCCCATATTACAAACACAAATCTCAAAAGATCCTCAATAACTCAACCAATAAACTGTACTAGAATCAGACCCATTATCACAGACCAAAGTTTGGTCCACGATCACCTGAACATGTAATAATGATCCATGAAACTTCGAGAACAGTGGTTTTAATAGATTTCATCCTTATCAAATGCTTGTGACCTCCAAGTTAAATGGAATTAACCTAGAAAAAAAATGAAAATCATGGGGAAACAGGATGAGGTACATATTAACTCTCATGTCTTGTCTATTACTAGAGTTTTACTAAGGGTGCTTTTAGAGAAGAAGATGAACTTAACTTCCAAATATCTTTTAATTCAACTACAAAATGTAGTTATTTTAACCACTTGTATAATAGTCCACAGAACACTAATATGATAGAATAATAGCAGGGTAGCAACTTGTCCCAGCACTATTTTTATCCAAATTATAACAAGGTGATATATCAACATGAGAATATTTGCAATAATAATAATAAATGTTTGCAAAATATTTTGCATTATTTCATGTAAATATTTATTCATATACATATTATCAGGATAAAAGTCGTAGTGTTTCCTTAAAGGTTAGAAAGCCTTGAAGTTTTTTTTTTTTTTGATTATTTATTTATTTATTTTTAGTTTTCAACATTCACTTCCATAAGATTGTGAGTTTTAAATTTTCTCCCCCTCCCATTCCTCTCCTCTCCCTCTCAAGATGGCGGCATGCAATCTGATATGGGCGCTACTTATATATTCATATTAAGCATATTTTCCCATTAGTCCTGATGTAAATAACAATTAGAACTAATGGGAAAGGGCAGCTAGGTGGCGCAATGGATAGAGCACCGGCCCTGAAGTCAGGAGGACCTGAGTTCAAATCTGGCCTCAGACCAAACACTTGACACTTACTAGCTGTGTGACACTAGGCAAGTCACTTAACCCCAATTGCCTTAAAAAAAAAAAAAAACTAATGGGAGGAATCATGAGAATGAAGCAATAAAACAAAACAAAAGAAAAGGAGAGCAAATAGTATACTTCCATCTGCATTGAGATTCCATATTGCTTTCTCTGTACATGGATAGCAGTTTCCATCATGAATCTTTTGGAATTGGCTTAGATTCTTGCATTGCTGTGAAGAGCCAAGTCTCTCAAAGACAGTCATTGAACAACGTGGTTGTTACCATGTACAATGTTCTCCTGGATCTGCTCATTTCACTCTGCATCAGTTCATGTAAGTCTTTCCAAGTTTTTTTTGGTCTGCCTACTCATCATTTCTTATAGCACAATCATATTCCATTACATTCATATACCACAAATTGTCCAGCCATTCCCCAATTGATGGGCATCCCCTCAATTTCCAATTCTTTGCCACCACAAAAAGAGTGCTATAAATATTTTTGCACATGTGGGTCCTTTTCCCATTTGTATTATCTCTTTGGGATGCAGACCTAGAAATGGTATTGCTGGGTCAAAGAGTATGCACAGTTTTATACCTCTTTGGGCATAATTCCCTTAGATGGCGTCAAAGACAGAGCTAACTCAGAATGGATTACACTTCATAGTAATGGTAGCTGACATACGTGTAGCATTTTGATGTTTACAGAGCACTTTACCTACATTGTATTATTTGATCCTCACAACAATCTTGTTAGATAAATGCTACTGGTATTACTTCCTTCCAATTTTTCAGAAGAGAAAAACTGAGGCTGGGGGAGTAAGTAATGTATCCATAGTCACACAGCTAGAAAGGCCGAATTTGAATCCAGATTTTCTTGCCTCCATGTCTAACAGTCTCTCTGTTAGGCCAACATGCCTTTATATGTCTTCCAATCTAAAATTGGAACACAGTGCTACCATTGTGTCTTGGTTGTGTTTGACCATTTCAGTTGTGTCCAATTCTTCATGACCCCATTTTGGGGGGATTTTATTGGCATGGGTTCTGGAGTAGTTTGCCATTTCCTCCTCCAGATCATTTCACAGATGAGAATCTGAGTCTTCCTGATTCCAAGCCTGATTCCAAGGTCTCTATCCACTGTGCCACCTAGTTGCCCCATTGTGTCTTGGTGTATTTCCCTTATATATCTACTGAATGCCACAACTTTGGAAGAGCTAAGGTCCTTCCAAATGTTCTAACACAGTTGAAGCAGGTCAGGCAGCACAGAGCTTTGTTTATTTGCTTTTCCTTTGAGCCCTTTTCCGTTTCTTCTAGCTTTTTTCTCCTGGCTGCCAGAACTTCTGTAAAGTTGTCATGAAGAACACTGGCTAGTCTCTTTGGGTAGTAGCCAGCTCTCAGACAGAGCATGACATGGGTGGAGCTCGGTCAGCAGCCATGAACCTTACAATTTTGTAGAGGGCCCTGGCCAGCTGGAAGAGCGTGAGCTTTGCTCACTGAGAGTGCTTCTTTTTTAACCCACAGATCTTCTGGATCGGAAAGATAGGCACACCCCACCTAGAGACAGTTATTCTTAACTCCTGGGAAGGTAAATAGCTTGTTATCCTTACAACAACAGCATCTCCCCTCTCTTCTCCAGAAAGTTGTTACTAAAAGATCTGAGGCTTGATTCTGTGAATCATGTCTTCTTAAAACACACTAGACTAAAGGTAGAATCCTGTTGATCCAACCATTGTGTCAGATGGTTAATTTGTAGGTGACCTAGCCAGATTAATCTGTCTAAGGAATAGTTATGATCAAGGCACTCCTTTGGTCAAAACAATATTGTCTTTCAATATAAACCTCTTTAGTCTAACATTCAAGGCCTGTTGTTGTCTGGCCTCAACCTTCTCCAACTTTATTACTCATTTCTCCTCTTCCCTTATTATATGTTCTGATAAAGCTGAATTGTGTTCCTGGGCTTGTCCAGTGCTGCCCTCCTCAATTCTGTTTGCCCTGGGCCTGTTTCTTGGACCTTGATTGTTCATTATTCCATTTATGCCTACATCCTATTTATCCTATTAGCTCCCAGCTCAGATGCTACCTCCTCTCCAATGTCTTGCCTCATGTCGTTCCCTGATTGGAAGCCATTTGTTCTTCCTCAGAAATCTCATAGAACTTTGTACATCTATTACTTGAGTTATCAAGTTTTATCTCTTCTTTAGAATGTTAATTCTTTGATGACTGGAGGTCCTTTCTCAAGCAGGTAATGACCTTTTCTCCCTTTGACCTTGTGTAACATTGTACTGTCATCTTTCTTATCCACTTATTTGAAGTATAGTTATTTGTGTATTTGTAATTCTTCTCCATTCCCTCTTCCCCCCACCCCGCCACTCAAGAGTGAACCGATAAGCTTTAGGGACAGTGCGTCATCTAAGCTGTGTTTCCCTAATGCCTAGAATGATGCTCTGGACACAATAGATACTTAATTAAAATTTACTGAATTAAATTTAATTTTTATCTTGGTTTTCTCCCTCAGTGCATAGTAGGTCCTCACTAAATGTTTTTTGAAAGCATTCAATCACTCGCAAATATTTTGTTGAGTGTTTATCATCCACTGTGCAGGCCATGTTGAGATTGCAAAGATACATGGAGATTTGAGGCTGTGAAAAGATAACCCAAAGACATCTCCTTGTTATGTGGTAATAACTCTTTTGGAATACAGGCAGAGACACCTGATTTTACATGTGGTTTGTAAAGGAGCACTCAGGATGGAATCTGATACTTCACTTCTGGGGATGAATTTCTTCCTTTTGGGACAGTGCATTAACCCATTCAGGGTAGCACTTAATATGTTCTATTTGTGTCTTCCAGTATAATAAATAGAACTCTTGTCTTAAGAAGGTTAATGGAACTCTAAATAGGCAGATGTTTGTTTATTCTTATCTTGTGTGTGCATTGTGTCATATTGGCATACTTTTTTTCAAACCTCTAGTTGAGAATGAAATCTATTTTCCAGAGAGTTTGGTTTTATTTTCAAATGAAGGAAAACAACTTAAGGGAAAAAATACTGGCGACAAGGAGACTTTTATGTGGATGAAATCTTTTGAAAAACACAGGGCAGTTTACATCTGAAGGGAACAGAGAGGTGTGGATGTGGCTTGTAATTTTTTCATAGCTGGATGGATCCCTCTTATATACCCGTAACCATCCAATTGAGATAAACTTTGTTTTGAAGATATATTACGTTCCCTGATCAAATGGGAAAAAAAATTACACCTGTCATCATATCTAGAATACAGCTGGCCAGTATGGCCAAGTGCCACAAGCACTTTTCACAAGGCCTTCCTGTGAAAGCCATCCAAGTGCCCATTCTCAGCAACTGGAAAAACCTTGTGCCTTTAAATGGTGATCCAGCCATCTCTGTCGGCTAGGGAACACTTCAGGCTGTTGCTTATTTTTCAGTGGGAGCTTCCCATGAAGAGTTAATTGGTGATCCTTTACCGCTTCTAATATTTAACCCAGTTGACCCCCTCCTCTGCCACTTTCATCACCTAGGTCAACTTGCAAGATCATTACATTTTGTGTTTGCACCATAAGACGGTTGTCTTGGGCAGGGATTGTGTTAGAAAGAGATTCTGTTTTTCCAGCCTTCTCAAGCTTACTTCAGGTTGGTTTCAGTGTTTCTTGGGGGTAGAACTTTTTCTGATCTGATAGCTTGGCTTTTTCTCTTCTTCCTCCAATCTGCCATGGGTTAATTTTCTTTGCTGCTTCTAGTCCTTGATGTGAATTCTCCTATATTAATGTGGTTTTTGAAATGAAAAATCCCTACAAGCACAAAGAACGTCTTGGATAGTTTTACATTTGCAAATAAAGCCCTAACAAATGCTCATTTAAAAAAATATATTTTCCCAGCTGAGCACATTAAGGCTATATGCTGCATCTTTGTATTCACTTCAATAAACCAGGTGTGCTTCTGGAGATTAGCTATTTTTTATAAAGAATGATTTTGAAATAAATGACAATGGGCTCATTTCTCTTTATGCTGAGGATAACATTAAAGGAAAACTGCAGTGATTAGTTTTAATACCTCAGATAGCTTAATGAGTACTTACTAAAACTGTGTGTGTATATGTGTGTATGTGTGTGTATACAAAAGGTATACACATGTGCATGAATAATTTCCCAACAACTTAAGTCGTACCTGTCAGTGGTCTTAATATATGAGCGTTTGCAAATTGTTTTGGTTTTTGTTTCTGCTGGTGCTTTTCGGCAGGAAGTACCGTACCTCTTCAGACCTAATTTTAAAAGAAATACTGGTGAGAAAATAAGGAGCAGTGCGATCCCATGCTTTTGAAAACAAAGTCAGATTTTAGGTTTGTACTCAGCCTGTTGTGCTCCCCCAGGCAAAGTCATCTGTAGGACTCCCATGCATGTTCTCTTATTTGGAAAACAGACCAATGCAAGTGGGTGAGTAATGTGGAAGTGTTGGTGTGGTTAAAATGCTAGACTTGAGGGAAGTGGAGAAGGTTTGGAATTGTTGTTATGGTGAGCATGCCAGGGAATCAATAAGAGATCAGTAAAAGGGCTGTTGAACAGCGTGAAGGCCCATTTGGCGTTAGACTATGTGGTTCTGTAGTGGGCAAGTCAATATGTTTCTCTGCCTTTCTATAGCGGTATTCATTAGCCTTGAAGAAAGGACAGGAGTGTGATCTAGGGTTGGGAGCTAACATGGAAGAAAGTTAAGGGGCAAAGAAGTTTAGAATGTTAGTGAAGGCTGCATTGATGTGACTCACCAGGGAGAGGATCCTGGCCATCTGGAAAATGATCTGGGCAGGGCTTCAAGTTTATATTCCACAGGAGTCTAACACAAAACACCAAGTATCAGGGTCCCAGAGAGGGCACAAAGACAGTTTAATATTCTGAGTTTCCTGGAGCAGGGCCTACCGTCCAGACTCTATCACTTTTCCCTAAATTACTGGCTTACTTCTGATTATTCAAGGATTGACCAAGTACCTCACTTTTTTCACCACTTTCAGCTGCCATAGTTTTCTTAAAAGAGGGAGGATGAGAACTGAAGGTCAAATCACATTCATCCTCATCTCTGGCAAAAAAAAAGAGTTTGTGTTAGGGGAGGAAGTTGAATCTAAAATGAAGGTTTTAGATTTTCTATGAATTTCTGGTATCTGTATTTTCCCTGTCTCCCATTGATCACAGATCACTTATCTGTGTAGTTCCTGCATTGTGCTTGCATTGGCATAATCTACAGAAGAAACACTATTGTGTATTTGCAGAAACATGACTAAGAGGCTTTGTATGTGCTTTGTGGGTGAGTCCTGGGATGCAATCAAAGGTAACTACTACTTCTGTCCTCAGGAGCCAATTTGTTAAGTGTAAAGATAAAACCATGCAAGATGAAAACTCCAAGATGAGACATAGTGACCTTTTAATAAAAGTAGAATGTCACATGATTTCTTCTAGAACTTCTGGGAAATATGACTGGTTTCTCTAGGGCAAAGAAAGAGTTAATAATGATATGCTTTGCCCAGCTGAGCGTTTCAGTTAATTGAAGGTCAGTCAGTAGTATTTATTTACTATTAAGTACCATTAATACTCTGTGAGAAGGCTAAAAATTTTACAGGTAGAGGACAATAATTTTATATTGCTCACATGAAAGAGAGAAAGTCTTCCTCTCCATAAATGAACCCACCATTGTTTCCCTATTTTATGAGAAGACTTTTTATGATCTAAATCACTTGCAATCAAGTGAGAGCATCATGTTTTGCCATTTGTTCCTGGGATCTGTGTGAGATGCTACTGCCCTATACAGATAAAGTTTGCCTCTTTTGCTGAATTTCTTAATAGGTATTAGGGCTTAAGCACCCACACATGGGTCATTGTGGGTTTTTTTTTTAAGGGGAATGCCAAGAAATGCTTAATGTTTGGCATTAAATCTGAACTGGGACTGGAAGCAAAGGGGAATAGAGAATTTATGGGAGTATATTTTTAACGTGTTTTTTAGGATAAGGGGAGATAGGAGGCCACTGAGTAATGGGTATATCATTAATATCCCATGCCAGAGAATATGGTATCATAACATGACAATGGACTGAAATTGTGGCTTTCTTCACAAGGAAATGGGAGCCATAATTCATACTACAGAGGAAGAGCTGACAAATGGGAGCTCTGGCTCTGTCACCCAAGTTCATCTCTGAGTCCCCCTCATCTCCCCCCCTCCCCATCAGAGCTTGTTGGCTGCTCTCATTTAAATGAACACTTTTAGAAAGCTTTTTTTTTAAGTGAACAGATCGGGTATCTAATTTTAGCCATGGCAGCTTATAATTAGAAACATTTCTAAACTTACTTGTTTACAAACACCTGCAACAACACTGTGTGTTGGCAGTTTTAGAATGGGCCTGTGACAGGAAGGGTAAGGGGTGTGAGTGGGGGATGGAGAGGGGTCACTCCAGTCCACTTCCACAGTTGCTGGACACCAGAGCAAATGCAGTTTTATTTATTTTTTTTTAACTTCGCTTCTGGGTGAGTGCCTTCAGGTCCACACAACAAAGGCACAATGTGCCTGCGTCATGCTGCGGGGCTCTCCTTTCCCTGGAATCAAAGGGATTGTTGGTCAGTTGTTATTTGGGACAAGGTTAGATTTAAAAAATGACACCCAAGGGAGAAGTTCTGGTGACTAATTTTAGAAGCTTGAGATCTGCATTGGACAAAATTGTCTCTCTTGTTTCCCATGACTTCTATATTTGTATATCATTCAGCATACTGTATAGCTGATCAATTCAAGAAAAATGAGTAGAGATTGCCATCCATAATATAAATAATTTCCCCTAAACTAAAAGAAATATCTGTGGTTAGAGAGAGTGCTACCTATTTTAAGTGATCTTTCCAACTGAAATTGAATACTATCAGAGAGTACAAAAAATGATGCTGCTGACAAGATGCTATGGTACAGAGACAGTATTGCAATCTGATTCTCACTGATTTGGACCTTATCATGAATGTTTGCTAGGATAGACATGGTTGTGCCTTTCACAGAATGCTAAAGTTATTTTGAATGTAAACTTGAGAATCAAATGAATAAGGAAAAGAGAATATGTATTCCTAACAGGGTATATAGAATAGATTAAAATGGAGCTGTTATGGATAGCAGAATCCTGCATATTTGTGGGGAGCATCTACTCCCCTCAAACTGGCATTCTGCTGGAATTTTCCATCATTAATAGTTGGAGGTCTGTCTGGCTTTCCAACTTCAGTGACCATTTAACGTCAAAGTAGAGATGGGACTGAAACAATAAACACATATTGTATGCAGGGCTTGTTGGAGAGACTGACGTTTCTGGAGAAAGAAAACATGGAAAATTTATTCTTCACATCTGAGCCAAGTATAGTAGAATAGGATGGTTTCTTTATTGTCATATACAGGAATAGTCAGATACAATTACTATTTTAAGAGTTCCTACTTATGACTCCCTTTTAAAGCTATATACACATTCTCAACTCTTAAATGTACTACCTTTGTTCTAGCTAGTAATGAGTGTTTAAAGAATTTAATGTGCTTGCTGTCTGGTACTAGGAGAATGATGAGGGATTAAATAGGGAAAAAGGACTTTTGGCAGAACTTGCAAGCTGGTTATTTTGACCATCAGCTGTGGTCTTTTTACGGTATCTCCTTATATGGGAGTCTTCTAGCTGAAGAGAATCCTGTGTCTCTGATTTTATTCTTCTGTCGTTGAGATGGGATGAAAACCCCTTCTTGGTTAATGAACAAAGATATCAGCCCCTCTTCACAAAGCTCTGTATTAGAAAGTGGGGTAGAAAGAAAGGGGAAAATAAAATAGATGGAAGACAGGAGCCTAGCCATTTAGCTGGAAACTTTAGGTCATGAGAATGAGGGGCAATGAGATGTTGCAGAGAAAGCTTTGGACTTGAAGAGATCTGTGTTTGAATGTTACTTCTGACACTTATCAGCTGTGTTTCTGTGGGCAAGTCATTAGCCTTTCTGAGCTTCTGTTAAATGGGAATAATAATAGCAATATTCCTAATTCACAGGGTTGTTGTAAGGATTGCATGAGATAAGTCACTTTGTAAAGCTTTAAGTGGTCCGTAAATGCCAACTGTTTTCCAGAAGCCTTGAAATATGACAGACCACTGCTTAGTTTAACTGGACGATATTGCCTAGCCAGAATAGACATTTTTTTTCTTCCTTTTTGTTCCAGGAAATTTCTTGGATTCTCTTAGAGTCATTGAAGGTACAAAGCAGAGCAGTGAACAGCTACTGTTGAACATTTATTTTCATTTTTGGTCAGACCTGTGATTTTACTGGCATAGGGAAATCCCAGTGAGGAAGCACCCTCTACCAAGACACATCAGTACCTGCTCTGAAATTTATGTCTTAAGAGATTTTCTGGGCCATTGAGAGGTTAAGTGACTTACTGTGTGAAAAACTATATAAAGCAACCATAGTTGCTGTAGTAGTGGTTCCTTTTTGTGTAATGGGTGGGGTGGGAAACCCTCTATACTTTGATTTCTGCAAAAATCCAGTCTTCCTTAGAATGTTCTCTGGAATATGCACAATTCCTCCCTTCTTTCATTCCTTCCTTTGTTCATTCGTTCCTTCCTTCCTTCCTTCCCTCCTTCCCTCTCTCCCTTCCATCATTACTTCCTTTGTTCCTTCCTTCCTCCCTCCTTCCTTTCTTTGTTCCTTCCTTCCTTCCTCTCTTCCTTCCCTCCTCCCTTCCTTTCTCCCTCCCTTCCTCACAGAATGTTATTGATAGAAGGAGCCTTAAGTGTAATTTACTCTAAATGCATTTATCTAACCCACTTCACAATTGAGGAAACTACAGATCAGTTAAAGAACATGGTTCATCCAGCTACTAAGGGTCTTGACTTCAGTTGCAGTGTTCTATCCATTATATCACACTACCCTTTCCTCTACCACAAGCACTCAGACCTTTGACAAGAGGACATATTCTCTTTTTTCCTCCTTTAGTCACCTAGCTGGCATTTTACATACACTTGACGTGTTATATACACATAAATAGGTACTTAAATGTCTTTTTAATGTTTGTTGAATTATTCAGGTATTGACTAGAAAATTTCTTAAGTTTCATATATTGTTTTATAGCATTTATTTTCACAATAAAATATTTCCATTTTGTTCAACAGAAATATTTATTTTCAATAGCTTATGGGTTTTTCTATTTAATATTTTTATTTAATATCATCTAACATCATTTTTTCTGTTTAATATCATTTTAAATTTGCCCTATCATGTCCTTCATTTCCACCTTCACTGTCTCCTTTTTAATACTTTGGAATGTAGTAACCATCACCACACCTCTCCTCAAATCCTCTCTAAACCCTCCCATAACTCCCACATGAGAAACAACCTCAGTGAAGGGCTTAACACAGGATAGAAGAAAACCAGTCCATTAATAGCTCAAATTGTGCCCTCTTCCATATTGTACAGTAATGTTGTATCCAAGGAAGAAGCTTTACTTAGTTCGTCCCTTGTTAACCCGTGAAATTTCAAAATCTTTAGCATCATGTAGCTACTTATATTATGGTTCTTGAAAAACAGACTGGTGGAAAACAGTGTGATTTGTTAGCTCTGGGAATTGTTGCTACCTTAAAAAAAGATTAGCATTCCTTTCCAACCTGACATTTCTTTCCTTTGTTTGTGTCATGCCATTGCATAAAATGTTCCCATGGAGCCGTGCTTCCAAAAGGTTAAAGGAGAAATCAGTCGGATTGGTCATCAGTATTTATTAAACATCCACCATTTTCAGAAAGCTTTTAGGCAATAGGGGGGAAACCAAAAAGAAATGGAAAACAGCCTGAGCCCCTGAGGACCATCTGCTCTCACCAGGAAGAACTTACAGGAGAACTTTTAGAAAGTAACATGAGAGCAAATACAAATTACCATTGTGTAACTGTGTATCTAAGTGCTGGAGGAGAAGAGTTCAAAGGCATGAGTAGAGTAATGGGAGGAAGGAGAAGTTCCCAAAGCTTAGGAAATGAGCTGATTATTTGAGGGAGCTAAAAGGAAAATTGAAAATTGAAGCATCTAAATTGCTGAAGCTGGGTCTAGTAAAACCTATGAAGAGGGTCCCCTTTCTACAGAGCTAATTGAGGCTCTGAGGACATTAAAAGTGGAGAGTTTAGGTATGTAAGTCCAGAAGAAAGGTTCTTTTCCATAGTCCACATATTGAAGCTAAATTCATTCTCTCTGACTATTCCCCATGCCTGTAATGCTCCACTCTGACCATTGTCCTTCCTATCTTCCTTTAAGCCCCAACTAAAATCCCACCTCCTATAAGAAGCCTTCCCCAACCCCTCTTGATTCCAATGCCTTCCCTCTGTTAATTACTTCCTATTTGTCGTATATACAACTTAATTTGTATATATTTGTTTGTATGTTATCTCCCCTATTAGATTGTAAGCTCTTTGAGGACAGGGACTGTCTTTTGCCTGTTTTTGTATCTCTAGCACTTAGCACAGTGCCTGGCACATAGTAGGCACTTAATAAATGATTATTGATTGGTTGCTTTAAGGTTGGTAATACACCTCACAGACTTTACCTCTTGGTGGAAGAATGCTGCTAATCCCATGTTTTAGTGTCCAAGTTCTTGCAATCTTAAGGAGAGCTGAATTAAAATGAGCAGGGTAGATATCAACTTGGAAGAGGCAGTCTTAGTTGTACACACCATATTTTTCCCTCTTGGTAACTGGTCGTGTCCTCAAAGACAAATAATGCACATATTTGAAAGATTTTCAGAAGGCCTGGATTCCCATCTTAGCTCTATTACCTACTAGTTAGGTTGCTTTGCTTCTCCCTGGGCCTTAGTTTCCTCATATATGAAATAATAATAGTAATAACAATTATAATTAGAATAGACATTTATACCATATTTTAGTTACATTATCTCATTTGAAGCTCACAACTCTATACGGTAGTTATTACTTAAATTTTACAGTTGAAGAAACTGAGGCCCAGAGGCCACAATCACATATTGGTGTGAGAGGTAGGTTTTGAACCTTGGTCTTCCTGACTTTGGGTCAGACCTTCCCTTCTTCACCTCCATCTACTATGACAAGCTGCTTCTAAAAGGGGACTAATAGTACTTTTCTTGACTACCTCACAAAGTTGTTTTGAGAGTGAAATAAAATAATGTATGTTAAATGCTTTGCTAACAGTAGATGAAGATAAATGGCAAAAAGTGTTATTAGAACTAGAGATGTGCCTCAGGCTTAAGAGGAGAAAAGAGTCTTCTTCACACCCTGGGAACAAGTGTGGCTGTTAAGTATCCACTTAGTTCTATTCCATAAATATTTATTAAATGCTTATTATGTATAAGACACTCTGTTAGGATTATGATATATAAATGGAAAAAAATGCACTTTCTTTGTCCTCAAGAAGCTTACAGTCTTTCAGGGTAGATAAGATATGCACAATGTATAAGATGTATAATAAACATTAGAAAATGATTGTGTGGAGAGATCAAAGTGGTGAGAAACAAGGAGAAACAGATCATTTCTAATAGAAGGGATCAGGAAAGGCAACATGGCTAAGTTGGCCCATGAGTTGCTGGACCTGCATGGAAGAGAGGGATTTTAATAGTCGAAGTTAAGGGGAAGTACATTCCAGGCATGGTAGACCACTTGTGCAAATACATGGAAATAGGAAAGGACAGTATAAGATAAGGGAATAGTAAATAGTACAGCTTGATTAGTGCGTAGAATGAACAAAGGAAAATACAATGAAATGAATCAGAAAAGATAGTTTGGAGCTATATTGCGAGGTCCAGGACTATGAATGCTAGGATAAGAAGTTTGTGTTTTATTTGATAGGGAATCTACTGAATATTTGTGAGTAAAGGAGTAATGGGATGACAAGTGATACTTGTGAACATCCGTATATGATGTATGCACTGGAGAGGGGAGTAAAGTCAAAAGGACCTTTTAGGAGACTGTTATAGTTGTTCACATAACAAGTTATGGGGGTTTAAACTTGGACGGTAGTAATGGCAGTAGAAAGGAAATCCAAGAGATATGTTTTGGAGGAAGAAACAACAGGATTTGGCGATTAATTAGATTATCAGGGGAGATCGACAAGGGAAAATGCAAAGAAGGTTCTGAGGTTTTGAGACTGGATACTGGTACAATCAACAAAAGTAGATAAATTATGAGGGAATAGATTTTGGAGGGAAGACGAAGAGTTCTGTTTTTATATTAAACCATTCATTTAGTCAACAAATATTTAGTGCCAATTGTTGCCTATATCATACTATCCTAGAGTAGTCTGCAAAGGAGGTAGAAAGTTTAGGTAAGACATAGCTCTTGACCTAATGGAGTTTATAGATTAGGAGGATAAAGTTCAAATATAGCTAAGCATGATGCGCAAGATTAAGTTCATTATAGAGTTGCTTGTTCAAAATGTTATGCCAGTTTGGTGGGTGGGAGGAGTCCTTATTGATTTGGGAATATCAGAGAAGGCTTCATGGAAGAGATAGCTTTTTATTTTAGTTTTAAAGGGACAGGGATAAAGACTGACCCTGTGATTTCATTGGTGTAAGGAACTCTGGTTGAGGAAATTCCCTTTACCAACTTAGAGTCTTACAGGCAACTAGATGGCATAGTTGATAGAACCCTGGGCCTGAAGTCAGGAAGACCTGAGTGCAGATATGACTTCAGATATTTACTAAGCTTTGTTACTCTAGGCAAGTCACTTAACCTCTGACTTAGTTTCCTCAGCTATGAAATGTCGATGATAATAGCACCTTCCTTATAGGGTTATTGTGAGGATCAAATGAGATAATGTCTGAAAAAGTGCTTAAGACAGTGCTGGGCATATAGTAGGTACTTAATAAATGCTCATCATCAGTAGATATTTGCAGTAGTAGAGTGGTTCGATTTGTGCATGGAGAGGAGTAATTTCAGACTAAGGCTTAAAGTGTTGGCTGGTGCCAAATGTTGAGGGCCTTGAATGCTAAGGAGAGGAGTCTGACCATTAGGTGTCCTGAAAGGATAAAATGGACTATTCATATCATTCATTTGGTGAACCTGATGTTCCTAGTGTGGATTTTGGCCATCATGGTTGTTTTCATCCCAGATAATTTAAATAATTTTTTTTTACTTATGTTATTTGTGTTTACATCAACTAGATCTTCCCCTTGTATCCTTTCTCTTCTCCCTCCCTGAGAGCCATCCCTTATAACAAAGAATTTTTTGAAAAGGAGAGAAAAAAAAAAGCAAATTGGTGACTACATTGAAAAAAAAATGACATAATATACAATGTTCCAAACCTGAACATTTAGTTGTTTCGTGGTGATTCTACTTTCCACTTACATTACTGTAGTCAGTCATTTATTAAGTAGCTATTATGTTACAGGCCCTGTGCTAAGCACTGGGAAACAGAAGCAAAAGACATTCTCTGCCCTCAAGGAGCTCCCAGTCTAATGAGGCAGACAACCAGCAAACAGATATGGACAGACAAGGAGAAAGGGGAACACATAAGCGTGGGAAGGCACTCAAATTAAAAGGACTCCTGTAGAAGATAGGATTTTGCTGAAACATAGAAGAAGCCATAGAGCTAGTAGTTGAGGGGAGGAGGGAGAGCATTACAAGGGTGTCATCGTAGATATTGTTTTCTTGGTTCTGCTTACTTCACTTTGCACCAGTTCATGTATAACTGCCCATGCTTCTCTATGTCAGGTGGTCAATTTCTTGTAGCATGTGAACATTCCTTTATATATAGGCATGGGTGGCTTAGTGGATAGAACACTGAGCCTAAAGACAGTAAGAGCTGAGTTCAAATGTGGCCTCAAATACTTACTAGCTATGTGACCCTGGGCAAGTCACTTAGCCTTTGCTTGCCTCAGTTTCCTTAGCTGTAAAATGGGGATCATAATAACACCTCCTTTCAAGGATTGTTGTGAGGCTCAAATGAGATAATATTTGTAAAGTGCTTATCACAGTGTCTGGTGCTTAATAAATGTTTATTTCCTTAATATTCATATAGCACAGTTTGTTTAGCTATTCCTTAATAAATGGGCATCTACTTTGTTAACAATTCTTTGCTACCACACAAAATGATGCTATACACCTTTTGTTATCTATGTCAATATATTTGTCAGTGATCTTCCCAATTAATTTTTATGAATTATCACTTCCTGGTATCACTTCTCTGTTATTTATGATGATTATTTATGTTGTTTTTTTGGGGGGTTCTTGTTTAAACTCCTTCTCTAGTTTGTAGGGTTGTTTTAATGATGGAAGGCCCCACAAAATTTTTGGAACCTTGACACTAAGGAGTAGGATATGGTAGAATCTTGGCCTTCTCTGGACTGGACCGCCAGCACTGCGATTGAAAGCTGTGGGAATTGGCTAGTCATGTGCCCTTGGGACAGCCTCTGGCAGCTTGAATTATAAAAGGATTAGCCTGGGTTCCATGGGATGGAAGCTTTCAGAGGTTTTTTTCCTGAGTTCCAACTCTGCAGGTTACTTCTTAAATTCCTGATTTGGTGCCATCTACCTGCTGTCTATGTGCCAGGCACATAGAATGACGCCTGGCATATAGTGGTTCTTGATAAATGTTTTTTTATTGATTTATTGGTTGATTGGATATGAAAGGTGAGGGACAGGGAAGAGTCAAAGATAACTTTAAGGTTTTGCACATAGAAGATTGCATTGAATGATAGTTCTGTAGGCATAATGAAGTGGTGATGCTGTTAAAGACAGAAAAAGTCAAATCAGAGAAGGGAAGAAGTCTAAGGCAAAGATGATAAGGTTGGTTTTGGACACGTTGATTTTGAGGTGGCAATGAAGGGATGTTTTGTCAGCAATTGTAGTTTCACTGGGAGCAGATGAGATTACCAAAGGAGAGTGTGAAAGTAGAAGACAGGACAAAAACAGATTTGGAGATGGCCACATTTATTAGGCAGGAGGAGAATAAAGGACAGGAATAGGCAAAAGGCAAAGGGGACATGGGATTCCAGGGCGAAAGTGAGTTTATAATTGATACGGATAACCAGAGGGTCAAGATTATGAAGAAAGGCAAGTGAAGCTAGAATGAAGGTTATGGGCTGGGAGAATAGGGGGAAATTCAGGGACAATCAGGGCAAAGAACAGATTTGAGAGAATGGAGATAGAGAAATAAAAGAATTGGAAACTGAGATCACTGACAGAATTTCAGATCTTGGAGGCTGAGTAATTTCTATTAATAGTAAAGTCTAGAATGTGGCCACTGATAGATAACAGATAAATGCCATCGGAATTGAAGAGGTTAAGGATGAGACCAGGGTGTTGGAAGGGTCATCACTGTGAATATTGAGGTTGCCAAGGATAATGATAGGAAGTGAAGAGGAAAGAGAGGCTGTAAGCCAAGTGCTGATATCATTGCTTTTTTTGGAACAACTTTGCCACTAATTGCTGATATCACCATAAAAATATTAGAGCTTGAGTGCTTCATTCAAGATTTTCATCTTTCAAGTTAAGCCTAAATGTTCTGTTAAGTATTCCAAGCCTAACTGTCCTGTTTTCTTCAATGGGTGCCACTTCTGTTGTCTCAAGTGTCCTGAGTGGACTCTCCTATTAGAGATTTGCATGCTACAATTAAGATGCTGATTTCTATTTTTCTTAATTGGCTAGCTATTCAACTTTGGCCTTTCTTTACCTCTGGTATCCTATTTGCAAAGTAGGACAACATTTGCCCCTACCTCCAGCAAGGAGGTCTTGAGACCTAATTAGAAAACTTCTTTCCAGGTTTTTTGAGTATGTTAGAAAAAAATAATTAGGTAAACATGATGCATTACTATTATTTCTTTTCTTTCTATCCTTTGCACATAGTTCGGTGGGTCCTAGTTCATGGCACTCTGTTTTATGGCTAATGTTTCATCATATGATGTTTTATACATAACTCACTCATATTATTTTAATTGACATTTAGTCCACAGTATACTTGGTATTATTCAAACCTCACTAAAGACTCCTTCCTGCTCTGAGCCATAGGGAGAGACAATAGGAGAAGAGTCGTGATGAGAGATGACTTATCTCTGTCTTCCATTTTTCAGTTTCTTTGCTGTACCCTCTAATCTTCTTATGAAAGGCTTTGTTGGGGGAAATAGGTTTTAGGTTTAAGGGAAACAATATTTGACTTGGTAGATTGGATTGTAAAGCCATTGAAAGAAGGGATGATATCCTTATTTGACTTCATGGTTTTCAGTGTAATGGAGGCACTGCAGAGGTACTTAATAAATATGAACTGAAGGAGGGGAACTTTGTTAGAATGTGGAGAGACCAAGTACAAGTCTGGGACAGACTCAAAAGAAGAGAGCTATACTCACATATTAACATACACACATGCTAGCCTGTATAGAAGAATGGAAGAAACCCATAGAATTCTGAAGTTTCTTAAAAACTATTTGAATGTGAGAGGCTATATTAATAATGAGATAAACACGACTTAACGCAGTGATGTCGTGAGTGACCTTGTGGAGACATCATATTGAAGCACATTAGTGAAGGGGAGGCAGGAGTGGGGAAGTTGAGATGATAGAAGACCTTTGAGACTTGTGTATTTAGTTGTAATGATATAAGGGAAAATGGACCCCAGGTAAACTTATTTGTGAAACTTAAAGAAAAGAGGAAAATTCTGGAAGGAGGAAGGTTTTACTTCAACAGTCTTCCTTCTTCCTGAACTTAATCTACTGGCTTGTATTGTTTGGGCTGTATATAATGAGTTCATCTGTTGGTGGGTTGCATGAAACCTGTAGTATAAATATAGAGACACAGGTGCTCCCCTCTTTCCACTTTTCCCCATTAGGTCTCAGGCATGAGTTCTTGCAGACACGTGACCCCAGGGGACTGTCTAAGCCTGAGGCTATCAGTGGGGATAGCTATTTAAGAGGTTTTGCTTTTACATCTGAGCAGCCAAATTGTGCATGTAACAATGGGGACCAATTATTACACAGTAGAGCGTCCCTGATGAAACACAGACAATGTGTGTTTAATATGCAGTGAATTACGTGATATTCCTTTAAACAATGAAGATGTTTCTGCACCTTTAAGGAGAAGGGTATTTATCTTTTTTAAAAGAAATGTCCCATTTGCCTGTGAAAGTTGTGTTGTATTTAACATGCATGATTTAAAAATAATTTCCTTGATATACCTAGATTCACAGCAATAAGCAGACTTTTTTGTGTGTCTGTGTGGATGAGTTCACATATATTTGTATTCATTGAAAGACTTATTTCATGTTGTTTTATTAAAAGACCAGTTCATTTGGTTTTCTCAGTTAATTGTTAAATAGGTTGTCCTCTCAGTTTAATCATCTTTCATGCGTGTGCATGAAATTCAACCCCATTAGCAACTACTGAGTACTCATGTGCTTAGTGATCCTGCGTTGGATTCGACCGAGCACAAAGAACATGGAATCTAAAGTTGATATTCTAATGGATCTCCATATCGGTTATTCTTGACTATATTATGTCAATGGTAGAATGAATACCAGAATCCATCTCTCCTGACTACCAGTCCAGAACTCTTTCCCCTACATTGTGAGGCATTATGTTAGGTAAAGATCCCACCATCAAGACTGCATGTGATTTGAGTTTATATGGGTAAGAGGATAGGGAGGGCATTCTAAGAGTTCTGAGGGTCATGCATTAAGCCATTACATTCACCTCCATACAATTCTCATATCCATCCTCGTCTTTCTATTCACACTGCCACCACCTGAGTTTATGTCCTTATCATCTTCTGCCCAAGCTACTGTAACAACCTCCTGATTGACCTCTCTTCTTCCAGTCACTTCCCTCTCTAATCAGACTTCCACATAACTGCTGAAATAATCTCCTTTAAGCATAAATCTAATAGAATTTTGGTTTTAAAAAGATGAATCTTCATTTCAGAAGGAAATGAAGCTTCATTAAAGGAGCTCTGTAATTTCCCATAGGCATATCTGTCCACTTTTCTAGACTTGTTTAATTCTGTCCCCAGTGCATCCATTCGCTGTATCTAAGAAACATATACTGATGGATCAGCTGTATGGGTAAACTATATGAATAATCTGGACAACAGATATTTTTCATCCATTTGTTGTCTGTTTGGATGGTTAGGTCAAGTTCTCTTATCCAGCTCTTATCCAGTAGCCTCAGAAATGTTCTGGGGCTCATTCTTACCCAGGAGGACTTGGAGGCCCTCACCATGTAGAGAATCCTGAAAAGGAATTAGACTTTACTCTGGTTTTCTCTGTGACAGTGGCAAACACTTTTGGTAAGTATACTTCTTTCTGTTTTATGCCCCACATCTTATCAATAATTAGTGCACTGTCAAATGCACTATATAGAATTCTAGAGAAGAATTAAAATTAAGTATCAGTCAGAGGGCAGTGGAGAGGTATGTGCATGGAGAGACTACTCATGCTGCAACAGTTAACAAATAAAGAACTATGAAGAACTCAAGTAAACGATGCCATTAAAGAAGTGTATGGCTAGGTGGTGCAGTGGATAGAGCACTGGCTCTGGAGTCAGGAGGACCTGAATTCAAATGCGGCTTCAGACAGATAACATTCACTAGCTGTGTGACTTTGGGCAAGTCATTTAACCCCAATTGCCTCACCAAAAAAGAAGTGTATAACTGTGTTCTCTAGTAGTATTCCTGTAATGCCAAGATAGAGCAAAGAGGGCTTCCACCATATTAGGCAACTCTCTTGTGTCTGAGTTATAAGAAGACATGGACAAGAGTCCCATAGGATGGCCATGCACTAAAATGGGCACTGTTGAAGAATTTCATCCACGCTGATGAGTATCACACATCCGTTTATATATTTGAGTTAGCACAAGTGTGACCTTGTCACACCCTAACTAAAACAAACAAATACAACCTCTAGTGGATTTTTATTCCTTTTAGGGTAAAATGAAACCCCTTTTCCTGGCATTGAAGGCCCTCCACAGCCCAACTCCGGACCTTTCCGTCTTTATTACAGATTATGCTTCTTCATGCACTCTTATCTTCTGTTCAAACTGGACTCATAGCTGTACCCCACACTGAGTCTTCCATCTCCTGCCTGTGCACTCATGCCTGACATACACTCCTTCCTCATCTCCACTTCTTTGAATTCTTATCTTTAGGGCTCAGCTCAGGTCCTACATTCTCCATTAAGCCTTTACCTGTGAGAATTGTGAGTGCATTCTTGCCCATAAAATTATCTTGCTTTTAATCTTTTGTGTACATGTTATATTCCCTGTAATAGAATGTAAGTTCATTTAAGGCAGGAATTGCTTTGGTTTTGGTTTTGTGTTCCAAGACCTAGTGCATTAATGGTCATGTAATAATAATAGCTAGTAAATTTATATAGCATTTTAAGTTTGCAGAGCACTTTATATCTTATCTCATTTGATCCTTACAGTGACCCTGGGAAGTAGGTGCTGTTATGATCTATTTTACAGTTGAGGAAGCTGAAACAGACAGAGGTTGAATGAACTGTCGAGAGGCACACAGTTAGTAAATGTCTGAGGTTAGATTTGAGTTCATAATGAAGTAATATCAGTACTAAACATATGTGCACCAAATTGGTATAGCATTCGCATTTCTAAAGGAGAACTTAAATGAGTTACAGGAGACAATAGAGAGTAAGAATGTACTAGTGGGGAACCTCAACTTTCCCCTCTCAGAACTGGATAAATCTAACCACATAATAAACAAGATTCGAGCTAAGATCTTCCTGACTCCAGATTCATTATTCTATCCACTGTTCCATCTAGCTGCCACTAGCTTCCTAGTAAATGTTAGCTAAATGGAACTGAATATCACTCCTGACATCTGCCTTTTATGGGAAGCAGCATGGTGTAGATAGAGTGCCAGATTTCGAGCCTGAAAGACTTGAGTTCAAATCCTACTATAAATGAGATATGTGACCTTGGGCAGTCGCTTAAGCTCCCTGAGCCTCAGTTTCAGCATTTGTAAAATGAGAGGGTTGGACTTGATGACTTTGAAGGTCCCCTGTGACTAGGACTATGACTGTGAGTCCATGAATCCCTTTGTCTGCTTCTCCTTGGTACCTATGATGAAGACTTGTGAAGCTGATTGGGGTTAGGAGTATATTCTCTAGCCACGAAATAGGTTGATGTTAACTATATAAAACTTAGCCCTTCAACCTTGGCCTCAGTAGTTCACACCATGCTTTATTCACCTGAATTAAGTGGACACAGAGCTACTGGTCACTTTTCACACAACAGAGTGTGTAGATTTGGGGACTACCAGGCATTCTCTCTTTTGCCTTGATATGGAACAAAATCCAAGAATGAACTTAGGATGTTAGTTGTGAATGTTGCTATCTCTCCCCTACCTGAGAAATACATGTTCCTCTGTACAAAGAGAGAAGCGACCTGAGTAAATATTGTGGAGCAAAAGTAAATGGAAAGTGCAGAAGTCCTTGTCACCCATTAAAGCAGCCTCAAATCAAACAATCCTGGTGTAAATGAATAGGGCTGGGTTTTACTCCTTTATAGGTGAGCATGCCTTTTATCCTTTTTTGGATCGGGTTCCATCTCTCTTCATATAAAGCAGCAGCAGACCAGCTGAAGGCTTTTATGAATAGGAAAACCCCAAGTGCCTACAGCTTGGGAAAATGTCCTTTAGATTAGATTGTTCCTGAGGAAAGTGTATTCTGGCTCAAGACTGTGTCCCTTTTATTAATGAATTGGCTCTGTGGTAGTTGAAGCCAAGTATGATCTTCTAGCTGAGAGTATCAGAAAAAGAATGAATGGACTCAAAGCTGAGGCATAATTTTGCCTTTATATAATGTGTTTTGCAATAAATTAGAGAACTAACTTTATGACAACTGGCAGGACCTGTTATGTGAGTCGATTCAAGAGCTGGTTAATAACTCTTCTTTTCCTCACCTAAGCGTCCTACTAACTGAGTTTTGAATAAAGAGACATTTGACACAGTTCTTGCTCAGTTTCTTGGTAAGTCATCCAAGTTTATCTTCCCTTACAGTCAGTTTCCAAGCTAGTGAAGTTTGAAGGGGGGGGGGCATTTTTCATGTAGTATTTTAAAAGAGAGCTGCTAATCAATTTTTCTTATTATTTCCTGCCCTCTGCTTTTTACACTACCCCCACCAGCTGGTTAATCGTGCAAAAGCTGAACACTTCATTAACTAGTACATGTTCGCCCATGGGCATTTCTGTAGTAAATTAGTTCTTTCTATTTATACAGGTAAGTCATGGCCAAGTCTTTAAGGTGCCAAAGGTAAGGGTCGGAATTAATTCCTCCCCTCCCCAAGTTTATGAGAGAGCTCTTTTTTAACTCTGAGCTCTAGTGCTTCAGAATTGCTTTTTTGAATTAAAGGTGAAGTGGAGAGAAAATATTTTCTGGATAGTCTGTTATTGCAGTGGTCAGTATGGCCTCTGGTGCAACCCTTGCTTTTCAGAAAGGAGGAAATATTGATCAGGCATTGCTTCATTGAAGTGGCTGTTAAACTAATAAGATGCAGCTAGGTAATGTGGTCAGCCAAATTCAGCTTTCAGCTTGGTCCTGGTACCGTCTTGGGTGATGTGTGCATTAGGGTCACTGGCTTTAGACCACTTGCCTGCTCAAGTGAATTGAAGAAACTGACCCCAGAGGTCTGTGCCTCTGGTTTTTGGTTATGAAGACAAGCACCCAGGCACTGAGAATAACAATTCTTTGGTAGGTGTTTGCATTAGGTTTATTTTTTTTTTATTATACACCTCATACCAGAAGCACTGATTTTTAGAGTGAGCTTCTGAGGTTGGTGAGAAGACCTAAGAACATCAGAAAGAGGTTTTAAAACTATACTGAGGAAAAAGGAGAGTCAATCAAGAGGATAACATGAATGCTTGAACAGCTAATGATGATAATAATTGATGAGAGACAGTAGAATTTCTCAGTATGTATTTTGGTATGGTTTTCTCTGTCAAAGGGAATGATATTTGGAGTGAAAGGATAGAACAAAAATGACAAATTAAAGGATTTTTGCCCAAGACATAGGAAGATATTAATTGAGCACTCAGCTGCCCTTGATAAGTTCAAGTTAAATTGTCCAAATAACATATATTCCAGGGTGCTTGAAGAACTGTTAGATATGGTTCTGAGCCACTCTCATTGGTTCTCGTGAAAGACAATAGAGAATGGAAAAGGTACTTCAGGCCTAGAGGAACAAAAATATCACAATTTTAAAAAATGGGTGAATAAAGGAAAAAGCATTTATTAAGTTCCTCTTATATGCCAAGCATTGTGCTAGATGGTAGGGATACAGAGACAAAAGTCAAACAGTCCCTGCCCTCAGGGTGTTTACATTCTAGTAAGGGAAAACAATATATAAAGGGGAGTAGTAATAGCTACATAAGGGAGTATTGTGGGATTAACTGGGATTGTGGATGGAACCATAGGGCAGTTGATTGCCAAAACTTCCTTTCCAGAATTAATGGAAAACAGTAAGATGTCTAGAGGGATGGGAAGCATCGGCCTGGGCCCTCTAGTGAATTAGGTGAGTTTGTACTCCCTCACTGACCAGTAAGAACAGCTCAGCCTCAGGACAGTTTTTTATGTAACTGAATGGATTGTTCCTCCCAGGAAAGGGAGATGTCATTTCTGGATGCCTGGTCAGGGGGGTACCATTCCAAGTGAGGAGAGAAGGGTAGCAGGAAGGGCGCCATGGCAAGATGTTTTGGATGGATGTGAGGGAAAGGAGCCATTCTATGTAGCTGGTCATCTGGAAAAGACCTGATGATTTTAGTGAATTACAACCTAAATATGACTTTGTGGCCAATGTGATTTGGTAGCCAAAAAAACCTAATGTAATATGAGACTGCACTAAGAGAAACATAATGTCTACACAGTGACAATTCTGCTGTACTTTTCTATGGTTAGGCCATATCAGCTATGGATGCTCTATTAAGGAAAGATGTTGATAAACCTGGGGGCATCTAATGAAAGGCAGCCAGAATAAGTTACCCTATCCCCATTAAAAAGATATGTTGCAGTACCTGGAGATGTTTAGACTGGAGAAGAGGAGACTTATAAGGGTGGGACACGATCCTATGTTCAAGTATCTGAAGGGCTTTCATGTGGAGAGCAGATGAGATTGTTCTGTTTGGCTCCAGAAAGCAGAATTATGAACGTTAGATTGAAGAAGATTGCAAAGGGAGATATAGATTTAGGTTTGATACAAGTAAAAGCAGGGCTGCTTTAAAGTAGAATGGGTTATCTCAGGAGGTGGTGAGTTGACTCTCCCTGAATATCCTCAAGCCATGGCTACTTGTCAGTACTGTGATAGCAGAGATTATTGTTTAGTGATGGCAGAGAGTAGATGGTACTCTAAGGTCCTTTCCAGCATAGAATTCTATAATTTGTAATAAACTTCTGAACTATAATGATAAAGAACAAGTCTTTGAGGAGGTAGTTGGTAGAAGATTCTATGATATTCAGTAAGGAACATCTTTCCCAAATTAAACAAATGTGGTTTGGGGGTTTTCTTGCCATTTTATACAAAATCCCAAAAGTCAGAAAGTAAAAAAAGGTTTACCAATTGATTTACGTGATGGAAATTATGCCTTTGTATGTTAGAGAAAATAGTACCTCCTCACAAATTTGACGTTCCCAGTGGCATAAAATTGAGCTCAACAGTACATTGGAATCCCATGACTCATACTTAGGTTTCACTTGATGGAAAGCAAGTGATTTGGCTGATTCTAGAGGCTAGTATTCTTTCTTAGGAAGTTTGACTTCAAACTTTGGTGCCAATTTATACTGTCAACTGGTAGACTTCATATGGAACTGGATCTGCGATAGGCCCTGGCAGTAACCAGTGTTGCTGCCTCCAGTCCCTTTGCTACACCTCTGGTGGTTTGGGGGTGATGATGGCAACAGATATTGAACTGACTGATGCCACCATTCTTGCTGCTCTGAAAGATGAAGAAGAACCCTTTCCTTTGCCTTTTATCATTGACGTAAGGAGTAAGAGGCAAATGCCTAGGTAGTATTGAAAGAATGTTCTAGGATTGGGGCCCACATTTGTGGAAAAGCCACATCAGTCTTTCCATGCCTCTGGTTACCCTATCCAGGAAATGGACACATCTTCCTAGTTGATGCTTATTTTACTGCACATCTTGGAAAGAGGTTATTGTAGAACAATTAAAATGTAAAGGTCTGTAGAAAGGCTGAACGAGAGTGGGAAACTTTCTTCACTCAGGTTTTTATGCTTTTCTGATGTTTTTGGCTTTGTTGTTTTTTATCTGTGTGCTTAGGATTGTAATATAGCCTAGGAATCCCAGCTCTGACTCAGGAGTGGTTCTGTCTCCTTTCTGATCTCTGAGTAGCTTCTACTTCTTCTTCTCCCCCCCCCCCTTTTTTCTTTTTGGTGGTGGGCTGATGATTGCTGGGGGTGAAACTTTATCTTTTCACATGCAGCTTTAATTCCAGTGTAATGGTGTGGTTTGTGGAGCTCTCCTTGCAGTTTTAGTTCCTGTTTAAATACTAAAATCTATTGTTTGTCTCCATTTCTAGACAACATAATTGCTTTGGTAACTGGCAGGAGCAATTAAGTGTACAGCATTATGAAGAAATAAAGGTTCCAGGCCTTAAGATTTGACTTGATTTCTAATTACACTGAGCCCTCTTTGTACGAGTGGTTTGCTAGAGCTGAAGAATGTGTGTGTGTGTGTGTGTGTGTGTGTGTGTGTGTGTTTGTGTGTAACAAAGAACCAGGGTATAAAAAGAGAGGGAGATAATTCAGGATGGGCTTTCGGTGAGCTGGGCTTTTTGAAGGCAGCGCCTGTTGTCAGGGTGGCAGGTTAGTGAATGTTTCTTCTATTTATAATGTGGGTTATATTCATTAGCTTCTAGTGACTTCATATGGTAACAAATCATTACCTGTGTTTTCCCTCTATTATTGGAGTTGTTAGGAAGTTGCAATTGGGAAGGATAAATCTTGGCCATAGATGAAAAACCTGCCTATTTAAGAAAAGGTTATTTTGAAAATTTTTTTCCCTCCTACAGGATATTTTTTTTCTAGTCTCCTTCATTCGAGAGAATTTGAAACCATGAGGAAAGTTGAGGCTGCTTAGACAGAGAAAGATAAGCAAATAGAGAAAAACAAGTAATACTCTGGCCTGAATTTCTTTTTTTTTTTGGCTTAAATTTTCACTTCCTTAATTTTTATTTTTTGGTTTCACTTAGGTAAGGAGGGAAAACATTCCCTCTGACAGTGCACATTTTTTTTATTTTTCAGCAGTAGGGCTCTGTACAGAAACTACTTTTATTAAGCAAGTCATCCATAAGGTACCGTAGGCTGTTTGTGTGTAACAGTATGCTACAGACTGCAAAGTTAATGCAGTTAATATTCAACTGAACTTTGGGGGGGGGGTTGCTAATCCCTTAGGCGGGCTCAACAGAAAGGGCAAACATATTTATAGCACTCCAAATCAGACTGCATTGAGCTGGCAACAGTATGTGTTATAACTTGTAAATGTTACACAATTTCAGTCAACTTCGGGGTAGTCTAAGTGGTTAATGGCCCTCAAATTATTCTTGAAGACCTCTCCCATCAACTTGGTTGCTGATATGCAAGAACAATATAGATTATTTAAAAAACTCCCCCCCCCAAAAAAAAAGAGCCTCATTTCTCTTACTGGCTGTAGATCTATTTTTGAGTGTCTAGGTTTATGGTGCTGCTTCATCAAAAGCAAATGATGTCTTTAAAGCTTCACCATTTGCAGGGCCACCCAATAAGAGAGTGACAGATTGGATGCCATTTCTAAGCAAAGCTTAATACACAGGAGAATGGCGATGCAGGGTTTCTGGCATTCTGTTCCTGTGCCTTAGAGGGAAAGATGTACAGTTCTTCTTAGTTTAGCTGGCAGACTGGATCCTGGTGGGGATCTAGTCAGCAGATAAAGCTGCTCTGGTGCAGGCCACAGGTCAGTGCTCTCTCCGTGCTCCTGGCTCAGGCAGGAATTAAATCATGAGTTGCAGAAAGTTCCATGGGGCTCAGTAGTTCAGATGAAGGGTCAGACATCCAAAGGGAAGGTGTTAAGTCACCATGCACGACCAACCCCAGTGGGGGACAGTGGGGCAAAGGTGAGTCTCTCTTGGGGGTCACAGGCCTGGCTTTCATCATTTAACAAGAATCTTCTTTATCAGCTATTCCCTCTTCTATCACCTGTCGTGTAATATTCTAGATAGGAATAATCACATAGAAGCTAAGAGAAAGATAGGAAATCAGATTGACATACTTGGAAAAATACAAGAGCAATTGCAATCAAAAAGCCATAATACAGGGTGCTGTTAACCTTGTAGGTATGTTACCTGTGCCCTTTGAATCCCTTCCCTCCCAAACACCACCTGGCTATTACCTTTTGCTTATTAGTAACCTTACTAGAGGGTGGGCAGAGATAGGAAGTGAACCTTGGCAGCAGCAGTGTCCTTAGAGGGCTTCCAGTTGGGGAAGAAAGAAGGGTGGGCAGTAGAGACTAAAACTGCTGGATAAAATTGGGCTTTTGGATGATTAGTGGATTTCTTTGCTTTCCCTGGTCCCGTAACCATATATGATTGAATTGGCTGTGTATCACACATACTTGGCACCCAAAGCCATTGATCAGCCCTAAAAACTGAAATTGATAATTCTTCATTGATTACGTTCTAGATTTTTCAGAGTGATTTTAAAAACTCTTGTAAATATTGAAAATGTGTCCCATGGAGACTTTATTTTACATTAATTACTAAAACAAGGCAAATCACTTTCCCTGGTGTGCATATGAGTAGATACTTTCCTATCTAGTTTCCCGGGGGCAAAATGGTACATTTTCCTTATCTTCTGTATTTAATAAATATTCCATTTGTATAAACATGTATACATATCTATATTAACGCAACAACCTATTACATTCATATTCACAGGAGGGAGACATTATGGCACAGTGGTATGTACCCTGAGTCTGTAGTTAAGAGGAGCTAGATTCAAATCCTGCCCCTGACACTTACTACCTTTGTCATTTTGGGCAAGTCACCTAACCTCTCTTGGGCCTTAATTTCCTCATCTGTAAAATAAGAAGATTGGGTACGACATCTGAAGTCTCTTCCTTCCATTTCTGTGATCTTTCACTGGGAATTAGCTATGCAAAAAAACCCCACCATGAATAAAATACATGTATGTACATGTAAATTTATCTTCCCTCTTCAAACTCTATTGCAATCCATGATCAGTTATTTTCCCTTAGTGTTATACCTGGTATCCCAAATCCATTAGCCTTGAGGACCACCAGCAACGTTAGGCCATGATTATATTGTATCATATACAAGATAAATATATTATAATATATATGATAAAGATATATACATGTATACATACATCTCTCTCTCTCTCTCTCTCTCTCTCTCTCTCTCTCTCTGTCTCTCTCTCTCTCTGTCTCTCTCTCTCTCTGTCTCTCTCTTCTCTCTCTCTCTCCCCCTGTCCCAACTAAGTAGCTCAGTGGATGAAGTGCAGAAGCCTGGAATCAGGAAGACCTGAGTTCCAATTTGTCCTCAGACCCTTACTAGCAGGGCAAATCACTTAATTGTGTTTGCCTCACTTTCCTCAACTGTCAATGGGGATGATAATAACACCTATCTCTAAGAGTTGTTGTGAGGATCAAATGAGATAATAATTGTAAAGCGCTTAGCTTTAGCACTCGCCTCCCAAGGTTGTTGTAAGGATCAAATAAGACAATATTTATAAAGCGCTTAGCACAGCATCTGGCATATAGTAATTGCTCTATAAATGTTAGCTCTTATTTTATATGTATATTTATATCTATATACACATCTGTATCTTTGTATCTTTATACATAGATGTATCTATATACATATCTATGTTTATATGTATATTAGGTTGCAGAAGATAAAGTTGATCTGCTTACCACTTTCACTGATGAATAATTAGACCAAAGAAAAATCCTAATGAGGCCATTAGGACCTTTACTGATTATTGTTCATTTACCTGTCTTATAATTTTATAGATTGGTGTCATACACTCTCCCCAAGAAAATGGAGTTTTCAGGCAAACATATGGGAAGGACCAGGAAGTATCTTGGTCAGTGAGACTTGATTTGCTCCATTATTGGAATTGGGCTGCACAGTATTTGATAAAGCTGCTGTACTCCCCTCCTAGGTCGGTTCTTATATTAAGTGGTTCTTCAAGTGCCCTTCACCCCAGCACACAATGAAGCACTCGTAGGAGTGGTAGATTAAACTAGGAAAATACTCTATTTGTTACTCCAAAGCACTTTATCCCTTTAGGACACAGATCGATTGTCAAGAAGTAAACGGAGCCTTCCCATAATGGACCAGGGAGCCCAGCTTTATACAGTCTGCTGATCACCTTGACATTCTGTAGCCATTAGACCCACCTGTAGAGATGCAGGTCAGGTGAGCACAGGGTTAATGCTGGTCAAGCTGGCTGAGCTAACTAATGCTGCTTTGTATGGTGGCAGCAACCCCACTGTGAATGTGGCTGAGAAGAACTCATTTGCAGTAAAGCACAATCAGCGTTAAAAGAAATAACCATCAATAAATGGGGGAAATCTTGATTTTAATTTTCTTGCCTCATTGTGTGCATATGAGCAGCTTGCCATTTGCATATGGGAATCCTGTCATAACAGTTTCAGGAAGTGATTTGTTAATAATCAAGTTCTCTGAACAGCCCTAAATCGGTAATTGATATGGGTCTGGATGAAGCAACCTTTCTGCCCGCCTATTTTGGGGACCATTTTTGGCAGGGTTTGGGCTAGAATGAAAACTAGCCATCAGAACAAAATTTAGGACAGCTGGGATGCTTTGCAGTGAAGACTTTTGGCTCCACAGTTCAAATAATCACAATAGCTGCTCAATTTAGCCTTTGGCTGGATGGCTTTGGCAGGGCACAATGAAAAATAATTATTTCATGGCCTGCTTATTTGTCCCTTAACCAATAAACTCTCAGACCTTTTCAGGCTTATGTAAATATGCTGCTGTGGATGAGGCTGAGCAACACCATAATATCCCCATTTAGGAAACTGTTATATTTTACCCTTGGGGGAGGAATGGATGGGGGGCCACAACTTTTGAAGACATCTATTTAAATAGGAAAAGGAAAAAGTCTGGAAGAAATAAGGATCAGAAAATGAGTCCCAAATACCAGCCACAAATTAGGTTTGAATCTTTGCCCTGCTATTTATCACCTGTGTAGCTCTGGACACGTTATTTAGCCTTTTTAGGCCTCACTTTCCTGGTCTGTAACATGAGGAACTTTGTCCAAATGATCTCACTGTCTCTTCTGTCTCTAAAACTCTATGAGCCTCTAGGAAGCAACATGGTACCATAGAAGCCGGCTAGGTTTGGAGTTGGAAGATCAGGTTTCAAAACTCAGCACTGTGAGCTGGGTACTAAATTTCTAATATATAAAATGAGATGGTTGGACTCTCTAATCTCTTAGGTCCCTTCTAGCTTGCCATGTATCATCCTAAGATCTCAAGCATAAAAGGATATGTTTAGGTCTCTTACTTGAAAATGAGGGCATTAGGAGGCAGTATTTTGGGTGAAATAATAAGCAATTGTTATACACGTGCCATAATATAGTTATGTATATTATTTTAGTGATCATAAACATAGGACTTTTCCTTTGAAGCTTTAATTACCTGGATGGCAGATGACAGTTCCCAAAACTTTTGGATAGTTTGCTGCCTGAATTTCCCTTATTTAACTAAATATAATATAATTTTATCTCCGTCTCTTGTTTTTCACATCTTTGATGATTTGAATGACACCATTAAGAAGAGGAACAAATCATGGAAACAAGCTTTGCAGCCCCCTTCCCACTTTATGTTCCAATTCATCCATCCCTTATTTTTCATTTGTTCCTTTTTAGACTATCTGCCCTTCAGTTGAGGTATCTATGAGAGTTGATGACCAATTCTTTTTCTAAGAGAATTCTGTCCCTTGTAGGTCTTTTGATTGAAGCACAGTTCTAATGAGATGACTCATATTTTTGAGCCCTTTAGAACCCAGCAAAGCCACTGACTATGCCAGTAACTGTAGCCAAGGAGAACTGGGCAAGAGTGCGCAAATGGTTAACAAAAATCCATGCTTATTCTGGAAAAAATAACTGAGAAGGGGCTTCAGTATCATCTTTATATATGAGGAGTATTACCTTCTTAGAGACAAAGCCTTCAGCCAAATAATGCTTCCCCACCTGCCATCATTTGTTTCTTCCATTGCTAATGGGAAGGTTCTCCCTGTTTTGAAAGGCCTGCATCAAATCAAACTCATACTACGATCCTCATGATCTCTTTTTAATGAGTGGCACTTCTTTTCAAAGTGTCATTTAAAAAAAAATCAGCAGTCATGTCATACATCTGGATGAATTTCTAAATGTAAATGAGATTCTCCCAGTAATTTATTTACATTTGTTTTCAGCACAACAAATGAGACATCACGTAGCTTCATAATTTCCCATGACCGAGTCACCAGCATGCGGTGTGTAATTTACCATGATTTAAGGTGCTTATCTGTAGGTTTCTGCAACAGTACCTTGCTAGGGCTAGGGCTATTTTTGGTGGGGGGGAGGGAGAAAGGGTAGCTGGTGAGGGGAGGGAGAATCTCTTTTCTACCATCTTCTTTCTTCCTTCTCCTAATTTCTTTCTCAAGTTTTCCATCTAAACAAAAATCAAGTTCATTTTGGGGTATATTGAAAGAAATGACCTTGGCTAACATCTCTGAAATAGGTAAGTTGTGAATATATGTTTGTTTTTTGTTGGGGAAGTCCTTTTCCAAGATTTTTCCTTTGAAAAGGAATCAGCAGTTGCTGTGAGGGCTTTGATATGAAGGAGAAGAAGGTAATATTTTCTTTAGCATTCATGAGCTAGGGTAAGCTACTACCTAAGCCACAGTTTTCTCATCTGTAAAATAAATGTACAAACAACCAGATTGTTTCTAAGACCCCTAGCAGCTTTAAAATTGTGCATCTAAGTCAGAGATTCTTAACTTTCTTTCTATGTATCATGGACTCCTTTGGAGGTGTGGCGAAGACTTTAAAAAACTAATGTTTTTAATGCATAAAATAGAACACATAAGATTGCAAAGGAAACCAATTATATTGAAATAAATATGTAATTTTCACCATAGACCCTTTGTCAGTCTTTGGACCTTTGGTTAAGAACACTTGATCTAAGTCTTCATGGGTTTTGAATCTAATGAATTAGCGAATGTTCTGGTAATGGAATTCTTTTATTTCAGGCAAGGATTTTGTTATTTTCAACAAAGTACTGTTGAATTAGATAATGGACCTAATGGTTAGGAAATACCCAAAGCTGAGGAGGAAAGGGGAGAGGGGGAGGGAGAATCTTCATAAATTAAACATTGTCATTTAAAAATTGGTGACAAGTTTTGTTTTTAGTTTCTTTTTGTTGTTTTTGAAACTGCTGCTACGGCATACTTTAGGATAATAAGTAATGCCAGGATATATTACCTCCTTTGAAATTTGGAAGTGAATGATAGAGGGTTAGAAAGTCATTGTCCAGTTCCTTCTGGGCCCTTTAGCCTGGAACAAGTATTTCACTAGTGGCATAAGAACAACTGTAGTTTGAATCTTATAGTTTCAGTCGTCATAGCTAGGGAAACAATAGGGACAGAAAATAAAGACTAAACCCGTGATTTCATTATTATAGGAAATAGTGAGGAAACTCCTACTGATTTCAGTTCAGCACTTTCTTGGCAACTTAAAGAGTCCTAGAAAGGTACCTAGCAATGAGAGATTAAGTAATTTATAAAGGGTCGCACAGCTACCATGTCTTCCTGGCTCCAAGATCAGTCTGCTATGCCATTCTATGCTCCTCTATGCTCCATGCTGTTCTATGCACCGCTGTGCACTATGTTGCAGGATCAAAGTATGAGGAGACAGGATGAGAGGGAGTGATAGAGGTATGGCAAGAGGGGGCACATCCTGACCTGGTAGTACTTTGGAGTCTGGGAAAGTCAAAGTAAATAGATGGAGGATGGATGATGAAGTATGCTGCCTACCTCCCGACAGAGAAATGATGGATTTAGGGTAGAGAATAAAACACACACACACACACACACACACACACACATACATACACACACATGTGTGTGTGTGTTAACATGGCCAATGTGGAAATTTGTTTTCCTTGACTATTCTTATTTGTTAGGAAAGTTCCCCCTCCTCCAATTGGGAGGAACCAGTAGGCGGATGAGAAAATGTATTTTTGTCCATTAATTTTTTTTAAAAACTAAGGAGATTGAAGCCTGTGTATTACTGTTTCGGTGGAGCAGGTTGGATCTTCACATGGTCACCCTACCCCACCCTCTTCTAGCCCCTTATACATTAGTGTCTCTGTCCAAGTGAGAAGTAGGAGAAAGAGATTCAAGCCTCTTGGGTCATTTGAACGTGCATTAAACTTTTATGTCAAAGATTGTGGGTCTTACTGAGCTTTAAGATTTTTGAGGTGACTATATGTGACAATCCCATCTCATTGGCATTAATGCTAGGAGCCATTCTACTTCATTGTCATAGGGAGTTTTCTATAAGTGTTAATCCAGGGTGTGAGTCCCCATTAGAACAATACATAATTGCATGGGGAAATAAAGAGAACCACATCTTATTAATGTTTATTTCTTTGAGAGGGATTACAGAGACCCTTCAACAACAGTAGGTCTCAATCCATGGGTCACCACAATCAGGAAAGGTCAAGCAAAGACTGGATTCCCATTTGTAGAGAATATTCTTTTCAGGTATAATCACTAATCAAAAAGTAGTTATTAAGCATTTAATGGATGTCAAGCACTGTTAAAAAACAAAATGAAAATCCCTGATCTCAAAGAACTTACATTCTTTCTGAAGAGATAGCATGCATTAAAATGAGCATATAAAGAATAATTCCAAAATTAATACAAGGTAGTTCAGGGTGGGCCCTGACAGTTGAAGGATCATTAAAGGCTTTGTGTAGAGGGTGATGTCTAGGCTGAATCCTGAAGGGTAAGGAATTCTCCCAGAGATGAAGAGGGAGTTCATGAGAGATGGCCAGTGCAAAAGCATGAAGGCAAGAAAGATTCAGTGAGTCAGCATTGTATAGTAGAAGAAGCAATTAGATTTGCAATCAGATGACCTGAGTTTGAATCTCAGTTGTTACTTACTACCTGTGTAATCTTAATTAAGGAAAATTTGCCTCCTTTTTTTGGCTGTAAAATGAAGAATTTTACTAGATGATTTTTATGGCTAAGGCCAAGATTTATTGTCATTGCTATGAAGTTACTGTGATAATTTTTTTTAAGGAGGAATCGCTGAGTAGAGATAAAATTAGGCATTATTTGGTTGAACAAAGCATTCTCAGTACACTATTATGATTAACTTGCCATTATCCACATGTGACACCCATCCTATGGATTATCTCAAGGAAATATCGAATTTAAATTTCCTACTGTTCTCCCTGTCTCTTTTCTACCTTCGATATCCCTTTGAGTCACCACTCCCCATGTTACCTCCCACTGCCACCATTGTCTGATAGCCTCTATTCAAGGAACACAAAGTAATTATGATACTGGCCTAAGTAAAATAAAATTTGAAATGTAATTTTAAAAATTAGATTAAATACTCCAAATCCAAACAGATTTATAATTTTTTTTTCTTGCCACAGCCCCTCTGTATTAGCATGAACAATAGGGGGAAAGGAATAAGCATTTGTATAGCACCATATATTATATGCCAGGCACTGTGCTAAGCATTTTACAAATATTATCTCATTTGATCCTCAGTAGAGCTTTGAAAGTTGTGAACAAACTACAGCATTGAGCTAGTCCTTGGTCAGGACTTCGAAAGATGAGAAATTATCATCTACTCCCACACCCGATGATTCATAGTTATGAGTTAAAAACCTAATTTTTAATATCAGCAAATTAGAAACATTTATTCAAAGCCAGTCTGTGCAAAGAAAATTTTTGAATTCATGTTCCTTAGATGATAATTTGTCTAGTTTTTTCAGTCCTATACACACACTATGTATATATATATATATATATATATACAAAAGGAAATGTCATTTCTGGAAGGGAGGTATGGCATATGAAAGAATCAAGAACGTGGCTTTACATTCTTTAATATTTAATCTACTCTGATCAATGTAATGACAAAACACGATTCCAGAAGACAAATGATGAAGCATGATACTCACCTCCAGACAGAGAGGTGATGGAGTCAAGGTACAGAATGAGACATATTTTTGGACGTGATCGATGTGGGGATTTGTTTTTCTTGGCTATGCTTCCTTGTTAAAGGGTTTCCTTTTTCTTTTTTCGTTCAGTGAGGGGAGAGGAGTTGAGGAGAAAGAGGCATTTATGATAAGGTCACCAAAAAAAGAAAAGAAAAGAAAAGAGAGGGGTCATCATTTAAGCATTTTTTAAATGCACAGAAGAGAATAGAAAAAAACCCAGAAGGAAACACATTTGAAAGTTGTGTGTGGAATTTGTTGTATACTTAACAGGAAAATTGTCTTTTTCTATTCTACTTTGTATATGGTTATGCTTATTTTATTTTGTGTTTATTAAGTTAAGAATTTTTAAAAATTTAATCCAGTATACTAAGGGTTGTTAATCTATTCTGTTTCTCCCGCCACATGTGTCTCAAAATTCTCAGAATAACATAGTCTTAGCCCACCAAAGTCTTTGCTTTGGACCCAGCAGGACCTCATATCAGTAATATAAATACATTTACTTGTTCTTGGCATTGCTCTGTATGGGACATTTTTCCCCTTCCATGGATACTGGACTCAAACAGGTCCCCCTGTATTGTAAACATGGCATGCATACTGAATAGGATAGGAGTGCTGATTAAGGAAACTCCTTCCAAATGGGATGAAATGCTCTTAGAGAACTCTGTGTACCTGCATCCCCTACCTCCTCCCCTCTCCTCCCTCCCCAGTCCTTCATATTCTAAAGTAGGAATGTTTTGCTAAAATGGCAGTCACTGTTTTGGTTGATAAAGAAAGCCTCATGAAGAGTAGATGAAATTAGTTTAGTGAGCATGGCAATGCAAAAGCTAGTGAATGTTTTTTTAGGGATATTTCAGATTGAACACTGAGCTGGTTAGGAAATGGAGACCTTGGCAGGCAAACCTTACTGATGATTCTGAATTTTTACTCATTTTTTCTCAATTTAGAAGAAAAGTCTATCAGGCATTTCTTTTCTTTTTTTGCGTACCTTTAGGATTCTTCATTCTGGTGGAAAGCTACAGCATGAGAATTTTTGAGTTCTCTTAACAGTCTGAAACTCTGTACAGTAACTGCATTCTGAAACATTTTGGGCTTTGTACCTGTTAAGCAAGGACACTTTGCCACCATCCCCAACCTTTCCCTTCCAATCCCATCCATTCTCACTTGCTACTGAAAATTTCTCATCAAAATTAATGGGAAGACCATTAATGAATCATCATTAATGACTAGTTTTTCTTAGTGTAAGTAAATCACTAATTCATGTCAGGTACTAAAGCACAGATAGCGTAGGTTAAACTTTCTTAATACGAAAAACTAGCTAATGATTTACTTGGAGGACCCTCAGACTAATAGTGGTTTCCAGACTGCATTCTAAATCTGACAGGATCAGTATTCTAAAGAATTTAGAGAAGTCTAAAACAAAATAATTATCCAGTTTATCTTTGATTGATCATTACAAGAGGAATCAGATTCCCCCTTCAAATGGCCTATATCTGTCTTTGTTATATGCCTGCAGTACAGCAATAAAGTTGAGGGATTTTGGAGAGACTTCAGAGGTCAGCAATGAAGAGAACTGAAGAATTGGATGGTGAGCTTTGGGAGGAAAATTTTAAGGAATATGGATCATTTAATCTGAATAAGAAAAAGTTAAAGTTCAGCTCAATTAAAAGATAAATGAAATGTTGACAGATTTACTATTCTCCTTTTTCTCTGATGATGGGCCAAAGTTGCATCCAGAAAGACGTAGGTTATACATAAGCAAGAATTTTCTGATAGTGAATATTAGTATTGATTAGCTTGAATTACCAAGTGAAAGTGCCCTTCTCTTGGCTTCTCTACAATCATCCTTTGTAGATGCTATTATTTTTTAAGGGAAGCATAATTAATAGTTGTAGTTTCATTTATTTTTAGTATGAAAAATGTTAGAGAAAAGTTAATTATTCTTTTTGATGTGTATATATATATATATATGTAAAAATGTGGTAATTTATATATTGATAATTTCCACTTTTTATGTCTTGCTTCTGGTATCTTCACTGGTACTGTTAAGATGATGTTGGATGAGCAATAGAAATGACGAACAAAGTGGATCATTTTTTAGTAGGTGTCACACAACTATTGAGTAGTATCTAGAAATTGCCCAGAAATGTAATTTACCATTGGGTAAGGCAACTGAAGTCTAAAATTCTCAAATGAAGAAGGAGCTTTTATTTGTGTGCTATGGTACCTCAGTGCTTTCTGCCCCAGTTTCAAGTTCATAGCTTATTTACTGCCACACTCAATTCTAATGCTACCCCCAAAATAAAACTCTTTATCACTTCCAGTTAAAAATGATAGGCTTTATTCTAGAATTTGGAATTGTACTCACAAAGCTGCTAACTTGTGTTTACCTTCTGACCCAAGGATACCATTACTAGACATGTGCCCCAAAACAGTAAAAGAAAAAAGGAAAGGATGCATATGTACAAACATATTCATAGGAGACTTTTTGAGTGTAGCAAACATATGGAAACTAAGAAGATGCTTGTCCACTCTGGAATCACGGAACAAATTATGGTATATGATTATAATAGAATTAATGCAAATAAGAAATGAAGGGACAGATTCAGAGAAACCTGGAAAGTGATCTGATGGAGAGTGAAGTGAGCAGAACTAGAAGAGCAATTTATAATTATGATGAAAAAACAAAACATTCAAAGATAGGAACTCATCCATGTGACAACTAACCACAACTCCAGAAGACCGCTGATAAAACATACAATGAAATACACATTTTCAGATCAGGCTAACGTATGGCTGTATTTAGCTTGACTGCCAATTTATTCCAAGGGGGTGGGGCTTTTTTGTGGAGACAAGATTGAGAAGGAAACATAGTGATAGCCAGTGATACTCCAAAAAAGAAAGAAAATGGATGGATGAATGAATGAATGGATAAAGCATTTGTTAAATGTTTACCGTGTGCTATAGTCATTGTGCTAAGTTCTGGGAATGCAAATACAAGCCAAATCAAAGGCAGTCTCTGCCCTCAAAGAGCTTATGTTCTCATAGGGAAAGACAAGGAAGGCAAGTCTGGGGAGTCAGGAGATTAATGGGATTTGGAGTGAATATGGATGGCATAGGTACTTCCTCAAATGGAGATTCAGGGAACAAAATCACTAATCAGAGGAGGAGACCATGGAGTTGGTGGGAAGTAATTCAGTAGTCATGCTTGGAGCTAAGCTTAGAATGAGAAAAAGAAAAAGAATATCAACAAAACATTTTTAAAAATTTAAGAAAAGAAGAGAATGACATTGGAACGGAAATACAAATCAGTAGGACAGCTTTGGAACTAATATGTTGAATGTATTATATATCTTAAAAATAAAGCTGAATGTAATAGTTTCTTTATTTCATATACAATCTTTTTTCAGTTTTTTTGTTGGAAATGTATATGTTTGTTGATATTTATCAAAACAACAAAAAAAAATTTAAGTCCTGAACAAAAATAGGCTTTTTTTGAGTCCCAGTTTTTGATCTTTGAAGCCATCATTGATGTTTTATTTTTACTGTACTGTATGAAGGCATATCATACTGAATTTTATTAGTAAAGTTGACATGTTCTAATGACAAGAACACTGGATTTGGAGTCAGGGGACTTTGAATTCTGGCTCTGAAATTTATTATCTGTATGACCCTGAGAAAAATACTTAACTTCTCTGTAAGTTCTTTTTTTTTAAGTTTTTCTTTTTCTGTTTTGTTTTTACATTATAAACATTTACTGGTTACTCCCATTTCATGAGAGATCTCTTGTAACAAAGTGAAATAGTTAAGTAAAACTAATAATGTAGTAACCTCATCTGTAAGTTCTTACATTTCACATCTGTAGTACCCCCCCACCAAAAAAAAATCAGTTTTCTTTTCTTCCCGTTCCCCATCCCATTGGAAAAAAAAGAAAAGAAAAATGAATTTCTTATAACAAATGCAGAATCAATTAGATAAATTCCCTTAATGACTGTATAAAATATGTGTACATGTGCCTCATTCTGTACCTTAAATCCTTGATCTCTCTGTAATGTTTCATCATCAGTCCTCTGGAATCATAGATGATTATTATAATTGATCATAGTTCTTAAAGCTTTCATAGTTGTTTTGTAATGTTGTTATCACATAAATTTTTCTCCTGGTTCCACTTGTTTCATTCTTTTCAATTTATAACATTCCTCAAAATTGTCCATTTTTATAATATTGATAATCATAATATAAATTGTTCTTTTGGCTCTGTTTATTTCACTCTGCATCGATTCCTATAAGTCTTTCCATGTCTTTTTGAAATCATCTGTTCTTTTTTTTACAGCACAATACTATTCTCTCATAGTCATATGCTATAGCTTATATTAACTCATTCCTCAATTAATGGGCACCTTCTTACTTTCCAGTTTCCAGTTTGTTGCCATCACAAAAAGAGCCGTTATAAATGTTTTTGTATATAAAAGATCTTTCCCTCTTTCTTTGATCTTTTTTGGATATTGGCCTAATAATGGTGTAGCCGTGTCAAACAACATGCAGTGTCTCGTATCTTTTTGTGTACAATGCCAGGTTATTTTCGAGAATGGTCATAGCCGTTCATACCAACAGCACACTAATGTGCCTACTTTCCTACAGCCTCTCCAGCATTTATCATTTTCCTTTTTTATCATCTGTTACTCTGATGAGGATGAGGTGGGATTTCAGAATTACTTTAATGTGCATTTTTCTAATAATTTGGAACATTTTTTCATATGCATATAGATAGTATTCCCTTAACAACTGCCTGTTGAAATCTTTAGAACATTTATCAATTACAGAACGAGCCTTTATCTTATGTTTGTACCTATTCCTTGTGTATCTTGAAAATGAGGCCTTTATCAGAGAAATTTATTGCAAAGATTATTTCCCAGTTGTTTCTCATTTAATCTTAGCTTTATTTGATTTCGATCAATATTTATCAGATACTTAGTATGTGCCAGGCATTGTGCTAAGTGCTAGATTTGTATGTGAAAAATTTAACTTTTTCTTTAATCAAAATTATCCATTTTTATTTTCTATAATCCTCTCTATTGTTTGTTTGTCTATGAGCTTTTCTCCTGTACGTAGATCTGATGGGTACGTTTGCCCTGTTTTTCTGATTTGTTTATGCTACGACCTTATGTGTCTTACCATTCAGAAGTTATCTTTGTAAAAGATGTAAGGTGTGTGTTGTTGGTATAAATCTAATTTCTTCTATATTGCTGGCAAATTTTCCCAGCAGTTTTTGTCAAATAGTGAATCCTTATTTCAGCAATATAGGTCTTTGTGATTATTGAATACTCTAGGATACCAAGTGTATTTGCTTCTGTTATGTTGTGCACCTAATCTGTTCCATTGATCACTTTATATTTTTTACTCAGTAACAACTTATTTTAATAATCACTACTTTGTAGTATAATTTGATATCTGGCACTACTAGTTCTTCAACCCTTTTCATTATTTCTCTTGAGATTATTATCTTTTCTAGTTTTAATGAGTAATCCTTCAGCAATTTGATTGGCATGACATTGAAAAAAATAAATTAGGGCAGCTAAGTGGCACAGTGGTTAGAGCATCGGCCTTAGAGGCAGGAGGACCTGAGTTCAAATCCAGCCTCAGACACATAACACTCACTAGCTGTATGACTCTGGGCAAGTCACTTTACCCCAATTGCCTCACCAAAAAAAAAAAAGAGAGAGAGAGAAAATAAATTAAGACAGCCCCTGCCCTCAAGGAACTTATATTCTAATGAGGGAATTCAAATATACCTGGGTAAATGGAGCTTCTGAGAGAAGCCTTCCACCATCTAATTAAGGGAGGACCCTAGGGACAGAATATATTTCTGAGGTATGAGTCCCAGGTCTGAAGTGATCTCATATGTATGGTGGAGAAGAGAGAGGAGTGTAGCCTTATGGGAAATGAAAAGTGTACCTTGATTTCAATAAGACATATGACAAATTCTCTCATGATGTTCTTAAGAATAAGATAAAGAAATATGGCTTAGATGATAGGTAGATTTAGAACTGGTTGAATGAGCATGAACAAAGAGTTGTCATTAGCAGATTGATAACAAACCGGAGGATGTCCCAAGGAAAGTGATCAGAATGGGAAATAGACAAGAATCTATGCCATGTGAGGATCTGCTAAGGGGGCTGCAGTTTTATCGTTTAAGATAATATTTGTGGGGACATGAAAGCTTTCTCCAAATATTGGAAAGGCTCTCATTTGGAAGAGGAATTATTCTTGCTGTACTTGGCTATAGAAGACAGAATTAGGAGCAGAAATGGATGTTTCAGAGATAATATTCAGCTTGAGGAAAAAAAAAAACCTTTGTAACATTTAGCATTGTTCTTAAATGGTATATAGGCTGCCTTGGCTGGTGAGCAGGGAACTTCTCATCACTGGACCAAGCAAAGGCTGAACTTTGTAAAAGAAGTGGGTTGTGCCAAACAACCCATGAAGTTTCTTGTAATCGATATTCTTCAATCTGGTGACCTTTGGTTTCCGTATCTGTAAAATGAGAGGATAGGACCAAGTTATCTCTAAGGCCCTTCCCATCTCTAACTTCTATTTCCTGCCATCTGTTGACTCTACAATACTAAATGCTGGGTATCTAAGTATAGTATTCTTGTTTCTAAACGAATTCTGAAAAATATGCAGCACAATTGAAGACTTTGTGTCCTTAATGACATTAATCAAATTCATTCCAAAATGGAATAAAATGACAAGATAACTAGCATTTGGAAGCCCGTGTTCAGTGTAGTAACTTGGAAGGGAAGATAAGGTAAACCTAGCTCTAAAACCATCTGGTTTGAATTAGTAGGTATGCAAATGCTGTGAGGTCCCCATAATTCCTATTCCTACCCTTGGTAGGAATGAGTCTTCCCAAAAGAAAGAGCAACTGTAGTCATAGTAAGATTTTAGTAGTGCTGTATTTAGCCCTATATTTTTAGTCTCTATAATGCAACAGAAATTTTGCCATTAAGAATCATTTGAGATGCAAATAGGGCTTAGTATCTCTCTATTTAAGATTTTCTTTAAATAGAAAATTCCCCTCTCCCTTTAGCTGACTTCTTTATTTTCTCCCTCTCCTTCCTTCTCTCTTTTCCTTAAAAAAAAAAAAGGAAGAAAAACAACAACAAAACCCAGTTAATACATTAGTTATTTCTCTGGCCCAAGATGGGGGCTCAATAGGACCCCTTGTAGCAGTGAAAGTAGAAATAGTGAGATTTTTCTGTCATTGAGTTCTTAAAGGGTAAATCTGTTTCTTATTAAAGTAACTTGAGCCATAGGAAGGAAAAGGTAATGCAGACCCTCGTGGCCTGCTCTTAGCCAATATAAGATGAACAGTGAATATAAAGCTATGCTTACTCGCATGATTGTTGGAAGAAGATACCTCTATATACATATGTATATGTGTGCATACATACATATTTATAAATTAATAGCATATAAACCAAATGAATATATATGCATATATACTTTTACTTACTAAACTAATATATAAGTATATATAACACTAATGTATATAGCTAATAAATACATAAACCAAATGAATGTGTGTATGTTATTTATGTTATATATAATTTGTATATATATTCAGATATAAATATGCATTTATAATGTAAAAATTATAAATTTATATTATATGCAGTGTATGTATAGTTAATAAATATACAAGCCAAATAAATATGTATATATGTTAATAATACATTTATTTGATTTATGTATTTATTAGCTATATATACATTAGTGTCATATATTTATTTGGTTTATATATTTATTAGCGATATATATTAGTGTTACATATACTTATATGTTAGTTGAGTAAGTAAAAGTATGTGTATATAATAAGTTTAGTTTATAGGTTGTTAGTTACATATATTAGTGCAAACACATAGTTTAGTTAGTAAGTAGCACTTCCATTAGACACCACCTCCACAGTGAAAAACCTTCCCTGAATTCCCATCTAGGTGCAACTATTTATTCGCCTCCTGAAACTCTCTTAAGAGTTTTCTGTCTAGATCTCTCCTTTGCCTCCATCACACCCCAGCTTGTATTACACTTAGCTATGCCCTGTTCCTCTTAGTAGAATGTAAGTTTTTTGAGGTCAGGGATGGTGTCATATTTTGTCCCTGTACCTGCAGCATCTTACATGTAGTAAGTGTTGAAAAAACGTTTTATTGAATTGAATCAGGAAGACATAATACTTCCTGAGAGGTGGGGGGAAGAGACAGACTTTTAAAGATCTTGCATGGAATAGCAAAGTAAATTATATGCAGCTAGAAGATTGAGCCATTCCTAAGAAAGTTTATGGGTTCTGTGTATTTTACTTTCCACAAACTATGAATTTAATTCAACCTCAGGTGTCTTAAATCTGATGAAATACCAAGGAGGAGAAATATTCTTTTCCAGCAGGGGTCTGGATGATAGCCCCTAACAAATGCAAATTTGACATTCATATAAAAGAGAGCTAAACAAGACCAATAAAAAGATGCTGGAAATTGACTGCAGCCAGAGGAAAAAAATACAAAGTAATGCAAACAATCAACCATTGCACTGTTTACTGAAATCCAAGGGTTGACCTATAAGGCAGTGCTGATACTTTCTCTTGTTATTTAGAGTAGCATAGAGAGGTGGTTGATGTAAAGAAAATGGATGATTGGATCCAGGTTCATAGGAAGTGGAGTTTAGAAGAGGGTCACTCTTCATTATTTGTAGAGCATCTTATTCAATGGTGTTTCCTTTTTTAGTGCTATTGGGAAAGTGTTCTGCATTCAGTAGCATTGTTGGCCGTCCCCTGTAAAGAATTTCTGGAGAATGAAAGCCCTGAAAACCAGAAGAATTGAGGCCTTATTAGTATTTTGATGAGTAGGGCCTATATCTTATTTTAATCTTATATCCAGTTTTCTAGGAAGCTAGTACAAGGTGGGAAATAACGAATAATTTTAACAACGAAGAATGCAACCCAACTTTAGTGCCTCTAGAGAGTAGATAACTCATTTGCTCATCTTTTAATGTTAGGTTTATATCTTTATGGCCTCCTGATATTTTTCCACAAATGTAACAATCTTAAGAAACCGTCTAGTAGCTATAATGGCATTTGTACATAGGTTGCCTAAATTTTAGCTTTGGGTTCAAGATGGAGATTTCCTCAAACTGACCATGTAACCTTTGTCTGTTTAACTCGCTTTTCTTATCTGCTGAATAGATATTCTCAGTTTCATAGAGAAACTGAAGAATAAATAATCAAGGAAATAAGACAGTTTGGAAAGTATTTTATCATTCTGGAAATAGAATTTATATAATATAAATATATGCATGTATATATATATGTGGGACAGTACAGTATAGAATGGAAAAAAACACTTGATAGATATGATGGGAATGCTAGAGAAGAGGCTTGCTGTGAAGTTTGCTTTTAATTCTGGGGCACATATACTATTTTAAAAATACCCCACAAACCTTAGCTTGACAAAAGGAAAGTGTAAAATAAAGCCTTAGTCTCTGCATTGACAGATATTTCCATAGCAACCTGACTGTCACTCAACACCCACTCCATCTAGCTTCAGAAAACACCCCCAGAAATAAATGTCAAAAGTCTTAGGCAGGTTCCAAATTTAAATCAAATTTTAAAGTAAATTAAAATAAAAAACGCTTAAACACCCCCAGTAGTCACAAAATTTTGAGAAAGGCAGGGAAACGGATGGCAAAGCAGACAAAAATCAGGTTCTCTTTCTATAGATCCAAAGACTCAAAAGGGTAAGTATTGTCTCATCTTTTCCCTCATTTACAGCATTGCCTGAGCCAAGCAATCACATACCTTTGGACATACCACCTACCACTGTTTCATAGCCTTTTCTGATGCTTTCAAAGCTACAGTTCATTCTTATAACTCTCCACACCATATTCACTCTTGGTGGTTCCCCCCAAGTCAGGTGTTAGCAGCCTTTTCAAAGTGCTGTGCCAAGATTCTGAGTCTTTCATTTTGTTGTGCCAGTGGTTGGGAAACAGGGTGCTGATTTTGAGTCTAATGCCAGTGTGCACATCTGACTTCCCGCTGACTCACAAGTAAAGTATCACCTGCTACCAACACTCATTGCCAGCAGCTGATCTCACAGAGGGGGATGGTAGTGGCGATGGGCTTGCCTTTCATCTTGGGCATGAAGTCCCTAGGGATTGTACACATTACTTGCTGTCTCATTCCTCACTCTCTTATCCAGAAAGTGCTTTTCACTGATACACCCAAACCTAACGTGATGCTTCAGTAGAAAGTCATTTGAGATGACTTCCCCCTTTTTTATGGACCTCCTTAAGTTAGCTGGCAGACAAGCATCTTAACGAATTATGGCTATTAGAAAAGCTTCAGAGTGCTTGTCCTTTTCTAACTTGTTGAGTTAACTTGTTAAAATGCATACAGGCATAGAAGCAAAATGACAATGATTGTACAGTTTCACAGTGTTTTTTTTTCCTTCTGTCCATTAAAATCTTCGGCCAGATTTAGTGTAATTGGCACTTGGCATCAACTCAGATCATAAACCTCTCTTTTCCTGCTTATGAAATATACCTTTCAAACATGCCTCTGGCATATAAAGGGTTACGTTCACTTGTTCCGTAAACTTGCTAATGGTATTTACAGTCACCTTAGCCAAGCATCCTTTTTCCAAGTACCTAATAAAGATGGTTTGCAATAATAGCCAAGGACAAAATGCAGTGGAATTCAAAGATACACCAAAGAAGAGTAGCAATGTACCTAATTTATTGAGTTGTGAGTTGACTAAACCCCTCTTTGACATATCTTCATGGCATGAAGCATGAAGATGAACCTGGATTTTCAAAAACTGTATCAGCAGAGTGCAAGGTCTGGAAGGTCCCACCAAGATATAAAAGATTTAAGGAAAGCCTAGTGATGAGAACTGGGTATCAGTTGTCCAAGGACCAGCCTATCTGAGTTCAGGGGTATTCATCACATGGTTCACCAATGGGTAAATTTCTATTTATTTATTTATTTATTTATTCTGGCCATAGCAACATTTCTTCCTTTTCTACTTACTGCCTGTATGACTTTGGGTAAGTGAGTTAAACTCTTTGAGCCTTGATCTCTTCATCTGTGGGGGCAGCTAGATGGTGCAGTGGATAGACTTCTGGGCTGGGAGGCAGGAAGACTCATCTTCCTGAGTTCAAATCTGTCCTCAGACACTAGTTATGTGACCCTGGGCAGGTCTCTTAACCCCATTTGCCTCAGTTTCCTCATCTGTAAAATGAGCCGGAGAAGGAAATGACAAATGGCACTCCAGTATCTTTGCCAAGACAACCCAAATGGGGTTACAAAGAACTGTACATGACTGAAAAATGACCGAACAACATCTTCATCTGTATAACAAGGGGGTGGGACTGGATGGGCTCTGACGTCCTTTCCAAATCTACTAATGATAATAGTAATAGCTAGCATTTATACAGAACTTTAAAGTTTGCAAAGTGCTTTACATATGTTATCTCATTTGTTGCTCATGACAACCATGGGAGGAACCTATTATTATTATTCCCATTTTACAGATGAGGATACTGAAGCTGAGAAAAGTTGAAGGACTTGTCTACTGTAGTCACAAAAGTAGTGTTTGAAATAGGATCTGAACTCAGGTCTGAATTCATGTTCTCTCCAGCAATGTTAGTGACTCAAATTTTCTAGTGTATCCTGGCTGGCTAGTATTCGGTGATGATGTCCATGTAGAACTTCTGTAAAGGTGTCACGATTCATTGTTTTTCTCTGCAGGTGTGTATTGTCATGAACTGAATTTAAAAAAGTCATTATCATCATAAGCCTCTGATGGTGTTGTGTGCTCATTATGTGCATATGTATTTTCATGTTTTAATAAATTTTAAGAGAAATTAAACCACAACTTTCCACATTCATATGGCTTGGGCTGAGAGTAAAAGAATTACTATAGGTTTGGTTTAATGTTATTTAGCAACATACCAAATTCTTTTAATGGTATACCACTGGCAAAATTCTAGTGGGTTTTGATGTTCAAGGGTGGGATCAAGAAGAATTGAGAAGTCAAAGTTCAAGATAGAACTAGATTTTTGTTATTTAGTTGTTTTTAGCTGTGTCCAACTCTTCATGACCCCATTTGGGGTTTTCTTGGCAAAGATACTGGAGTGGTTTTCCATTTCCTTCTCCAGCTCATTTTCTGGATGAGGAAACTGAAGCAAACAGGGTTAAGTAACTTGCCCAGGGTCATATAGCTAGTTAAATGTTTGAGGCTAGATTTGAACTCAGGAAGATGAGTCTTCCTGACTCCAGGCATGGTACTCTCCATACTGTGTCACCTAGCTGCTCCACTCCATACAAAGTAGGTGCTTATTAAATGTTTATCATTTGATTGAGTGATTTATACTGTTACCCCCTCAGTTCAGGCCCTCAGCACCTCTCTCACTTTGAGTGTTGTAACTAGCTACTAATTGGTGTCTTTGCTTCAGTTCTCCCCCGACTCCAATTCTTCTTCTATATACTTGACAAAATGGGTTTTTTAAAGCACATATCTGACCCTGACACTCTCCTCCTCATTAAACTCCAGTGACTCCCTGTTGCCTCTGGGAAAAAATATAAACTTCTTTGTTTTGACTTTTAAAGCCCTTCACAATTTGGCCCTAACCTGTCTTTCCCAGCCTCATAATGCATTATTCCCCTTCCTGCATTCTATAATCCAGTCAAAATGGCCTCTCTGTTATGCACACATTGCTCACTTCCTTCAAAGATGCTGTTTAAGCACCAACTTCTACATAAACTGATCTGATCTTTCCTGATTTCCTCAAGGGCCCAAGTTTCCTTGACAGCAGGGATTTTTTTTTCATATCCCTAGCACTTGTAATGCTTGTCCCATAGTAGATGTTTAATGAATGCCAGAGGATAGATTGACTGAAGCTAGGTAGTAGAGAACAAGGAAAGATGTGGAATTCAGGAAGTAGACATCTGAAACTGGGTAATCTCCCGAGATGTCTCAGACTCAGAAGTAGCCAGCCCATGATAGGTTACCTGGATGAAGTGGGCATTGTGATGTCATAAATAAGGGCAAAGTCTGATGATATCTAATTTAGAAGATGTCATGAAGCAATAGGTCTCTGGGCCCATGGTCAGCAGCTAACAGTTCTTGTTCCCTCTTATCCCACCAGTCTGTGTAAGGTCTTGTCCAGGTTACTTCTTAGGCCATTAGGAAACTACCTAGTTACCTAGAGTCCACCTTGCATAGTGAATGTACCTGGAGTCGGGAAGATCAGGGTTTAAATTCTGCCTCCAACAACTTATTAGTTGTGTGGCCATGAGCTGGTTATTTAATTACTGTAAGCCTCAGTTTCCTCATCTCTAAGATGGAGATGATAATACCAGTTGTACCTATCTCAGAAGGGTATTACAAGGCTTCAATGAGTTAATGTATGTCAACTCTGTTGTAGATGTTAAAATGCCATATCAGTGTCAGTTACTATTACCTCTTCTAGAGGAATGCATGTATTATTAGGTGGTTTGGCACCCACTACTAAACATAGTGAGTTTTTACCCTACTTTGGGCCTAGTTTTAAATTCTAAACAAAACCTAAAATCCAGAGAAACAAGTTTTGAGGCCAGCATTTGACACTACTCTCATTTGGCTTCTTGTAGTGATAGTCAGGCAATGTGTCATTTTCTCCATAGAATATGTATGCAGCTGGGAAATGAGTTATTTATAATAATAAGACTTTGCACTCATGGAGATATTTACATAGTAAGCAGATCATATGGAATCTAAAGTTGCCAGTGTCTAGTGAGTAACCTTGGAATCATCAGTATATTTAATTATCTAATGTACTTTATTTGAAGTTCATATATGTATATTTGCAGGCCATTGCCCATGAATATTTTAGCCAATCAGGGACAGAGATTCTGTGCCATAGATTAAAGGCATTTTTAAAGCTAATTCACTGTTATAAGTGGGTGGGACAGAGGGGGTGCTGAAGCAAGAAGCATTCACATGAGAACCAAATGCTTCTTCATTCTTCCTTTATTTCTTCCTCTTTCCCTGCACTGTGTACCCCCCCCGAACCATTTCTGTACTCCATAATTTTTTTGCTGAAGGTCATTTTTTGCTGGTATCTTCATCCATTTTATTTCACCACAAAATCTCCTAGTTTCTCAAGTAAATTCATCCATTGACTTCTTTTCATAGGATAAAATGTGAGATGAACTAATTTTACCAGCACCTGAACCCCAGAACGGAAAGGTCACTGTTAAAAATACTCAGATCTTTATAAAGATTACTGACACCATGTAGGCTGATAGATGGTATTTATCCTGGAGAGTTCATTTGAGCAGATTTTCCATCCAAGGATAAATACACCCCAAATCACAATGGTAATCAGAGTCACCCGCCTCATTTCTGATGATTTTACAAATCAGTTGGGTTTCAAAGATGTGACAACATTACCCTGTTCCCATACTGAGTTGTTTTGGCTGCAGGGGCGGCTGCCTTTTTTTTTTTTCCAGCTGCATTTGTGAGTGTTTTCATCCCTTGCTAAAATATGTTTTTTAAAAATGTGATTAACAGCCATTTTCAGAGACAGATACTAGCTCTCCTCAGCCAAAGAGGCACAGCATGCAAAAACAGGCAAACATGAAAATAATGAAAAAGGGTATGTTTATTCATTGGAAACCATGTTAATGACTGCATCTGCCCCTCTCATTTCAGACTGGCTGGAATCATCTCTGCTCTTCTGGTTTGCTAATGTCTCCACCTACAGTGAAATCCCATAGTTGTGTCTCATAAATCAAGGCTATCCATAGCAGACCTGATTTTTCTTCTCTGCATATGTTAAGGATACTTTTTTTTTAAACTTGCTTGATGACTACACTCAATGGGAATATGTTCATGAGATATGTTGTGGTGGTGATCCCAACACTTGGTAACTTCCTGTTCTTCGGTATTAATGACAAACACCATTAACAATAAACAATGAGCTATTCTAATTTTAGTGGCTTTCATCATATCAAATATTCATAAAAGGTCAGGAGGTACATGTTTATTTTATAACTAAACCATTTTCATTTTGTATATTTCTAGTTATGCAGAATAGGCTGTTTCCTCCTACTGCCTAGGCCTATATCCTGACTCTTTGAAACTTCACATCACTTCAGGGGTAGGCTTGTAAGTAGGCTCAAAATTTAAAATCTAAAAATTTCTTTTTTCCAACTGCTTGCTTTCCCCTAAGAAGTTCTGCCTACTCTAAGAGATGATCATAGGATTTTAGGGCTTAGAGATCACCTAAAGCATTCCCATAATTGAAACATAGTTCCAATAAGAGTAATAATAGCTAATTGCTAGCATTGTGTAAGGCTTTAACATTTGCAAAGTGCTCTAGGTATGTTATCTCATTTTATTTCATCCCTGTACATTTCTGTCCATTAAAATTCTTTCTTTGGTGTTACCTCCTCTCCAGATCTTTCACCCTGTGTCTAAAAGTGTTTCCTTCCTCCTCTAATTAAAACAGCTTGTCTGATTTTTTCGCATACTTCTTTATAGCATAATTATGTGTGTACCTGTCTTCCTTATTCACCTTGCTAGCGTTTAAGCTCCTTGTGGGTATTCTCTTGTGTTATTTTGTGTATGTTGGTATCTTTTTGGCCTAACCCACATCCTTGCACATAGTAGGCACTAAGAAAAGGTATCTTTTCTCTTTATATGCTTAGTAGAAGTCCTGTGGGTCTTTTATTGGGTTAAATAAAAGCCTATCCTAAATGTGATCATTTTTTAAACTAGAAGCTCATGACATTTTTTGTTGTTGCCCTTCTCAGAATAATGTTTTTAAGTACATAAAATATAATAGGTCAATAGAAATGTAAATACATAAACATAAAATGCATATAAAATATAAAATAAAATATAAGCAAAGAATAAATAATAGGTTTACGAAGGAAAAAATGATATTTATTTTGAAATCAAAATTAAAAAAAAAAACAAGCTCACAGACCTCACACTAAGAACTGCAAGTTTCTCTTGGTGTTTAACTATTAATTGAGGACCTGAGTTGAAGGACAAGAGCCAAAGTCTGGCATAGTTCTCAGGGGAAATCCTGAGTGAGTGTAAATGTACTCTAAGGAGTATGAGTACTGAGAGAAACCCACCCCCACCACCACCAAATTCTGCATTGTCCTTAATAGCTTAGCTTTTAGGTTTTAGGTCTTGCATTTTACGTAGAATAGATAGAAGTTGTCCGCTGATTGGGTGGAATGGAGAGAGTGTGACAAGGGAGATAAAAAAGTCAGTTTTTAAGCCTCAGAGAATGGGACATTGGGATTGTTACCAACAGAGATGGAGAAAATAACGGTCTTAAATGTATAAGATTTGGTTGGAGAAGGGCAAGGCAGCCTGAAGCAAAAGCACTAATAAAGGTGCTAAAGTGTGAATGGACTTAATGTTTTTTGGAAAACGTAAAGCATGTTATAGAAAATATGGAGTTGGGTATGTTGTACCTGCTTCTAAATAAATGGTTAAAGTGGGAGATATTTTTACGGAGGATATCAGAAATTGACTGATGTTTACTGACAGAAAACTGCGTATCATCCTAAATTTAAGCTTCGACTTTTGTATTAAAAAAAAAACTCTTGGTCAATGAATTCTGTTGTCGAAGACACAGAGTAATTGGTGGAGTTTCTATAAATCCTACTGAATATACCTTACAAGAATAGGGTGGTCCATTTAAATTTGTCCCCATAAAAAGTCACATTGAATTAAGTGGGGCCTGTTAATTGGACCCTAATGCATTACCTCGGGAGCTATGGACTTAAATATTTGATAATTGGAGAAGAACTATCATCCCTGAATAATAAAATGAGGCATAAATGTTTTTTCTTTGTTTCAAGGAAGGTTCAGTGGGAGGAAGCACTGATATATCTGTGAAATAAAAAAGAAAATACATCAATAAAATATGTATGTATTTTTAAAAAGATAATAAACTAAGACATGTTAAATTCCTGGAATCTAAGGTTGAGGTACTGTGATATATGACAGTGCTGAGTCAGGTTTGTGTATGTCCTTTTCTGGATTCTCTGGCCAATAGGTATTTTCTACCTTTTCCATCGTTCTTATGAACTGAAGTTTTACAATTAGATTTAGGGCCTAGACTATATTTTCACTGCATTGTCACATAGTTGGATGGCCATGTCTGATGTTTTAGGGTCTCTTGAAAGGTTATATGGTGCTGTGGTAATTAGAGTCAGCACTACAAAGGGCACTGGGCTTAGGGTCCAAGAGACTTGGATCTCAACCCTGTTCTGCTACTTACTGTTTATGTGATCCTGGATAAAATACTTAAACTTCCTGAACCTCAGTTTCCTCATTTGTAAAAGGGAAATAATAATACTTTCAGCAAGGTAACTTAGTGGATAGAGAACTAGCACCTTGAAGTCAAGAGGATCTGGGTTCAAGTCTTATTTCTGGCGCTCACTGGCAGGGTAACCTTTGACAAGTAGCTTAATCCCTCAGTGCTATAGTCTGGGCAATTCTTTAAGGCTGTGATAGAGAGATATCTGTGATGCAGAAGCATTTTCCTTATTTGGAGTTTCTTCTATCAGTGAAATCACAGGTGTAGTCCTTATCTTAATATTTGTACTACCTCCTTCACAGGGTTATTGTGAAAGAAGTACTTTATAAATCATAAAATAGAATATACATTTGAGTTGAGGTTTTTTGCAACAGTCTCATATAAACAATATTTCATTTGCATGTTGCATTTTAAGTTTTTCAAAATGTTTTTTTTCCCCACAAAAATTGTGAGGTAGAGTATGTATTACTATTATTATTACCATCATATAGGTGAAAAAGAGGAGGTTAAATGACTTATCTGAGATAGAGTGGTTAGGGGACAGTTTCTTTATTTTACAGATGATTGTACTAAAACCCAGAGAGGTCAAATACTCCTAAAGATAATAAATACCAGAGCTGAGTTTCGAACCTTGATCCTGTAACTCCACATTCAATGTCCTTGGCTGTCTGCTGTGCTGCTAATATTATTACTCTTTATTTGGAATGCATGACATTGTCTGTGATTGGATCTTATATTATAAGAGTGTTATATCTTGTCATTTTATTTTTAAGATGCTCATGGACCTCTTTTTGGAATGTGTCAGAAATGCCCCTTCTTTGATTGCTATTGGGACACAATTCTACCTACATTATGTTATGCTTTGACACACAAGACTTCTATTGATCACTTAATCCTGAATGAAAACTTCTTTCATAGGCATGTAAGATGATTCAATATTGGGGGGAAAATATGAGGGAGAAAAGGTGGGGATGATATGTGAGGCTTAGTTGATAAATATATTTTTAAATGAAATCTGTTATTAAAAACTTAACATGAAATATAAGCCAACCAACCATACTTGCTTAATAACTACATTTAAAGGAATGTGGGTTTTTTTTGTTTTGTTTTCTTGGTGAGACGATTGGGGTTAAGTGACTTGCCCAGGGTCACACAACTAGTATAAGTGTCACGTGTCTGAGGTAGGATTTGAACTCAGGTCCTCCTGACTCCGAGGCTGGAGCTCCATCCACTGAGCCACCTAGCTGCCCCAAACTGAATGTGTTTTAATGCATAAAGTATCATGATATTTTTTTCTTTTCAGTTTTTCCCTCATCCCTATCAGGTGTTGCTGTCCATTACTTTACATTCATTTATCCTCCTAGGAGAACAGTATGTATTCAATTCTTTGAAGTCTGCTTTTGTTTGTTTTTCTTTATGTCACAAAGATCTTTCAAAGTGTCTTTGTAATCCACATACTTGTCCATCTTAATTGTTATATGGTATTATGTTAATGCACCACAATTTATTTAACTGTTCTACTATTGTTGGACATTTAGGTTGCTTGATGGGTAGCCTTTTAAGACTTAAATTCTTCACTCCTTAATCTTTAAACATGAAATGATTTCATTGGTTTTGTCCTTGAGTTTTAAAAGCTCTGATATTTTCAGGTTCTGATGCTGATATTATGGGCTATTATTAGGGCACTATTATTAGTGCCCATGAACTACCTGATGGTAGTCCAGATGCCAGTCTTCCAACTTTACTGTAAAATTTCATTGGCTGATTTTGTCTTTTCCCTTTTTTTCCTTCTTTGAAAGAAGAGGCCAGAAGGAGTATTTGGATGATGTAAGCCATTAAATGGCACTTTGGGAAGATATCTCTAATGGACTGAATTCTCTGTTCTTAAATTTTCCAGTTTGAAACCATAGTGAAACTTATTTCTTTTCCCCCGGCTCCCTTTACACCACCCTCCCTTTCCAACTCCAGCCCAACACACCCTTTTCAATTGTGGAGTCTTGTCCATTTTTTCGATACTACTACACCATAATTTGGTGTACATGTGTTAATTAAACATTCTTTCTTATCACTGTTTTGGTGAGTGTCCTATAAATTTAATCACTATGACACCTCTGTACACATTACAATCCTTTTAAAGATCTAGAGGAAAATCCTGGAGGATTATTCAGGCACTAAATCACACAGAATTACAGTAGTTATTAGAAGCATTAAAAGTGATGATAAGGAGCTTTATCATGAATTTGGAGGAAAGCTTAGCTTCATCATCGATGACAGTAAAATAAAACAGTAAAAAAAACTCCTTTATACCAATTTAGTTTATTATGTGATAATAATCAGGTACATAGTACAGCGCATTACTTGTAGTGGGTTACATAATATTTGTTGGGTTGAATTTATTGGATTGTTAAAATGTGCTAAACGCCATAGGGATTAGGGACTCTGTGCTTTCAGTGATACAGGGAGCTCCTTGTGCTACTGATCTGCCAATCCCAGTCCTGGGTCACCATCTCCATCCATCTGCCTTAACACTCCTATTTCTGAATCCTATCAGAGGAAGTTGGAAAACTCTGCCACATGAACCTACTGGGAATTTGTTATATGTAATTTTGAAATATATCATCTCAACTGGAACCTCATTGCTATAAGCAATCTTAATGTTCCCTATTTGACTATCACACTCCTTGCTGTAGCTGTTCCAAAACTTCTCCCCAGTCCTTAAGCCCCCATCTCTACTCCCATTGTCTCTGAGCAGATGATGCCTTTTCTATTTCACTGAGAAATTTGAGACCTTCTCCTAAGCTTGCCTTCTTAACTCTTCATCTCAAAGCCCCTCTAAATCTTCACCTATCTCTCTCTTTGTTTGCTTCCATATAAAGGATGAAGGAGCCCCCTCCTGCTTTGAAGATAGAAGAAGGTGCCCCTAATCACATTCCTAACTACCTGTGAAAACATTGATCACTCTCTCTATCTTCAGTTTCTCTGATATCTACAAACATGCTCAGATCTCTTCCATCCTTAGAAAGTCTTCTCTTGTTCTTGTCATTCCCTTAAGCTACAATGTCAACTTATATGTCTCCTCTTTTTCTCTGATAAAATCTTAGGAGGAGTGGTCTATACTCATTGCCTCCATTTCCTTACCACTCACTCATTTCTTAGTCACTTGTAATCTGCCTCTGACATCCACTACTATATTGAAATGGCTTTTCCAAAGATTGTCAATGATTTTTTTAACTGTTGCTTGAAAAGCCTGCTGTCTCTAGGGTAAAAATATAAGCTTCCTGATCCTGCTCCAACCTGACTTTCCATATATATATATATATATATATATATATATATATATATATATTACTCCCCTTCATATGCTCTGTGTTCCAGCCAGTGTTACCTAAAGTTGACTTTCTATCTCACATCCCTGGGCCCTCTGCAATGGCCATGACTTATGGTTACAAAGGACTTCTTCCTTATCCATACCTCTTTGAAGACTTCTCCAAGTCCCCTACTTGTTGGTGTTTTTTTTTTTATTCCCTATGTTATCTATGTTACTGATCTATATTCATGTTTTATTTTTTCAGTTGACTATAAGTCCCTTGGGGTGTAGAGATTCATTTTTTGTTTGTACTTAGTACAGTGCCTAGCATAGATATTTATGAAATTGAATTATGTATTCTGATAACTGTTCTAGATAGACATTGAAATAGTCATAGAAATATATATGCAACAATGTCTTTGACTGTACAGTTATCAATGAGGAGGCAACATGTACACAAATAATGAATACCAAATAGATTAGATAAATTCAAGAGAGAAGTACAAAATGCTATTCCAGGTTGCAAGATGGAAAAAAAAATCATTTCCAACTAGGGAAATCTGGAAAGGTTTAACGGAGAAGATGACATTTGACCTCATTCTTTAAAAGACAACTACCATTTTGACAGAAGGTAAGGGAGATACCATTCAAGTGTAGGAACCAATGTAAATAGTTATCAATAAGCAAACATTTATCAAACACTTGTTATGTGCCAAGCACTGTGCTAGACATTGGAGATACAAAGTAAAAAAATAAATAAATACATAAATACATAAATACATATATGATCCCTGCTCTCAGGGCAGCAAAGAGGCAGGGAAAAGCAAATAGATTAATTTGCCTGGAGCCTATGGTGGATGGTATGATACAAGTCTGGAAAGGTATTAAATTGTAAATAAGTTTTCTCCTTGGACTAGTTTGGATTAAAACATTTATTAATAACTATCATCATAGTTTAGAATGTGTTAATGAAGACTGACTGCAACTGATGACTATAAATCTTCTCCAAATGAGGAATAGCAGCCATTCTGCAGAGATAGAAGTATATGTATTCTGAACAGTTTTATAGGCTTTTTCAAGTAGAATTTAGTGGGGGGGGGGAGAAGGGTTTCACATTCTTGACATAAAAATGACTTTGTTTTGCTTCATACGTGAACACCTCTTTGTAAATGGTCAGAAAAGTCTAGCCCACATTTGTGGAAATATTCAGGCCCACTCAGAAACAAATGACCTTTCTCAAGATCATAAAGATATAACAGAGCTAAAATCAAAACTATGCCCTCTCCCTCCAAAATCAAATTCTTCACCAGGATGTACAATGTCTGTAATTCCAGTGATGCTGGGAAATTGGATGGGCAGGCTATTGATCTAGTTCATCAGGTTGTATCTTAGCTACTGCAGATGGAAAGGAGCAGGATAGATAACCCTCAGCTTTGCCGGTTCAGAAATTTTGTTTCATTAGTTCACTCACTGAGTTCTGGAATTAACATTAAGTTCTACAAAGCGTTTATTAAGTACCTGTTATTTGCTGCACAATGATTGGCTAGGGATACAAAGAAAAAAATGAAAACATACTTTGCCCTCAGGTGTAAATTCCTGAGAAACAACTTGCAGTCAGATAAGTAAATACCAAATAATTAACCAAACTCATGTGAGACTAATTTATAAGCCAGAAAGCTGATTTATTAACTTGTAATGGGTAATCAAGCTATCATTTGTCCAGGAAACCCCTTCTTTCTGGGCGAGTCCCTTCAGAAAATCAGAGTATTACTCAAAAGGTAAATGTGCTTGATAAATTTAGAATTGGAGCTCTCTCACTTTGGACAAATCACTGTTTCAGCCTCAGTTTCCCTTGGTAGAATTTCAGGAGGCAACTAGTCCTGGCCTCCTTGATAAGATTTGGCAAATATTCCAGTGTTAACAAAAGCCCATTAACTATTTTAAGGTACCTTTCTGCAAGTGGTTAATCCTGTCCATGTTTGTTGATAAGTTCTAGAGGTTACCATTTTCTTGACTTTGTCCCCAAATCCCAAGGACATCCTCTCTTTGAGGTTGCAACCCCTTTGTGTGTCAACTGTATTAGAGACCATTTTAAAAGTGTATTCTCTATTCTGTTGGCCTCTGGGCAATGGAAGGTGCACAATTCGGGTTTGATATGGAGGTAGAAAGATTGATTGGAAAGTTTTCCTCAGGAAAGAAAGGTAAGAAGGTGCTGAGCCTGCTTTTTACAACTGAGGCAGTTTTAGTGTCATCCACTGAGTGTCTTTTGCTTGGCTCATTATCTAAAAATGGTGCTTGTTCTCTAGGAAGGATCTCTAAAGATGGTAGTGAATCCTTTATTTGTAGAGCAGATTTCCTGTCATATTCAAAATCAACAATGCCTTCCCCTATAGAGTATTTCACTTACGGAGGTCTTTAAAAAATTATTTTTTAAGAGAAGAAAGAAAAAAACCTTCACCAAGGTGCATTATAGGGGACAGGTTGGTATTATTTAAGGGAGGAAATTAATTGAGTCACTTCTATAGACATTAGGCAAATTGTTTCACTCAGAGTTAAGAGGCAGCTTGGGAGTATTTAAGTATAGGGTGCCTGCATTGCACTTTATGATAGTCTTAGCTTATGACCTTATATCATTTTATTTCTCTATTAAATCAAGATATGCCTCACAGAGGTAAGGATAATGCTTGGTGCTGTTACTATTACTGTGTTACTGTTCTCTGCTTATAGAACTGAACTCTAAACTATGATTAAATAGTAAAGTAGATCTGTGTCTGAAATCAATACAGTGTTTTATTTAGGACTTTATGGGATGGAGATCAGAGAGTTATGAAATTGGGGAGAGAAGTCTTATAGAATTCCATGGAATCAGGGCAAATGGAATGTATCAATCTTTTTCTTTCTCTCTACTAATTTGGGTTGAAGAGGATGTGCTTGGTTGCAGTGATCCTAGCTGGTCCCCCTAGAGATTCCCAATTCCCCTTAATATAACTACCTTCCTTCTTTCTATTATCTGCAGGTTAGCCTGTGCATATCTTGATTATACATAGTTTGCATATTGTCTCCTCCATCACATTGTAAACTCCTTGAGGTCAGGGATTGTCTTTAGCCTTTATTTGCATCTTCCATGCTTAGCACAATGCTTTGCACATAGTAGGTATATAATAAGTGCTTATTGGCAGATTGATTGGTCCCCAGCATCTTTCTAAAATAGCTTCTAGAGGTGCAAGGAAAATGAGGGAGTTAGATTGAGTGGCTTCCAAATTCTCTGCTAGTTCTAACTGTGTGGTTCCAAGATCCTTTGACCTTTGACTAAATTAAACAAACATTTTAAAACATCCACTGTGTGACAGAAGCTGTACTAGGGTCAGGAAATAGAAAGATAAAAATGAATGCAAAGAAACAAGCACTCATTAAGCTCCAACAGCATACCAGATATTGGGGACATAAAACCAAAATGAAAAAAATGTCCCTGACAACAAATAGCTTACATTGCAAAGATATGAGAACAGTATATCAATAGAGAAGTATATGTGTGAAAATTTGAGTAGGGAGATTTTCCAATTGGAATATTTCCTTTAGGAGTTGGCTCTTGAGTAACACAAACTTGTACTTTCAGGAACTTTTTAATCCCTTTGGTGATATGAGGCATAGTTTTGTCTTTCTGTCTCCAGAACCTAGCACACTGTTGACGTGCTTAATAAATACTTTTGGACTGATGGGGGGATGGATGGATGAATTAATGTATGGTACAAGGACGAATGTATAGTTCAAATGTGGGGAACCTGAGGCCTTGAGGCCACGTGTAGTCCTCTAGGTCCTCAGGTGTGGCCCTTTCATATTTGGATTCAATCAAAGGGCCACACTCGAGGACCTAGAGGGCCACATGTGGCCTCGAGGCAGTAGGTTCCTCACCCCTGGTATAGTTCAAGGCTCTGTCCTGGGCCTTCCTTTCTTCTCCCTCTATATTGTTTTGCCTGGTGAGCTCATTAGCTCCCCTGGATTAATTATCATCTCTGTGTTGATGATTCTCAGACCTGTTTATCCTGCCCTAACCTCTCTCCTGATGTCCAGTCTCACACCTCTAACTGCCTATTAAACGTCTTAAACTGGATATTTCACAGATATCTTAAACTCAACTCAGCATGTCCAAAAATGAACTCGTTATGATTTCCCCAAAACCCTTTCCTCTTTTGAATTTCCCTGTTACTGTTAAAGGTACCACCACCCTCGCTTCCCAGGCTTGCAAATTAGGTGTCATCCTTGCCTCCTTACTCTCTCTTACCCCCTTATCCAGTCTGTTGTCAAGTCCAGTGATTTCCACCTATGTAGCATCTCTAATGTACCTCCCTTTCCCTCCTTTGACACCACAGTCACACTGACATAGATTCTCTTTACCTCGTGCCTGTACTATTACAACAGCCTGATGGTTTGTTTCCCTGCCTCAAACCTCTCCCTATTCCAGTCTGTCTCCACCACTTAGCTGTCAAACTGAATATAAAGTGCAGGTCTGACACACACATACACACCCTGCTTCAATAAACCTCTGTGGTACCCTAATACCTTCAGGATCAAATAGAAAATCGCACATTTGGCTTTTAAAGTCATTACTTGACTTCTTCTTATCTTTCTGATTTTCTTATGCCTTATCTCCCTGCTTCCCCTTAATCCCGTCCCAGTGACACTGCCTTCCTTACTGCTCCTCCCACAAAAAGCTTCATCTGTCAGCTCTGGGCATTTTTACTAGCTCTCCTACACGCTAGAGCTCTCTTTCTCTTCCTCTTTGGCTCCTAGCTTCCCTGGCTTCCTTAGAGTTCCCCCTGAAGTCCCAAATTCTCTTTACCTCAGTTTCCTCAACTATAAAATGAGGATAATAATAGGACCTACCTCCTAGGGTTATTAAGAGGATCAAATGAGATAATATTTGTCAAATCCTTAGCACAGTGCCTGGCACATAGTAGGCATAGTATATAAATGCTAGCCATTGTTACTATTATTGTCTTCTGTAAGAAGCCTTTCCTGATTCTCCTTAATCTTATTACTTCCTCTGTGACACTATCCCCAATTTAGCCTAGATAGATATATAGATACATAGATACATAGAGATGCATGTCTAAATGTAGATAACCTGCATTTGTAGATGATCTATAAATCTATAAATCTAGAAATGTAGATTATCTACATTTAGATATGCATCTCTATCTATCTTGTTTGTATATAGTTGTTTGCATCTTGTCTCCCTCATTAGACTGTAGGCTTTTTAAGAGCAGTGTTGTGCCTTTCTTTGTATCCCCCATCACTTAGGACAGTGCCTTGCACATAGGAGGCATTTCATAAATGCTTGTTGATTTGACTTGATAAAAGCAAAGGGAGGGTCCAGACAAGAAATGTTATAATAAATATGAGGAAACAGAGAACACTCAGCTAAGGGCAATAATGAAAAGCTTCATGGAGGAGCTGGACCTTGAAGGAAGTGAAGGTTTAAACAGGTAGAAATATGGAAAGAACTCATTGTGGATATGGGTGCCCTGCAGAAGTGCAATTATTGGGTGGAGTAGAGGAATGGGGGGGTGGCGGGAGGAAGAAATGTACATGATAATTTTATTGTATATTAGAAAGGAACAGCAAGTTGTGGATAGTAGATTTACAGTTTTCATGTGCAATCGTCTTTTTAAAAATTATGTTATGAAAATTTTTTTTATTCCATAATTAAAAATAAAATTTAAAAGAAAAAGAAAAAATAGCAATAGCTCACATTTGTACTTAAGGTAATCAAAGCATCCTATTATTTTCCCAAATCTATTGAAGATAAGGAAACTGAGACTTAGATTAAATTATATATTATATGAAAATATATTTATTACATTACATTATGTTGTTTTTATAATACAGTATACACACACATGTGTGTGTATGTGTGTGTGTGTGTGTGTATCTCCATGGTTACAAAACAGTAAGTGTCAGAAGCAGCAGGAATTGAACTCAGATCTCTTGACTTCAAGTCTAGCATTCTTTCCACCATACCATCCTGCCTATGCATTTTCAGTTTCTTTTGTCTTTTCCTTTGTCCAAACTTCTTCCTGTAGCTGGATAAAGTAAAGAACCACAAACACAGAAAATTCTAATGTCTACATAAAATTCTACAGATAAAACAACTATTTTACATTTGGAATATGTCCACCCTGCCCCCACTCCCCTGCATTTTATTAAACAGAGACAATTGCTTCAAAACTGGGTCTTTGTTTCTTGAGAGGTTATCTGCTTCCACTTGAAATCATCATCCTTTGTGTTGTTAAAATTAATTCTACGGCAGCAACTGTGTTGTCACCAGGGTAGAGAAGTAGCTGCAGTAGCAGTAGATCCAATCTTCAGGAAGCAATGATCCTGTTTCATGCCAATATCTCCTTTAGTGATCAAAAAAAAAGGGAGGGGTGGACTTTGAAAAAGAGTGAATTGTTGGTGCCTTAATCAGAAGAATTCTTGAAGGAATTTTAGCCATGTAACTTACTAACCTTTCCAGGCCTGTAAAAGGAAAATCTTTCTAGACTGGGTTTTCTGGATATCCAGTTAAGATACTGTGTTCCCACCCTCACCCCAAATTTTCCATTATATGGTGCTGGTTATGTTGCTTTCTTTTAAATCTTTTTATTTTGTTCTCATGTCCAGTCTGGAAGTTTTCAGTTCACCCATTCTGTCTGGAGAGACATCCCATAGATATGTTAGTATAGCACCCATCACTGAGCTACAATAGATAGAATCTCCCTTTTGCAAATTAGGTATCATCCTTCACTCCTTACTCTCAAGTTATATGAATGATTAAAGTCTATGTCTATAATGGCTAAACATAATATGATATTGTTACCTTTTTTTCCTACCCTGTATTAATTTAACAAAGTAACATGGGAAGTCCAAAGTATTTAGGCTCTAAAATCCTCTAAATTTGGAAATTAAAAATATGAAATGTACATGTAAAAATATACCACATATGAGAAGGGATCTAAATAGTTTCTCTCTCTGTTGTATATATAAGAAATAGAGCATGGGTGTGATCTATGCACATATGCAGGTCTACTACATGTAGAATGTAGTGGCTCCAGTGAATTAATAATATCTTGCGGGTGGCAAGTACTACAAGGATTGTCTTTAAGGAGCTCTTGAGGAGCCAAGTATTTTGGTGTTTTTGAGAGGGGCTCATTATACCGAGGGAATCAATTTAGAATGACTTTAATGGGGTTGAGAGTCAAACTGCAGTATAGCCCTATGACAAAGAGAATTTAAAGTACCCTGTATTTATTATGCCTTTCTCTCTTTAATTATGTCTGTCTTTAATATTCTGCTGTTAGCTCCTTTAATGTTTTCCTTCTCCTCAGTTTTGGCATTTTTATGATTTGCAGTTCCATTCTAAATGGGTACATGTCATAATGTCATCTAATTCTATTGAGAAAAACGCTCCTGTTTCCTGGTGGCTTTTGGCCAAGCCCTGCAATACTACCTCTGATTCTGATATTTTTCTCACAGATTCTGAAGGATGCTCTACGTGAAATAAATGCTTTTTCTTTTTTTTTTTAACAAGGTCTTTTAAAAGAACTATTTTTTTCCCCCACAGAAAACTAGCATCTGAATCATTAGGAATTGTTTAATGGCAGTGGTGGGTTCTCTCCCCAACTAAAACATGATGTCATAGTATTCACGGGGAGTGATAATTGAGGTCTGAAGATATGTAATACCATGCACTTGAATTGTACTTCAGTGGTTTTCAAACTTGAGGTTTTGGAGATTTTTTGTATTTTTCCTTTCCCAAGCCTTTTTTGTGAGATTAGGGTAAATCCTGAGGTGGAATAGGCTTAGATTCAACAGACCCACTGTGAACATATTTCTTTCTGAGCAAGGCTTAGGGGAGTAGGGCCTTGGAGGAGAAGAGAAAGTCTCTGTTCCTTTGGCAGCTCTAATTTTGCTTCCTCACTTCTGAAGAAGCAGATCACTTCTTCCTTTTATTTTTCCCTCATTCATTCATTCAACAAATATTTATTGAGTCCATACTATATATAAGGTAGCAAGCCTCTTCCTTCTTCTCATGTTTATAGGACCATAGGATTTAGGGTGTGGAAGGCCCTGAGAATCTTCCCTGCCCTTTGGAACAGCTGGATGGTAGAGTGGGAAAAAATGTTGGGCATAAAGTCAGGGGACCTCAGTTCAAATCCTGGCTCAGATACTTATTAGTTCTATCACTATGGACATATTACTTAACCCTCTCAGAGCAGCCATTTTCCAGTCTCTAAAATGGAAATAATTTATTTTTTCCAGTCTTTTATTTTTCATTTAAAGTATTTTATTTTTTCTAATTACATGTAAAGATAATTTTCAACATTCATTTTTATAAGATTTTGAGTTCTAAATTTTTCTCCCTCTCCTAACCCCTCCCTGAGATAGCAAGCAATCTGATATAGGTTATCCATGTACTATCATGTACTATCCACATTAGTTGAGTTTTGAAAGAAGAATCAGAACAAAAGGGAAAAACCACAAGAAAGAAATAAAAAACAAACAAAAAAACCAACAAAAAAGTAAAAATAATATGCTTACATCTACTTTCAGACTCCAAATTTCTTTCTCTGGATGTGGATAGCATTTTCCATCATGAGTCTTTTGGAACTATCTTTGATCATTGTATTGCTGAGAAAGGCTAAGTCTATCAACGTTAGTCATCACACAAAGTGGCTGTACTGTGTACAGCGTTCTCCTGGTTCTGCTCACTTCACTCAGCATCAGTCCATACAAGTGTTTCCAGGTTTTTCTGAAGTTCACCTGCTCATCATTTCCTATAGCACAAGAATATTCCATTACACTGATATACCACAACTTGTTCAGCCATTCCCCAATTAATGGGTGTCCCCTCATTTTCCAATTCTTGGCCACCACAAAAAGAGCTGCTCTAAATATTTTTGTACATGTGGGTCCTTTTCCCTTTTTTTATGTTCTCTTTGGAATACTGACTTGGTAGAAGTATTGCTGGATTAAAGGATATGCAGTTTTATAGCCCTTTGGGCATAGGTCCAAAATGGTTTCTAGAATGGTAGGATCAGTTTACAACTCCACCAACAGTGCATTAATGTCCTAATTTTCCCGCATCTTCTCCAACATTGGTCATTTTCCTTTTCTGTCATATTAGCCAATCTGATATGTGTGAGGTAGTATCTCAGGGTTGTTTTGATTTTCATTTCTGTAATCAATAGGGATGTAGAACATTTTTTCCTCTGACTAGAGACAGTTTTAATTTCTTCATCTGGGAACTGCCTGTTCATGTTCTTTGACCATTTATCAATTGGAGAATGACTTGTATTCTTATACATTTGACTCAGTTCTCTATATATTTGAGAAATGAGACCTTTATCAGAAACATTGGCTGTAAAAGTTGTTTCTCAGGGGCAGCTAGGTGGCACAGTGGATAGAGCACTGGCCCAGAAGTTAGGAGAACCTGCATTCAAACCCGGCCTCAGACCAAATACGTGACACTTACTAGCTGTGTGACCTTGGGCAAGTCACTTAACCCCAACTGCCTAAGCAAAAAAAAAAAAATTTCCCAGGTTTCTGCTTTCCTTCTAATCTTGGTTACATTGGTTTTGTTTGTGCAAACCCTTTTAAATTTAATGTAATCAAAACTGTCCATTTTGCATTTCATAATATTCTCTATCTCTTGTTCGTAAATTCTTCCCTTCTCCATAAATCCGACAAGTAAACTATTCCTTGCTTTCCTAATTTGATCATTATGGTATCACCCTTTACATCTAAATCATGTATCTATTTTGACCTTATCTTGGTATATGATGTGAGATGTTGGTCTGTGCCTAATTTCTGCCATACTATTTTCTAGTTTTCCCAGCAGTTTTTATCAAATAGTGAGTTCTTATTCCAGAAGCTGGAGTCTTTGGGCTTATCGAACACTAGATTGCTATAATCACTTACTAGTGTCTTGTGTACCTAACCTATTCCACTGATCCACCACTCTATTTCTTAGCCAGTACCAAGTAGTTTTGATGATTGCTGCTTCATAGTGTAGTTTTAGATCTGGTACAGTTAGGCCACCTTCCTTTTTTTTTCCATTAATTCTCATGATATTCTGAACCTTTTGTTCTTCCAGATGAATTTTGTTATTATTTTTCTAACTCTATAAAATAACTTTTTGGTAGTTTGATTGGTATGGCACTGAATAAGTAAATTAATTTAGGTAGAATTGTCATTTTTATTATATTAGCTTGGCCTACCCATGAGCAATTGATATTTTTCTGGTTATTAAAATCTGATTTTATTAATATGAAGTGTTTTGTAATTGTATTCATATAGTTCCTGGGTTTGTTTTGGCAGGTAGACTCTCAAATATTTTATATTGTCTACAATTATTTTAAATGGAATTTCTCTTTCTATTTCTTGCTGCTGTGCTTTGTTGGTAATATACAGAAATGCTGATGATTTCTGTGGGTTTATTTTATATCCTGCAACTTTGCTAAAGTTGTTAATTATTTCAAGTAGTTTTTTAGTTATTCTCTAAGTATACCATCATATCATCTGCTACGAGTGGTAATTTTGTTTCTTCGTTGCCAATTCTAATTCCTTTAATTTCTTTTCCTTCTCTTGTTGCTAAAGCTAACATTTCTAGTACAATATTAAATAATAATGGTGATAATGGGCATCTGTATTTCACCCCTGATATTATTGGGAAAGCTTCTCTCTTATCCCCACTACAGATAATTCTTGCTGATGGCTTTAGATAGATACTGCTTATCATTTTAAGGAAAGCTCCATTTATTTCTGTGTTCTCTAGTGTTTTTAATATGAATGGGTACTGTATTTTGTCTAAAGTTTTTTCTGCATCTATTGAGATAATCATATGATTTCTGTTAATTTTGTTATTGATATGGTCAGTTATGCTGATAGTTTTTCTCATATTGAACCAACCCTGCAATCCTGGTATAAATCCCACCTGGTCATAATGTATTATCCTCATGATAAATTGCTGCAATCTCTTTGCTAATATTTGATTTAAATTTTTTTGTATCAACATTCATTAGGGAAATTGGTTTATAATTTTCTTTCTTCTGTTTTGGTTTAGGTGTCAGCATCATAGTTGAGCAATAAAAGGAATTTGGTAGGACTTCTTCTTTGTCTGTTTTTCCAAGTAGTACGTATAGTATTGGAATTAATTATTCTTTAAATGTTTGATAGAATACACTTGTAAATCCATCTGGCCCTGGAGATTTTTTCTTAGGGAATTCATTGACAGCTTGTTCAATTTCTTTTTCTAAAATGGCTTATTTAAGTATTTTATTTCCTTTTCTGTTAATCTGGGCAATTTATATTTTTTGAAATATTCATCCATTTCACTTAGATTGTCAGATTTATTGGCATACAGTTGGACAAAATATCTCCTAGTTATTGCTTGAATTTCCTCTTCATTGGTGGTGAATTCACCCTTTTCATTTTTGATGCTGGTAATTTGTTTTTCTTTTTTTTAAATCAAATTAACCAAAAATTTATCTATTTTATTGTTTTTTTAAAAATAAAAACAGTTCTTAGCTTTATTTATTAGTTCAATAATTTTCTTACTTTCAATTTTATTAATCTCTCCTTTGAGTTTTAGAATTTCTAATTTGGTATTTAATTGGGGATTTTAAATTTGTTCTTTTTCCAGCTTTTGTAGTTGTATGTCCAGTTCATTGATTATCTCTTTCTCTATTTTATTCATGTAAGCATTTAGAGATATAAAATTTCCCCTAAGAATTGCTTTGGCTGCATCCCATAAATTTTGGTATGTTGTCTCATTATTGTTATTCTCTTTGATTAAATTATTGATTATTTCTATGATATGCTGTTTGACCCATTCATTCTTTAGGATTAGATTATTTAATTTCCAACTGACTTTTAATCTATCTTTCCATGGCCCTTTCTTATGCGTAATTTTTATTGTATCATGGTCTGAAAAGGATACATTAAAATTTCTTCCTTTATGCATTTGATTGTGAAGTTTTTATGCCCCAACACAAGGTCAATCTTTGTGTAAATGTCATGTACTGCTGAGAAAAAGCCATATTTCTTTCTGTCCCTATTCAGTTTCCTCCAGATGTCTATCATATTTAACTTTTCTAAAATTCTATTCATCTCCTTAACTTCTTTCTTGTTTATTTTGTGGTTGGATATATGTAGTTCTAAGAGGGGGAGGTTGAAGCCCCCCACTAATATAGTTTTGCTGTCTATTTCTTCCTGTAATTCACTTAACTTCTTATTTAAGAATTTGGATACTATACTACTTGGTGTATATATGTTTACTATTGATATTACTTCATTGTCTGTGATACCGTTTTATCAAGATGTTGTTCCCTTCCTTCTTTTAATTAGGTCTGTTTTTCCTTTTGCTTTGTCTGAGATTAGGATTGCTACCTCTGCTTTTTTTTTCACTTCAACATAAGTGTAGTATATTTTGCTCTAGCCTTTACTCTGTGTGTATTTCTCTGCTTTAAATGTGTTTCTTGTAAACAACATATTATAGGATTCTGCTTTTCTTTTGTGAGAGAGTTCATCCTATTTACATTCAGAGTTATGATTACTGTGTATTTCCCTCCATCTTATTTTCTTCTCTGTTTATACTTTTCTCTCTGCTTTTACCCTTTCTCTCCTCATCAGTGTTTTGCTTCTGACCACACCTCCCTCAATCTGCCTTCCCTTCTATCAGCCCCCACTCCTTTTTCTTTCCCCTTTCTCCTCTTATTTCCCTATAAGGTAAGATAAATTTCTATACCCAACTGAGTGTGTATGTTATTCTCTCTTTGAGTCAAATCTGATGAGAGTAAGGTTCAAACAATGTTCACCTCCCACCCTTCTTTCCTCTACAGTAATAGATCTTTTGCACCTCTTCATGTGATGTAATTTTCCCTTTTCTGCCACCCCCTTTCCTCAACTATGAATATCTTTTTTTATCCCTCAATTTTTTTTATGTCATCACATCATCACATCACATAACCTCTGTCTATATATATTCTTCTAACTGCTCTAATAGAGATACAGTTCTCAAGAGTTACAAGTATCATTTTCCTGTGTAGAGATGTAAACAGTTTAACCTTATTCAATATGTTTTTCCCCGTTTACCTTTTTATGCTTCTCTTGAGTCTTGGATTTGAAGATCAAATTTTCTGTTCAGCTCTGGTCCTTTCATCAGGAAATTTTGAAAGTCCCCTGTTTCATCGAATATCTATCTTTTCCCCTTAAAGATTATGATCAATTTTGCTGGGTACTTGATTCTTGACTGTAATCCAAGCTCCTTTGCCTTCTGAAATATCATATTTCAAGCCCTCTGATCCTTAATGTTGAAGCTGTTAAGTCCTATGTAATCCTGACCAGGGCTCCTTGATATTTGAATTGTTTCTTTCTGGCTGCTTGCAATATTTTTCTTTGACCTGATAATTCTGGAATTTGGCTACAATATTCATTTTGGGATCTCTTTCAGAAGATGATGGGTGGATTCTTTCAATGACTATTTTACCTTCTGTTTCTAGGATATCAGGTCAGTTTTCCTTTATAATTTCTTGAAAGATGCTCTCCATCTTTTTTTTTTATCATATCTTTCCAGTAGTCCAATCATTCTTAAATCATCTCTCCTGGATCTGTTTTCCAGGTTAGTTGTTTTTCCAATGAGATATTTTATATTTTCTTTTATTTTTCATTCTTTTTATTTTGTTTGATTGATTCCTGGTGTCTCATAGAGTCATTAGCTTCCACTTGCCCAATTCTAATTTTTAAAGAATTATTTTCTTCATTTAGCTTATGTACCTCCTTTTCCATTTGGCCAATAAAATGGGAATAATTTAGACCAATACTGACTAATGCATTTGTTTGTTGTGATGAAACTGCATTAAAAAATTTAGTGTTATATCATCGGTATAAGTTGTTGTTATTCCTCTTTCCCTTCCTTCTTCTCTTCCCTCTGTCTCTTGCTTCTTACTTTTCTCTTTCTTTCCTCTTAGGTGCCTTACCTCTATCTTCTCTTTTCTTCTTTTTACTATATCTTCATCAACTCCTCTTTTATCTCCATTCTTTTCTCTTGCCCCTACCCCCATCCAAAGATACAAGCAGGTCTCTCACCCTCTCTCTACCCCTACCCCAACCTCCAGCCATCCTAGAGATTCTTGGGACTGAATTCTTGGAGCATAGAATGATAACCAATGATCAATCTATTTCCTGGCCTTCAGGCAGAATTACACTTCAGTCATTCTAGAGAGAGTAGATTCTAGCTTAGCTTTGAGTGTTGAGGTTTTGTTTGTATTATTTCACAACTTCCTACTAAATCCATTTCTAGGTTGACGTATTGTTGTTGGGTAGATATACTGTTCTCCATTTCATCAGTCCCCTAATTTATACACCAAGGCAGCTTAGACAAAGACATGATATGCAAGGGTAGAGGTGAGATCAGGATACAGGACTGATTTAATGTGATATTGAGGTTGGAGCAATACAGGGAAGGAAAGGAAGAAATGTAGAGAGTGCCTATTAAAAAATTTGCTTCCCTTATCCCTGTCCCTCCTCTCCACTATCTCTTTGGCCTGCTACAGAAAAACTTGCAGGGATATCACTTCCAAAAAGTCATTTTCATTCCTGTAATATTTAAGTGAATTTTGCTATTTCAGAAAGCTTTCAGAGTTTTAAGGGGAAGACTGAGGACATCTTCAACATCTTCCCAGTGGACAGTTGGCAGTGCCTGTCTTCTGAGTTTTCCTTCACCCTGATCTTGTGAGGCTGGGCCAGGGTAGGAAATAGATCATACAGAGGTTGTCTACACATGCACAAACTAATTTCAAGGTCTGAATTGAATTAATTCCTCTATAAATAAATAGTAACCTGATTCTAACTTGTTAGTGATGGGTCATCTCACATAAAACAACTATACTGGTTTGTGTGTGTTAGGCATGTGCCTTTTCGGTACTCTTGTCTCTGGAATAACCTCTACTCTTGCCATTTGTGATTGTGGTCGCATTTTGTTAGATATCTATAAACCAGGGATTGTACAGAGGCCACTAACTCACCATCCACAAAGTAAGCTAAACACTTGTCAGTAGGTAATGATTTTTTTTTTAATCACATACAGCCTGGACCAAATTTGAACCAATGACCTAAAAGTGGCTAACTCATATCCCATTACCAAGTCCCCTGAGAACACTAATCCCTTTAGGAGGTACATTTTAAATGGCCTACTATGGTAAATGTAGTTAAGAAACTTAGATAAATGCTTTCATTTTAATAACCCTCACAAATCCCCTCCCCCTTCCCTGCTCCAGATTTTCCAAGTGTATTTGAAAGGAGTAAATTGAGGACCAAAAAGGCGGTTTATTTTATTAAAATAATTAAGATACTGACCCATCTTCTGCCTGCAAGCCCCACAGAATTATTGTATAATATGAGAAAAAAGGCAGATCTACCTGGTGATAACAGAGTCTGAAGAAGGGAAAGTACAATTTTATCAAAAGAGAGAAAGCTAAAACTGCTGCAAGTTATAACTCAGGCAAAGCCTCATCATTATGGACTAGAAGCCAGGGTGAGATCACTGTGGAATAGGAGCCAGAGTGAACGCAATCTCTACCCAATATTTTTTTGAGGCTCAAAATGTAGCCAGTAGTGAGTCATTCAGTGAGGTACCACAGAGGTTGAGGGTCTTGGATGCAAATGGGCAAGACTGCAGTAGAGGAAAATCCATCACTATACCCTTGGAGCAGCCGTTCTCACAGGGTGAGTTCATAGTTTTCAACTTCTCTGATAATTGTTAGTTGTTAGATCATGTCCACACTGCAGAATTTCTCCAGGTAATTCAGTTATGTTTTATTAATCCCACAAAGAGCTGCATTATTATAGAGCACTGTGTGAGTCCCAAAGTTTAAATAAGTGGGCATTCCTACTTAAGTGCTTGCAAATAGATGAGTCTGAGTGTATCGTGTGGAATGAGTTGACCACCCAGAGAAGTCATTCATCTCTTCAGAACATAAGATGTGAGGGAAGCGTGATTGGGATTGTAAAGGATTTTTCCTGGATGCCATTCATTCACTTAGCAAGGACTTATTACTTAGCAGCCTGATATGTGCTAGATCACATATGAGAGATTGTCATAAAATGTAGGATGCTGACCATTTTTAATTCCCCTACTGAGTCCATAGCATGCTTTGAAGGCTTCTTGTGTACAGAGACATCTCTTATGTTAGTGGTTTCCAACTCAAATAGAAACAGGGGTCACTAATCCACATGTAAGGATCCCTGCTGGCCCCATATTGACTTAGTTTTAAAATGTAATGTCATTTAGGTTTGATTGTATTTTTATTTATTTTATTAAATATTTCCCAGTTACATTTTAATCTGACTTAGTACTCCTGGCAGTACGGCCCAGGTATGTTTGACACCTCTGTCTTAAGGCATACAGAGGAAATAATAGACACAGTTACTGGCCATACAGAACTGGTGATGTTAGAGAAGTAGACTTGAAAAAAGCCCAAGAACACATACAATAGATGTACATTCATATCATATACATAATACTTGAATATTTGTTGAACTAATTGTATAATTAAATATAGATGAATAGATGGTGATTTAAGATTAGAGGAGGCCAACCCTCTCATTTTGCAGATGAGAAAACTGAGGCAAGAAAGGTTAAGTGATTTGCCCAAGGTTACACAAATAGTAGATTTTTTCAGTAGGATATAAACTAACTTCAGGTCCTATGTCTCACATTGTTTCTCCTGTGTATGGGATATATTTATGAATCCTGCGAGGTTGCTGGATTAATCAGAGACTGCTTATAGATACCGGCAAGCCTGAAACTTTGTAGAGGACACAGTAAAAGGAAGTTAGCTCTGCTTACTAGAGGATATATTTGCTTAGATGAAACATAAAGAAAAATTGCCTCTATTGAGTAACTGAATTTCAGAATAGTAATTAAAAGAAGCCATGGATTTCCTTCCCCCAAAGGCATTAAGAATAGAATAGACATCTATGTGCTTGTTGTGGTTTTAGTTAAGCCTAGAGGTGAGGAGGCAAACTGAATGACCTAGGAAAATCCTTTTCAACTCTGTGGTTCATGAAACTGTTATGTTAATTTATGAGGATTTTATATAACTAAAACTTATATAAAATGCATTATTATCTCAATTACTACATAACTTTTGGAATTAGCCAACGATTTTTAAAGGAAAAACCAACAAAGCTAATTATCCTACTGAATATCATGAAATTGATTTGTAAATTAGACATTAATGTCACTATATTTATACTTCAGAAATTGTACATAGAACTTTTGAGTGGAATTTAAAGGCTAACAAGGACCTGTAAATTCCAGAGAAGGAAATACTTCTCTGTTAGCTTTGATGTTTGTTTAGTTTTGTGAAATATGAAAAAGGTTCTGTATGCAACTCCATTTGTGAATCAGACTTTTAGAATCCTGTGTCACAAGAAGGTCAACAAGTCTGAGGGGAAGATGTGTATAGTGATATTTTGGAAGCTCAGATGTGGATTGTGACTTGCTGTGTGTTGCCCAAGTGAAATAATTCATCCATATAGCCAATTCAGATTGTTCAGACCTACCTGATTAATTTGCCCAGAAAGACCCAGGCTAAATGGTGGTAGAATGGTGCTGAAATTCACTGGGTAGGCCTCTGCTTGATTTGGCCATGGTAGGTAATGCAGTTTTGGGGGAAGCAAGGAGGTGAAAGGACATTTCTGACTGTGTTTCAATAGTGGAACAAAGCAGAGATGGAGAAAATGGATTTGCATCTTAAAATGCACATGTAAGTGTGCATGTAAGGGCAAAGGACAAATCTGGCAAATTCCTCTAAGTCCTGGTCTTCAGCAGCCAGTTAACCACATTGTTCACATGGATCATGGGATTCCCCTCTGACTTTTTTTGTTCACCCCTCAAAACAAAGAAACAAAAACACCACCAACAACCCTATTTCTCTGGATAATTTGTTATAAGGAGTTTAGTAGCATGAAGAATGGTAATTTGAAGTCAAGAGACCTAAGCAAAACCTGCCCCAAAGACACTTACTAGTTATATTCCTGACCACCTCCTGTCCCCCACCCCTCCAGCCAGCCCCTTCCCTATTGTACTACCTTCTATTTGCATTGTCAACTCAACAAGCATTTATTAAGCATTCATTATGTGCTAGGCACTGTACTGAGCACTGGAAACACACATACAAACAGAAATAAAGACAGTCCTTGTCCCCAAGGAGTTTACATTCTAATGGAGGAAGATAACACATGAAAGGGAGCTGAAAATGGAGGCGGTAGGAAAGGGTACCCTTATGGGGGCATGGTGGAAGAAGTTAGGAGAGTTAAGACTGGACCCTGGAGGGGAATGAAACCATAGTTGGCTTGGGAACTTTTCTTCAAATAGAAGTTCTGAGAGAAGTAAATCAATCAGAAGAAAAGTCTTCAGGGACAGAGTAGATAGATAGATAGATAGATAGATAGATAGATAGATAGATAGATAGATAGATGTGTACATATCTTGTATGCACATAGTTACTTGCATGTTGTCTCCCTTATCAGAATGTGAGCTCCTTGAGACCTGGAACTTTGTTTTTGCCTTTTTTTTTTTGGTATCCCTTGTGCTTAGCATCGTGCTTCTCACTCAGTAAAGACTTAATAAATACTTGTTGACTGCCTAACCAAAGGCCAGAGCCTTTGCCTTTCAAAGTCTCAGTTTCCCTATCTGTAAAATAGGGGTAATAATACTTGACATTAATCACCTCACAAGTCTGTGTTGAAGGAAGTACTTTGCAAACATTAAAATCTTTTCTAACCATAAGTTATTCTTGTAAGAGGTTGCTCCTGTTGAAAAACTGTTGTTTGCTTTTACTTATGAATCTGTTGGATGTCAGGGCTCCAGAGAATTGTTGAATCTTGCCCAGAATCCCTTTAATATTGAAGGTTAGCCTCTGTGTCTACTTTTTGCAAGCCAGATCTACATCCAAGAGTTTCTGAGTGGGAGACATTTTGCGTCTTCCTTTAACCTCACTAATGAAGGCAGAGGCCAAACCTACCTTCTTCAAAAACAAATTTGTGGAAAATTGTCCAAACAGACCTCGGTGAAAACTAACACAGAAAAATTGGCTTAGTACCCGCTGTCAATTGCAGGTGTGACATCGCTAAGTGAGATTCCTTGAAATATCCTTGGATACCCACTCAAAGCACATTAACCTGCATTGTACACACATTCATTTCTTAGATCTGAGTCCTCAGGGAAAGGTAAGATTTTTCTTATTTGCTTCATCCCTTCTTCCTCTCTGGCACTTGGCAGAGAACTCTTAGTATTCGTTCCTTTCCTTACCTCTCTCTGAAGCTAAAGCTGAAATACTCAGTGTACCACTACCTCAAAGCATGGGCCAACCCATTTCCAGGATGGGGAGAGAGAATCTTTTCCCTCCCTTTTGTAGGGGTCCTACCTCTGATGTGTGACCTTTGGTAGGTCACTTAGGGCTTTAGTTTCCTCATCGTTAAAATGAGGAAATTGGTTTAGATGGCTTTTGATTTCCTTTCCAGGTCTATCTATATTTATGATCCTTTGATTCATCCTAGTGAGGCTAGTGACAAATAAAGATTAATCTTTTGAGGTTTTCAAAGAGATCCTTCTAAGTGTTGGGCTATATGTATTTTGAGGATCAAATGAGAATATGCATACATTATACATACATATGCACACAAGTATGTACATGTATCACTTTGCAAAGCTTTAAGTACTATGTAAATGTAAGCTACTATTATTATTCATAGCGTCTCCTTCTGAGTTCTGTCACAGGTTTTGCCCTGTGACACTATCCATAGGATTCAGACCTACCATTACAATACTCTAAGTTGGCAGATGTCGCCATGGTTTGTGAACCCAGTTCCTCATTCCTGCCCTCGCCTTTCGGGCTGGAAGCCCTCACTAATGCCAAGGAATATTAGTTACTTGCATTAGTGATTTCTATGAAATGATTCTTGAGTTTATTATTAAATAAAGAATATGCTGAAATAGGCAAGTGAAGGATATCATCGATGTCACAGATGAAAAAGCCACATATATGGATTAATGTAATTCATTCATTGCTTTATGGACCTGATCTTCCCTTAGGACTGTCACAAACCTACATGCATATAGGCTATTCTCTCAATTTAACAGGAATGCTTATTAGTAGCCAAATAGTAGCTCTGAATAGCCAAATAACACGGACATGATTATCTATTAGTTCTTTTAACCTTTATGTAGACTATCCCTTGGTAGGTTTTTGTCGGGAAACAAGTCCAGAGATTTGCAAAAATATTAGTATTTTTCTAAGTAGACTTTTTCCCCTAGATACCAAGGCCATCTTGATTACAAAGGAATTTTAATAAAAATTTATCTAATCCACAATTTCACATTTACAGGAATGGTTTAAATGATCATATCCCTAGCCTTAATACTGTTTTCTGCCAGAACATCATTAAAAGCATCCAGATTGAAATTGGTAGAGGTATAAATACATTTAAGTTAAAAAAATGCATTTTGGCTGATAGGAGTGTGTCAGATAAAACTTTTGGTACAGATAGGTTGTTGGGGGAAGACTACATGAGCAGGCTACAGGCTAATTGAAACACTGAGCAATCCAGGAAAAAATGTTTTTTAACTATGTCTAAGGATTTATTCTAAGCCCTTAGTTGCTCAATAGAAAAAAAGAATACAGTCCTGCCAAGGGGCCAGAAATACCTGGCCATAGCCCTGATTTCTTTTATTTCTAAAACAAAGCATATGATTTGCTTGAATCCCATGTATCTGGATCTCTCAGTGCAGTCATGTGCTCTCTTTGGCTATTTATACTGCATAAGCCTCCCCCTACTCTCCCTTTTCGGCCCTTCTTCTACTTCTAACCCCCCTCCCACCTCCTCCAAATATACACACATGAGCTCCCATTCCACCTTCCTATTTTTAGATTCAAAAGTCAGCTTTATGACCACAGTAAATCTGTGTCTCCCTTACGTATGAAGATACTCTGACAGTTCAATGTAGATGATATCCATTTGGAACAATGTCATCCTCTAGGAGTGGTAATGTTTTGTCTTAAGAACTAGCATGATAGTCATTCTTTTATAGTTTTATAGGAAAAAACTTTGACCTACAACTATGATATTGATGAGTATCCTTGACTAATGATCAAATATATAGACATATTATCATTATTTTTTATCATACTCAACTGAAATATTTTATTGTGTATATCTAGAAGGAAAAGAACATTTTAAGCTAGAGAAAAGTTATCTTCTGGTAAGGTAAAAATGAAATCTCAGACCAAATTTTAGTGCACAAGGGAAACAAATCTGATTTCTCCTTTTTAAAATTAAAAAAAAAACCCTCAAAAATTGTCTTAGGTTTAGATTAAAAAAAACAACATTGCTACTGATTGTCCAAATGTAGACTATCTCTGAGGGCTCACCTTCATGGTCTGTTTGAAGATAATACTGTTGATGCTTTCTTGAAGTCTAGGAGTTGCAGCAGATGCTAACATATGACCAGTTGGTATCACTTTTCATATGGTTATTATATATTATTAGAAGTTAAAATCTGGGCTGTAGCAAAACAATAAAGAATACCTTTGTTTGATTCTACTTTGCTATATCTGTGATCTCACTGGTGTGGGTACTTCTTTGAACATTGCAGCTAATCCACATCTTCTTATCCTTGTCCATCTCCATAAATTCATAAGCAGTACACCCACTATACCAATGGCTTTCCTCTACATCTCTTAACATTTCATGAGTATCAATAAAATGCACAAGCTAATCATGGATCATCCCTCTCTCTTGCTACGAGGAGTCTTTTTCCTTTTGATCATATATGTCTTTGATGACACTTCTGCGCAGTTCTTTGTTAGTAACATACTATGGTCTACTGATGCCCACAGATGGTGGCCCTTTTGTGAGCTGTAATTTTACTTCTTTTGAGATTGTGGCATTCCATGCAGCCATAGGTCATCATGAGAAGAATACTGATGTTCAGAAAGTTGGTGTTTGTTTTAGGAAGAGGCTTTGTATCATTAAACAATTGCATGTTGTTGTTGTTGAGTCACGTCTGACTCTTTGTGACCCCATGGACTATATTGTACCTGGCTTTTCTTGGTAAAGATACTAGAGTGGTTTACCATTTCCTTCTCCAATGGATTAAGGCAAACAAAGGTGAAGTGACTTGCCCAGGATCACACAGCTAATTAGAGTCTGAAGCCATATTTAAACTCAGGTGTTCCTGACTCCAGGCCCAGTACTTAATCCACCAAGCCATCTAGCTGCCTCAAAAACTGCATACTTTCACAAATTTAATCCAGTTCACCCTCGTCCTATTCATTTTTGGGATCAATGGGTTTTTACATGATATAGGTACTGATGGATCAGGTCTACTGGTTGTCCATTCCAATATTATGATAGGCTGAGTGGTATGTATTGTTCATCCACTTGGTTTTTTCCATGTGTAAAGTTAATCTGTACTCCTCGGAATGATTATGGCTCTTGCTTAGGATATTCTAAGGATTGGTAAAATCATCACAATGCCATCTACAGATAAGAGCCTCTTTCTATCCTTCTTTCTCTTGAACTCTGCACTGGAATTTCTCCATGACAGTGGCAAACACCTTTGGCAAGTGTACATTGTCATTTTATGCCAGAGGATTGTCAAACAAAATTATACTGTTGCATCTAGTAATGAGTCCCAAAGCTCCAGTCATTCTGGCCTTACAAGGTGGTGGGGAGTTAAAGTAATTGGGGATGGCAGTGTAGAAAAAACCCTAGGGACATAAGCGGTACTACCTCCACAGCAGCACTTGTATGCATGCCCGTCTCTTCACTTGCATGTCATCCTGGTTCAGATGCCCGTCAGCTCTTTCTGGGCATATTTTGGTAGTCTTCTAATTGGTGTTCTTGCTTCCAGGCTCTCCCTTTGTCTAATCTACCAAATTAATATTACCAAAGCACAAGTATGACTATGTCATTCCAGTTCAGGGAACTCCAGTGGCTCTAAATTGCTTCTAGGATAAAATATGAAATCTACTCTGATATTTAAAGCCCTTCACAATCTGGCCCTAGCCTACCCTTTTAACTGTATTGCACGTCACTCTTCTTCACACACTTGGCATTATAGCCAAACTGCCCTATGTGCTGTTTCTCCTATATGAAATTCCATCTCTTGTGTTCTTTCATTTTCCTAGGCTGTCTTCTATGCCTGGAAAGTGGTCCTTGCTCAACTCGGCCTCAGAGAATCCCTAACATTCTTCAAGGTTTAGAAAATGGTCCACCACTTCCATGGGTCTTTTATGCTCTCCCCAGTTGCTAGCACCTTCTCCCCTAGAAATTGCTTTGTGTTTGCTTTGAATATGTTTTGTATTTACTTATCTGTGTTCCTTATGTTTTCCCTTAATAGAATGCAGTCACCTTCAGGATAAGGGCTAGTTCACTTTTGCTTAATACAGTTCCTGGAACATAGCATTATAGAGCTAAATAAGTGCTCACTGAATAGATGGATGGGTGGATAAATATGAGTATAACATATACAGAGGAGACATCTTTTTGGATGGAAAGTCTTTAAAGAGAAATTTTACTCTACAAAATCAAATATATTTTTATAGTCAGGCAATAAGCACAGTAGGATTTTATACATGTTACTCAAAAATTAATGTTGTATTGTAGAATAATGTTTGTAAAGCTCCCTCATTATACCTTCATGAAGAGTGCCCTTGATATGTATGTAGATAACTCTCAGAAAGATTTTGTAGAGATGCAAAATTAGGCACACTAGTCAATGATTATGGGTGGTTTACCCATGTTTGGTAATAAAAATTCCCACAACTTTTTCCAAGAATTAATATCTTTCTTCTTTCAAATATGTTGAGAAATGTTCCCTTAAGATGCTCAAAATATGTTTCTTCTAACATGGACCTTTGTGTACAATTTGCCTAACTGTTCTTTACATCTTTGTTTTTTTTAGTGTAATTTCATTAACTCATGTAAGCACATAGAAGAGCATGATGATACAGCATCATTTTTGTAAATATTTATGCTAATGAAGCTATGTAAAGAATGTTTTGTTATAGTAATATCAGGTCATTTCTACATTTTGTAATGTTCTTTCAGTTTTGTCCTTACTTGCTCTTGGGTTGATATGTCTTCATTGGTCTTTGCCAAGGTATCTTTAAATTTATTTTTCCACCTTACTGCTTCTTCCCGTTTTATCTGCCAGTACTGTGGTGGTAGCATATGATGAGAAGGCCTCAGTTATATTATGCAACATGAAGAAATAATATTATGAAGGAACCTTGACTGGATCCAGTCCATGATCTCACCTGAATCAAAGATGAATTAGTTTTTCTTAAGTAGAAGACAGTATGTTTTAGGCAATGATATTAATTCCCTGAAACTGAGATCATTAGAGAGTTTGTCTTGTTTATGGTATCCAAACTAAGAGTAAAAATATCTTATTCTTTAACCTAATTAAAAGATATATCTCCTTGTTCAACTTTTGTCCAGATTGAAAAGGAAATCCATAGAGGGAAGAGTTAAAAAGGGGAACAGCTGGTTTCTGGAAACTATTTCCTCAAAAGGTGCCAAACTAAAACCAGTAAACTTAAATATGGTATCTTTATTTTATTTTGGTGTGTAATTTCATCTTTTGCTTCATGATTACCATAAAATATAAGCTGGAAATTGCTTGAGAATAGAGGGTATGCTCTTTAGCAGAGTGAACTCTAAACTTATCTTGAAGCAGAAGTGTTTACATTTGGGCTAAAATGTAGAGTATAGATTGTTTACTTCACATTAATCAGAATCTATGACTGTCTTCTTCCAAAGATTTTAGAAATGAGTTAACATTTTCAATTGCTATTAAAGTTGACTGTCATAGCTTTCCATTTCACAAGGACATCAAGTGATGGCTAAGGAGGTTCTGAGGTTCTTTTGGTTTTATTATTATATAACTATATACATATATAGATAGATAAATAGGTTAAACTTGTTTAGGAAATGGTGATAGTCTGTGTTAATGTGTGTTGTTTCATCTGTTTCCTTTTTTGTATCAACAGTTTATTTAAATAATTAGGTTAAAGTTTTTATACATATGTATACCTTTTTATTTTATTCTTTTTCATTTACTATTATTATTTTTGTGATAGCAAGTAGTAAACTCACTTCCAACCTCATCACTCATTTGAAACTGCTAGAGCTCTCCAAAGTTACTGATGATCTCTTAATTGCTGGGTTTGGTGGCTTTTTCTGAATCCTTGTCATTCTTGATCTTTCTATAGAATGACCTTGTTGACCATCCTCCCCTTCTAGATCTCTGCTCTCTGAGTTTTCATGACACTGATGTCTGACTACTTCTGTCTCTTTCACTGTATCATTGTCCATATCACACTTACTATCTCTGGGTATATCCTAAGTTTCTGTCCTGAGCCCACTTCTCTTCTATTTCTGTGTTCTCTCCTGGTTATTAAATCAGCTCCCATGGGTTTAGTTGTCAGGTAATATCTATGCAATTGATTCCCAGACCTCTATATCTGGGCTTAGTCTCCAGTACTTCAGCATCATATGCTTCATGGATATTTTGAACTAGATGTTCCATAGATATTTTAAACTCAACATGTCCTAAACAACTCATCATCTTTCCCCCCTAACCTGTTCCTCTTCTGCATTTCCATATTTCTGTTGAAGATATCTTGGTGTCATCCTTGTTTTCTCTGTCCCTTATCTCACAATACCCAGTTAGTTGGCAAGTACTATTGTTTGTTTTTCCAAGTATACCTTTTAAATCCATCCCATTCTGTCTACTCACATGGACAGCACTCTAGTTCAGGCCCTTTTCACCTCTTGTCCAAATTATTGCAATAGCCTCATAATTGGTATCTTTCTTCTTCCCCCCCCCCACCAATCCATCCATCACCTAACTGTAAAAGTCATTTCCCTAAAATACATGTCTGACATGTTATTCTTCTACTCATTAAATTCCTGTGGCTCCTTGTTATCCTCAGGAACAACCACAAACTCTTCTGTTTGTCATCTAAAGCCTTTTATGAACTGGTTCCACCTACCTTCCTCTTCTTACACTATGGTCTATTCAAGCTGGTCTTGCTGTGTTTTACACATAGCACTCCATCTCCTGAATTTGTGACTTTTCACAGGCCATCCCTCATAGCTAGAATGCAGTCCCTCCTCACTTCTACCTCTTCTAAACCTGAGTTTCTGGAAAATCTCAGCTTGTATCATCTTCTACATGAGGTCTTTCCTGATCTCCCCAACTACCAGTGCTTTCCCTTCCCCAGGTACCTTATATGTATTTTCCATATATAATTTTATATAGATGTGGAATGTAAGTTCCTTGAGGGCAGGGACTGTTCCATTTCTTTTTCTTTGTATGCTGATTACCTATCATGGTACCTAGTACACAGAGTTGGGACTTAATAAATATGCATCTGTTGTTTGATTCCTCTTGGTTAATGAAAGATCAGTTTAATTATTTATTGACCATAGTATTCATCATTTGTAGGTATAATGCTTCTGTGTAGTCTATAAACCTTTGATTTCTTTCATTTCTTACTCTTGAAACTGTATTTTTCAACAATTTTTTGTCTTCCACTATGTTCACTTTGTTTTGAAATCAGCTTTTATTAAAATTGTTGATTTCACTTAGAGTGCCTTCTCAGATCACTAAATGCCCCCTGAAATGATGATTCTTCTTGCCCTGGTAGGGATTGTTTCATTTTTGGCTTTGTATCCCTAGACCACAAAACAGTGCCTGGCACATAGTACATCCTTAATAAATGCTTACTGATTGATTTATTGGGGTGCATGATAAAACTAACTCTGTTAATTTTGCTACAATGAAGACCTGTGAACAGTTTTCCTTTTAGGTTTGCCTTTCTTTTGTCTTCTGGCTTCATTTATAGTGAGAATGTCAAGATACAGTTATTGAATTCCTCAAGTATAAGGGGTTCTTAACCTTTTCTTATACCTTGTACCTCTTTGGCAATTGGGAAAAGCTTGTGAACCTTTTGATTTCACAGAATAATTTTATTTTTATTTCACAGAATAATATTTTAAATGCACAAAATAAAAGGCAATTATATTGAAATAGTTATAAAAATATTTTTAAATTTTAAAAAACAAAAAACTTAGATATACATAGAGATAATTATATTTCAATTACATTGAGATATAATTATCAATATGTATATTTCTTTTAAATTCACAGATCCTAGATTAAGAACCCTTTATGTGTTAATATATCCACTTGTGGGTCACTGGACAAAGAGCCCACATTTAAAGTATTAACAATTAAGCAAATGTTTGTAGGTCATTTTAAGACTGTGATTCTTAGTTTCCTCTTCCCCCTTTTTCTGCTATTGTACCATAGTCACTGTTGAAGTGAAAGGGGACTGCCATGGGACCAAGGGCCATTTTGAATTTTGCTTTGTTTCATGGGTTGTCACAGCCAAAGAATTCATCACCTAGTGGCCAGCCTACTTGTAATGAGCCTCTCTATATTTAGCTAGTTTGGCCTTCAAAAAAGCAAACTGTCTGTTGCCAGACCCTACTTGAAATCTTTCCAGCATGGTAAAATCTGCCAGAACTTCTGGTCTGCAAGCATTGTCTTCAGACACCCAGAGTTATATCCATACCACAATGAGACATGGAAGTAAGACTCTCTCAAGACCTCTTGGCCATTGTTTATTGAAAAATAAACATACAACCCCCCTGCAACATAGGGGTCACTGGTGTAGTAGTATTGATGCCTATTGACAACAATCTGCTTTGCTATTGACATAGACAGTCAAGTAATATGGTTAATGAATGTTAAAATCTGAACATCAAAGGGTTGTGTTTTTGTTGTTATTGTTAATACTTGTTGGGATCATTTTCATATAACTACATACTTTCTGCTTTGTTTTAGTTTTTTGGGGGAAATTTTATCTCAGTTGTTCCTGTCAGTCCCCTCCTAAATACAATCTACCTGTTAATACAAAGCAGAGATATTGATGAACTCTGTAAGAGTGGTATTCACAGTATACTTCAATTTCAGTCAGGTTCTTTGAGATCTCATGGGAAAAGTGTGAAATGAGCATGTGGAATTGCCATTAAGAAGAGTGTATCATTTAACAACTAGGTCAAGTAACTTTAAAGTAACTTTTATATGTTTTTTCTCAGATTGGAAAGTATTTCTTCCAGGTAGCACCAAACATTTGACCTGTGCTTTCTTTTCTACCAAAGACAACATTGTAAGAGTTATTTGCATTGAAGCACCTTCAATTTTAGCAATTTTCAAATTCAGCACAGTATACTTCAATTTCAGTCAGTTGCTAACTTGGTGACAAAGCTCCACACTGAAAAATGAAACTCTTATTAAAAAAAATCCTGGCATTTGGGGAAAGGGTTTGCTCTGAAGAAGGGAGGGGAAAAAAGATGGAGAATAATGAATTCATCAAGCTGAAAATGCACGAGCCAGCGGAGCGCTGAGGTTTCAATACATGGCAAATGGAAAGAGAGCTCCCATTACTGTCGAGATACACAGACACAGCTCCACTAATCGCTTGGTCATGCTTGGAAGACACTAAGTCATCACAGGCCATGACATGGTGAGAACAGGGTGCCAGGGGTTTGTTGTAAGAAAAAATTGTTTATTTAACATCCATAACCAGTACCACTCCCTTTCCCCATCCCCATCCCCAATCTACAAACCTTGGTAAGAAAATGCTTCTTAACTCTTTCAATACAACCAAGTTGTAAAACAAATTGTAGATATCAGCTCAGAATTCCAGAGTTAGGTAATTCATTTTAAATCAGTTCAGGGTTTTTAAAGACACTAATCACATATATAACACTGCATTAAGTATTGCAGGGAATACAAAAAGAGTACAGGATTTTCTTCCCTTTCCCATGGAAAACATCTAGACTAATTAGGGAGACATAGCATAGCTACATGAAAAACTAGATGATATGTCCAAGGTGATATATAGGGAAGAGCCTAGTTTAATAACAGACAGCATAGATAAGGACTAGGAGAATTCAGAGTAAGGGAAAAGTCACCATAGGATGGGGTTAATCAGGGAGCGCTTCTAGGAAGAGGGGACTTTTAGAGGAAATTTAGAAGTGGGACTTTTAAGAAAAGAAATTGGGGAATGGCAAGAATGAAGTCATGGAGAAGGTAATCAAAACCATTCTATCTGGGATGAGAATGTGCACACATATAGTAATGTGATAGTATAAAGGATTTTGCACAGAGGTAACCAGTCTAAATCTTATAACTGTTGGATGAATCTGTTGCTTCAGTTTTTAGAAATCTGTGAAAAAGAAAGTGAGCTAGGAGTTTACAGACAATTTATACTTTTATCAAAGTCTTGTTATTGAAAGCTAGTCTGATCACTGCACTCTCAGTAGTTACACTATTAACACTTGTATCAAATCTTTATTTCTGTTGCTACTATGACAGTGCCCTGTCATCAGGCACCTAGAAAGCTTTCTTTATGTAGCACAATGCAGAGATACAGGTCAGGGAACCCTTAAAGGAGTTGTACTTGGCCGAAGTTTTTTTTAGGCAAGAGATTCCTGCTCAATAGTGTTAAGACTCTCCCTTCTCCACTATGACTACCAACCTCCCTGGCTTCCTTTAAGTCTCAACTAAAACCACACCTTCTGTAGGAAGCCTTCCTTACCCCGCTTAATTCCAGTGCTTTCCTTTTTTTAATTATTTCTTATTTGTCCTGTATATAGCTTACATTAAATCTATTTGTTTGCATATTATCTCCCCCTTTAGATTGTATACTTCTTGAGAGCAGGGACTGTCTTTTACCTCTTTTTGTATTCCCCAGCGCTTGGCATAGTGCCTGGCACACAGTAGGTGCTTAATAAATGTTTTCTGAATGAATAAGCCCCTTTCCCCAAGGACCTTAATGATTGGGATAGTGTTGGATTTAGGAATATGACATGAGACTGGGAAATAGATTACCGAAAATACTTTCCTAGATTTCATTGTACATTTTCCAGGCTCCATGACCACAATTCCTGGGCTCAGGATAGATCATATAGATCAATATTGCATCATTACCCATTGAAAGAGCACAGATTCTATATTGTAGCCTCAATCTGCCCATAACTAGCTGTATTACCTTGGAAAAATCACCTAATCACTTGGTGCTTTAGCTTCATCAGCTCGGGCACATTGATTTAGATGTGAGAGGTACCTTAGAAGCAAAGTAGTCCGACACTCTCATTTCACAGTTGAGTAAGTGAAGCCTAGTCCCAGGTTACACAGGCAGTAGAAGACCTGGATTTGAATCCTGGTTGTCAGATTGTATAACCATGTTCTTTTTGATCAAATACAATTGATTGCTGTTTCACCTACTTAGCTTACAAAATCTTTATGAATAGAATTAAGAAGTGTGGCTATAGTAGAAGAAACATTGGACAAAGAAATTAAGAATTCTAATCCCAGCTTTGCCATTCATTAGCTATGTGATCCTAAATGAGCTGATGTGGTTTAGAGGTTCAGGGGTGCTGGGACCCCAAAATCACAATCCGTGGGTCCTGTGCGAAAGAATTTGACCCAAGCTTTCTTTCAGCCAAAGACAAGGTTTATTAGAACATCCATCATATTGGGCAGGCTCTTAAGGAGTCTGAACATGGATAAACTATTGGCTAGATCATAAGAATCTAAGCAGTGGCTAGATTATAAGAATCCCAGCAGTTGCTAGATTTTAGAAATCTGAGCAGTGGCTAGATTTTAGGAATCTGAGCAGTGGCTAGACTATAAGAATCTAAGCATCTTAATGGAGACAAGATGGACCTTATATACAGAAAGCCTGTGGGAGGGATCTAGGAGTGGCCAAGTAGTCTAAGAGGTAATGGAATTCCAGGGAAATGGAGGATAGGACCAAGGGTGGGAAGTGGCCTAGGGTCATGGGGAGGCAAGACAATGGACAGGAGATTGGGTGTAGCCACAATGAAAGGCCAGTTGATGGGATTATAGCCTCAGGTGGAAAATCCAGAGATTTGGCCAGGTGGGAAAGTCCAGGGTTTATCCTTTCTTGGGCCCAGATCCCAACCCCATCAGAGTCATTTCTATTTTCTGGACCTCAGTTTCCTGATCTGCAAAATGAAAGGATTATTCTAAATTATCTCCCTGGTCTTCAATTTTATGATGCTATGTGAAAGAGCTTTGAGAAAGTTAGAAATGCTATATGAACTTTTTTCCTTAAAATATTCTTAATCAAACCTACCATTTGATTTGGTCAAATAAACTCCTTTATTTTCTTAGAAAAAACAATACAAGTTCCCACTATTCTACTGTAAGCTCCTTGAGGGAAGGGACTATTTTTGCCTTTCTTTGTATCCCCAGTGGTTAGCATGGTGCCTGTCACAGAGTAGACATTTAATAAATGCACATTGCCCAACTTACTGAAGCCCAAGAACTTGGTTCATTTGTTCATAATAGACAAGGGCCTTCTTGTTTTTGGAAGAGTCTTTGTGCCTAATTACATTGGGAGCTGAACAGAACTCAACTGATTAGGTCCAATAGACTAGTAAGGCCAAAAGCCTGACAGCCAACAAGTAGAGGCAAAGCACTAATTTAGGGGACAGCCAAGGAAATTTCTGTACCAAAAAATCTAAAAAGATAATAATGGAACAGAAATGTAATTTCTTGATTCAAAACTGCTCCCCGGATTTCTCCTAACAATGCAAATAATGGACTCGAGGGATAAAAAATGAGGCTTTACTGACTTTAACCCCTTTTATGAGTGAAGATTTAAAAGGATTGAATCCTGTACTGCATACTGACTTTACCTGTGATAGGAAGAAAATGAATCTGTCTCCATTCTAGAATCTCACCGTACTCTGGGGTCCACCATTATGATTAAACTAATAAGGATAGAGGGGAAACTCAGGAACTACTTATTTCCCCTCTAGTGCCCTTGATTTAAGGCTGAATATGGAAGTAAATGTGCATATACACACACTCTTTCTCCTCCCCACCCCCTTCTAAAAGCCAGAAGAATAATAAAGAGAAAAGAGTCATTTGAACACAATCCATTGCTTAAGGACAAAACAAAACACAAACCCCATTATTGAAGGGAGAAAAAAATGAATCTGACTGGCAGCTACCTTCCTACAAATAAAAATTGCCACCACTACTGGGTTGTCCTGCCTTTATGAGCTGAAGAGATGAATGCCACCTTTGTTCAATGAGCCCATCATTAAGAGTCTTTTAACATGGAGAGCTATAGCTTTAAAAAAAAAAAAAGGTGTTGTCATATAAATGTCAGACCTGTGGAGACTTTGGATTATGAAGGTTATACCTACTAAAAGTAAACTTTATAAAATGGCCAGTGGAGCTGATATGGTTTTGGATTTCACCAGACAAGTCAAAAAGCTGACCAAATCAGAAGACACCCAATCCTCACCAATTTCTTTTCTTGAATAGGGAACACAGTGCCTTTTTTGGAGAGGATAATTAATTTAGAATCATCTCCTTTGAAATATTGGATTAAAGTAACATGGATCAAAGTCATTTGGAGATTTGAGTCTGATTTTTATCCTACATATTTATACAACAATATTTAGCTTTTGGGGCAGTGCCTTTTCATTTGGCATAGCTTAAACTTAAACAACATTCTATTAAATGTTCTTCTACCAAGATATTGGACTGGAAATTTATATTTAATAAACTAGAGTAATTGAAATGTTGTCTGTCACCTAGCACCTACCTCTGCATCAAGCAGGTGCCTAATAAGTGCTTGTAGGTTTTAATTGAACTAGGCTGAGACAAGTAAGGTTGAAGAGATGAATTGATCTGATCTGGGCCATTCCTAGGATCAATCAATAAAACAAACAGCTATTATTTATTAAGTACCTACTATGTGGAAGGCTCTGTGCTAAGTGCATTAAAGAAAGGTAAAAAAACAATCCCTACTCTCTAGGAATTCACAGTCTGAGTAGTTTGCACAAAATGCAAACAGCAAGATATATACAGATAAATTGGAGGATAGTCTCAAAGGGAAGGAACAAAGTAAGATTAAGGAGAACTACCTTCAGAAGGTAGCACTTGTAGCTAAGACTTGAAGGAAGCTGGGGAAGTTAAGAGGTAGAGATGAGGGAGTAGTTCCAGGCATGGGGACAGCCAGTGAAAGTGCTCAGAGTTGGGAAGATAGAGGAGGCCAGTGTACTGAATCTCAGAGTATTTGGAGAGGTGTAAGATGCAAGGTGGAAAGTTAACCAGGTCATGAAGGGCTTTAGATGTTTAACAGGATTTTGTCTTGGTCCTGGAGCTAATAGATCATCACTGGAGGATCCATGAACTTCTAAAAGGCAGTTGTATACTAGCCCATGTTCCCAGACCCAGGCTCTAAACACTGAGAGTTCTTTTAGGTGAGAGAAGAAAACTTGGTACAGGTAAGGAGGACAAGATGATCTTTTGATGACCTTGTATCATCTGTATTATTGTATTGTCCACTCTATTATATGGTTCATAAGAATTTTTATTTGAAGGCATATGTCTGGGGTCAACCTAGTGAGAGGCAGGCCTGAGATTAGAACTCAGATGTTCTGGGCTGTATAGTGTCCTGCTTGGCTTCCTGTGCCACATCGTCACTGTCCTCCTTTCATAACTTGGAAAGCCAGAAGCAGAATATATAAAATGGTGTTGGATGAGATTGAAGTAGACTGTCAGAATGCTATGAGTGGCTTTTTATTACTAAGCACTTTGTATTTTGAAAGTGCTTGAAACTCATTTATTAGTTATTCCTCGCAACATTGCCCCGTCAGCATTATTGCCTTTATTGCAAAGATGAAAAAATTGAGACACTGAACGGGGCTAAAGAAAGGAACCCCAAGGTCACACAGGGACTTGGAAATAGACCTACAGAACTGAAAAGTCGTTGCTCACAATTGGGCTTCTGCCCCATCTCTGCTTCTCAACTTTCTCTTAGAAGACCAGGTTCACCAAAATTTTAAAGGAAGATACAGGCTCTTTCTGTTCTTCCCTTGCCTTTTCTGTCCTTGCTATGTTCAGGGTGCTGATAAGAGGTAGGTAAAGGATAGGTCATTGAAAGATGAATATGAAATAGGTTCATATAGCAATTTGATTTCATTTGAGTCCCCAATTGATGTTTGTTTTTATTTAAAATGTCTGTAAAGGTAACTGTTCTGAGAATACTGTTCAGTATAATAGCATTAACTGGCATGGCTGCAGAATCAATAACAGTAACAAAAATATACATCTGCTGATTAAGAATGACACAAAACAAATTTATAAACTAAAATAGATAGTCAACAGTTTAAACATACATCATAAGTGTTTAAATCCTATTCATATCTCTTGTTCTTTTAAAATTTTTTTTTAACAAATTACTTTTTAAAGAATGTTTGGAGCTTGCTGAGCACAATAGAAAACAAAAGAGGTAAGGTAACCCAGAAACTGCCCTCCTTGTCCTCAGAGTTAAAAAAAAAATCAGTATACTTCACCCAGGGAAAGTAATTGAAAATGCTAATTCTTTGCCCACAGTCTTAAACTTTGAAGGACAGGTCCTTGTCATTGGGCTCCTCAAGAAACAGCAGAGCAGAAATAAAAATAGACCACTGACCAAAAATATCTCTTTCCAGCTGAGAAGTTGTAAAGTGCTGCTGTCTATTTTTCTGTTAAAAAATTATAAACCTGCTTTTTTTCCCTTTCCTTTCCCTCATGAGAAACTAAGGAGATAAGCGAGGTCAAAAGCAGAAGTGTTATGAGACTCAGTTTATGCAAGATTTGGAGCATTTTTTCCCTTTACATATCCCCTTTGGGTACCTTGCAGGTATCATCCCTAAGTGTCAAGTCCTCTTCTCAGAGTAAAAAGTTCTTTCTAATCAGCTCAAGCCAGTTAATGGTTTAAAACAAAACAAAACAAAACAAAAAAACCAACAACCAGTGAGCACAGTTAGAACTTACCTGTTTTTGTCCTTTTAAGTAAAATGAACAGAAGTGCTGATAGAAATTATTCAGGTTGTAGCAACAGCTCTTATGTCTTTCTAATTCTTTTTGACAGCTCCAGATCTGGGAATAGGCACAATGGCTGATTTTTAGTCAGATGGTTAGAATAGGGCAAGTGAGGCAGTTGCCCTGACTAAAGTCTAGGAGAGGTTACAGGCTTGTACCCCACAAACAGAGATTGGGGAGGGTGAGTGGATAGGAAGATCTTTTTAAAGAACATTAGGACAAATAGTTCTACATCTAGAGGGAATAGGCTAAACAGATCTCAGAAGGTTCTCCTGTCTCTAAAATTTTTCATTTTGCCTTTGCTTATTTATAGCCGTATTTCTGTAGTAGCCTTGGTACAGCTAGAGTTTCCAGCCTTGAGGTAGAATCCTTTAGGTCTCCCTCTGGACCTACTGTCTACAAAATCTTGAATGATTGGCATGGTCCAGCCTTTTTAAGAGCATAACTGTTATGAACTCCTCATTTTTCTTTTTTGACTCAGTTTACACATTTGCAGAATTGATGTAAGCAAACTGTCCTGCCACAAGGAATGATGGTGAAACCTAACTTGGAACAGAAAAGCCCCATAAGTTGTTATCAATAGTAATACTAGTATCCAAGTTATTAATGACCACTTTTAAGGTTTGAGTCCACATCTTGTTATCATCTGAATTATTGTGTGGTGCAGATGTAGATTCCCATGAACATGACACTTCTGACTCAAAATCAGAAGAGCATGTACTTTGTATTATTTTTCAAATAGCTAAAGTGGATTTGTGCTTATTTTTGCATATGCCAGCATCCAGTCTCCCTTATGACTCATGGCACACAATTACAAGACAGTTGTCCAGGTTTAGAGATTCAGTCTATGGCCAGGAAGTAGAGAAAAAGCTAATGGTCCCACACAATACCCAAACCCATGACCTCATTAGCATTTTATCTTAATCAACTGAACTATTATCATCTTTTTACTGATATAGATGAAACTGATGACTTCAGCATCTGTGTACTTTATCAGAATAACTGGTTGCATAAAGTGCTTACTTACCCCCATCTTCTTATTTAATGGATGCACTGAAGGCAAACCTGTTTTGTGGACCTGAGTATTGATGGAAGGCAATAATAATATCTGCAATAATAGAAATAGCTACTAATTCAAGACTTTCAGAGGTAATGATACCTAAATACCTTAACCTCAAACTCATTAGTCTTGAATATCTCAATCAATATGGATTCTCTCAGAAATCAATTTCCAGCCACAAATATGATTGCTAAATAATTCAGAAGTTATAGGCCTTCAGGCAAGAAGAGGTTAGAGAATCTGAAAGAAAGAGTGATATTGACCTCAGATGAGATTTCAATTAAAAGAAAAGAAGAAAGGTAGTTGGATACTAGAAGTGTGTGTATGTGGGGTGTTTTGTTGTTATTTAAGTTTATAAATATAGCTCTAAATGGGTGAGATTAATTCAGTTTCACTGTTCATAATCAACTCAGAGAAATGGTTCCCTTAAGTACCCATAAACCTCTTATTAAAAACAATGCAATTTTTTGTTTTATTTGACAGATTTTTAAAAAAAAATAACCTAATGACAGCTGTCAAATTACATTTTGTTTACTTACTGTGAATTTTCTTCCAGATGAAGTGAAAATTCTTGTTTAAAAATTTTCATTTGCAATGCTCTGTGCCTTATAATTTCTGTTTAAGTAATACTGCCACTGAAGACTTATGCTAATGTGTAATACAAAATTCTCTTACCAAATTTTGTAAATCTGTAATGCGCAAGTCCCAAATTGATAATAATTCTTATATGTAATATCCAACTTGATTCTCTTTTATTATTTTCTTCTTGACTCCAGAGAATTAGTTTTCCTTTGAGCCTAGAATCTTCTCTGACCCAAGGTCAATAGTTTTCTCATGCCTACATATACGTGGTCCAAGGAGATGACCACATTTCCTCAGCTGATAACTTATACAATCATTGACTGGAACTCAGTTCTGTACTACTTTAAAATAGTGTAGCAAAGTATTTAAATGGGGCCTGCAAAGATCATTGCTTCACACCCAGGAGAATGTCCTATCACCAGAATGGGTGATCTCACCCCTACCCTGGGCCACACCCTGAAATAGGGCTAGGTGACCTTGTTTCAATTTGCATAATATTCCTTGCTGGAGTTTATTCTCCATCTCTGGGTCAGAGAATGGGGCTTATTAATAAACATTTATTGTATACCAACAGGGTATTATGTTCCAGAAATATTCCCTTCCCTGTAGATTCAGAATTCACAATTTTGGCTTCCAGCAGTCACCTCTGCCCTAATTTTGAGACTAACTACTAAGTTATCCAAGCAATTGAAAGCATATTTGACTATTTGTGTAGTCCTTCATCTAGAATGTCCTTTCAAATGGTTAAGAGCATATGAATGTTATCAGTTGTCCAGTAAACCAAGGTGAGAAACATGGTGAGCTGGGAGTTCCTAGGAAGAATATAAGCGATGGAAAGGTTAACAGTGTTAACACTTGCTGAGCCGTTAAAGGTAAACCAAGGTCATTATTGACACATAATTTTAAAGGTCATTTGGACTAGATATTCTGGCAGCTAGAAATCTGACAGGTAAGAAAAGACAGAGAAAGCCTTACATTCTTAGGTTGTATGCACCTTTTTGACTGGTTTGGGATAAATAATTGAAAATGCCTTCAGCACATCCTGGTCTTTATGGGAAAATAGTTTGTCATGCAGCCTTTCAGTTAGCATTCACTAGTTCAAATTGGTTTATCATTTGAAAATTTGGGATTGTTAGTGATGTGTTTTCTCTTCCCTTCTTTATCTTTACCTGCAATTTTGCTATCAATTGCGGAGAAGTTGGAGATCTCAGTAGAGTACCTATTATGGAGGAAACTATCACTGGGATTACTTAGCATGTTGACGGATTTATCAAAGTGGCCTAGCTTTGGCTGAGATTAGATACCTAAACAATAAGCAAGTATCCAATAAGGCCAAACTGTTATTAAACAAGTATATAGGATGCTATTGTATTCTTTGTATAATGGTAATAATATTTAAATAAGCATTTATATAGCCACTTTAAGATTTGCAAAGTGCTTTGCAAATAATATCTCATTTAATCCTCACAACAGCTCTGGGAGGTAGGTACTTTCACCATTTTACAGAGAAGTAAACTGAGACAGAAATTAAGACACTTGCCTAGTGTTTCCAACTTCAGGTCCAGTACTTTCTCTACTATGCCTAATAGCTACCCCTGCATTGTGGAGACGATCCAGTAGAAATATAATAATGATAGCTAACATTTATATAATGCTTATATATGCCAGGCACTGTGCTAAGCACTTTACAGATATTATTTGATCCTCACGACAACCCTGAGAGGTAGGTGTTGTTATTATTATCTTCTTTTTACCGATGAAGAAACTGAGTCAAATAGAATTGAAGTGTCTTGTCCATGGTCATTGAATCACTAAGTGTCTGAATCAAGTATCCATAGTAACTATCTTCTTGGACTTCAGAAAATTAGTTTTCCTTGAGCCTAGAATCTTCTCTGACCCAGGGTCAATGCTTTTCTCAAGCCTACTTATCCATTGTCCAAAGTCTTCTTGACTCCTGACCCAGCACTCTATCTACTGGGCCAGTCAGTTGCCCTGAGGAGATTATGGTCTCATTGTGGGAAGACAGTTAATATACATGAAACAATAGATAGCCATCCAGTTCAAAGGAAAATTTGTAATGTCCCTACCCAGTGGAAAAATAGGCCTAAATTTTAGGATTAAGTAGTTCTTTCAAGCCTTTGTTAAGGTAAAGTATGAGTCATTCTTATGGACCAAAATTTTCTCCAGATTTGGCAATAATACATCTCTGGGAGTAAGGAGGAATGTATTGAAATTGTCATATGCCCATTTGAGATAGCATAGTAAAACTTGATGATTGACTAGTGTTTTGCCTTTTCCTAATGCTGAGGTCCCCTAATGTAGTCTATTTTTTAATTCTAAAATGGCTCAGGAATGAATTGGTCAGTGATCATATTTAAAGACCAAACACCTTAGCTTGCCATTCTCAGGCCCCTTGCAACCTGATACTTTCCTTCTCTTACATTTTGGTCTCATGTTGTTTTTTTCCACTTGTCCAAACTATACTTCCCTCACCATCCCTTGGTACCTCTGCTGAGAATGTTCTCCTCACCTAACTTATTCTTCTTTGAGACCCCATCTTGAATGTTACTTTTGTCCTGAAACTTGCTTTGATCCTCCAAGTAAGAAATGATCTTTCTGGAAATGATCCTTCTTTCTTCATGATCTAGTTACAGAATTTATGAGACCTTTTCAGCCCTACAGGACTTTAGAAGTCATCTAGCTCAACTCTCTTGTTTTTTTCCATATGAGGAATCTGAGGCCACTGAGGTTAAGTGATTTGACCAAATTCACACAGCTAGTTCGAGAAGCTAGGTTACGAATCCAGGGCTTATGGCTGTAAATGTAGTATATCCTATCTTCTCCTACATCATACTGCCTCACCTAGCAATTGTACCTTTATTGTGTTTTTATAATATTTTCCTTCTTTGTGATTATTATGTAGCTATTGTGTATTTCTAATAGTTATACTAGTTGAAAACAAATTTATAATAACTATACAATATCTCCTACATCTGTCTCCTTTCTACTGTAGTCTAGAACTTCGCCACCTTTCACTTGGACTGTTAAAGGCTCTTAACTGGTTTTCTTATTCCCAATTTCTCTTTTCTCCTACTCATTCTTGCTATAGCTGCCAAAATAATCTCTCTAATATGCAGTTCTCATCACTGTAGAGACTAATATTACATTCAGTCCTAGTAGTATTGCTGGAAGAATGTTGGGGGCAGGAAGACCAGCCTTTGTTTCAAGGAAAAGTTTGGGATCATTAAAAACATTGTGTAATTTCCCAAATTATGGTAATCTAGCTAGCTCTGTCCCTCCTCTTTGACCCTGGGCCCAATTTCCTGTCTGTCTGTAGTGTCTTTCCAAGGTATATGTACTGATGGATCTATAAGTTCTCTCTAACTTCATAAGAAAATCTTAACAAGCCTTAATTCACTTGGTTTTTCCTGTATTGATTGCTGGACCAAACTCTTTTAAATCATAATGGACTTTATTTAGATGGCTTTGCAATCATCTAGTTTGATGAAGTAAGGCATATAGAAAACACTTAATAAATGTTTGTTGACCTGCATTAAAGTTAATGTGTTTTTAAATATGTATTGTTATTTTGATCATTCATGAAGTTAGGGGTCATGTTCTTTGTTTTTTCCTCCATACTTTCATAGTTCACATCCTAGTATATAGTGTTTTGAACCTGTTAGACACTTAATAATGATTGTTGATTGAATGAATACTTGACACAGGGACACCAAAGAATTCTTTGGTGTACATCTCCAGTTGAATGGTAATATTCAAATTGTCCATACTGAAATGTTTAATTCTTTTATTCAGTCAAAAATCAGCTAAGGTAAGAGTAATATATGCTTGTTGCTTCTCTTTCAAATCTAGATCTGCATTGCATGTACTTTAATTTAAAAAAAATACATAATGAAGTGTGATTAGTGCAAATGTCTGTGAAATTTATTGTACTATTAAAATCCTATTGGGTCTTTGTTTATGAAATGTATTTTTCTGTATTTGAGGTTTAGGGAGGCTTGATAATGAGGCTTTGAAGATTCATGGCCTCTTTTCTACAGCTTAATTTAGGCTCTATATCAAATATGTAAAATAACATTATATCTTCCTGCGGCCTCTGTGTATCATACATTTTGGTATTGTTTCCCTGTCTCTTTTTTTCCCCTTCTCTTCTTTTATAAATACAGCACCAGTAAAACTGTGTAATGTAGTGTCTTCTCCTAATAACTATACCAATGGGAGCTAGTTTTGTAGATTCTCACTTTCTAGTTTTTTTTTTAATTTTTGGTGTTAAATGGATAACCTTAAGCTAAGACTTGGAAGAATGTTCAATCTTGTTCAGTATTAATTCTCTTGTATAATTTCAGTGCCCACACTCATTCTTTACCATCATTAAATACCACTCATTATATGCAAGAATGGGTCTAAGTGCCTTATCACAACCACAACCACAGAAAATCAGAATGGTGCTTGAAATTGGACCTTTTATACTGCCTGCAGTTGGGTAGTGACAGATTGGCAGCTGAAGGAGGAGACAGGGATGAAGAATACCTAAGAGTTTTATCAGTCCATGACCTCCTCTCCCTTTTGCTCCCTTCCCCTCCAAGCTGTCACCAAAGCAAAACAGGATATAGTATTCCTCTGGTCTTCTTTATATATCCCTAAATGTACCCTTTTATAACATCAGTTATCCTTGATGTTAATTTTAATGAGTAGAACCTAAAATAAAAGTGAGAGAATAACAGTCAGGAGGAAAAGGAACACAAAATGATTTTGATGAACTCCATGCTCCTGTACACTAAGGGAAGGTTACAGAAGAGCATATCTGGCCAAGTTCTATGCGTGTCTACCATAGTTTGTTAGTTCACAAATCTTTTAAAAATAACCTTCAGTTGTTATGGAGAATAGGGACACAGGTTGATCTTTTCCTAACTTGAAACAGCAAGCAAAGGCTTTTCGGTTTATTTATTTTGCATGCCCCAAGACATCCAGGGATTTCCCGAGAAGTATCAGTGCTTCATAGTAAATTTCACTTGTTAATATATTTTATTAACCTCCAACAAAGACTTTTGGTCTGGGACAGACATTGAGATGTCAGGTGCATTATTTCCCCTTACTTTTATGAAAGACTTCCCTACTCATACCAAACAAATAGTAGTCTATGCTATTTTTAAATTATAATGAAAAGGAATCCCAACACTTCCCTTGATAATAAAATGCCATGTTAAGTTCAGAATGTTTTTCCTTCTGTTTAATCTTAATTCCTTTTGCTGCAATTTAAGCATTCTGTCCCCTCTTATTCTTTCTTCTGGGAGAACAAAGAGGAGTTTCTAAACCTCTTCTATGTACTATCCCTTTAAATGTTAGAAGAGTGATGCTCTAATTAGCTCCTCCTTTGGCTTGTCTCCACAGGGTTAAATCAGTCCAAATCATAGAGTCTTTCTCAGTTCTTGTTTCCTACTGCTTTGTTCATTTTCAGTGCCTTCATCTCATTTCTGGGGTTTCAACATCTCACTTTGGTTGTGTGGTCCTGAAGTAAATACAAGTTTAATAAAAGACTATCAAGGCTTAGAATTCATGGTTCTTGCTCACAATACTCCTGTTTGTACGATTGAGTATTTCACTTGCCTTTTTAGCAACAGGCCTTCTTTGTCTAGCAGTCAGTCAGTAACATTAATGGGATTCCTGCTGTGTGCAGAGCATTCTCCTGGGGAGTTACAAAGGAAATACAAGGCCTGGTTTGTGCCCTGAGGGAGCTTAAAATCCAATAGGATAGCCAGTTCAAGAACGTTGCCAATTCAGCTCGTAGTCTATTATTATCCCTCAAAACCCCTCCTGCATGGAGGCTTTAAAAAATAGACTGTCATGAAACAGGGACTTTTTTTTTTGCCACCTGCTTTGTTAAGGTTTATCTCCTTGGAGTGAAGAAAGGGAGAAACATGGAAGAAAAGGAAGGAGGTAGACGAAAGGGGGGGATCTGAAGGAAAGTTAGATCTTAGTTAAGATAAATGATGAGTAAAGAACCAGACCAGCAGGAGTGAAGACTGTCAGTGCCAATCCAAGAGCCTGATTGATCATCATTAGTTAGTGAGGTCCTTGAGAAGAGAGAATTTTTCATTTGTGGTCTTTGTACTACCAATGCTACTACAATGCTTGACACACAGTAGGCAGTTAATAAATGCTTTTTGATCATTTTTGTAACATAGCATGACACATAGTAGGCAATTAATAAATACTTTTTAAAAATCATTGGTCAAAATTTAATCATTTGAATCATATTTGTTAAAATATAATGTAAGATAAAGTAATATTGCAATTTCACTAATCTGTTCTGATAGGATTCTCCTATAATACTATTTCATCCTTTTCTGACTTCTTTTTTTTCACTGCATAGGACATGTACATAGTACATAATACATAGTGCATAGTATATGGATTAAAAGAGAGGAGGTTGGGGCTTCCTTTTTTGAAGGGTATGTAGGAAGTTGGGAAGACAAAGCACTTAATTGGATTATGTAAGTATTGTTCTAATGCTAGTAAACATTGAAAAATATTCATTAGGTGAAATACAAGGTAATTCTTTGAAAATGAGATATCTCTAGTGAAGATTCTTCTCTATCATAGTTTATGTATGTGTGTATTTTCTCTTAGCCAGATTGTTTTCAATAGCAATTACTGAAGTGTCAATGACTTCTGATTCAGCTGAACTAGAAAACTTAGATGAAGTTTCAGTGGTATCAGTCTTACTGTCATCGAGGTAATCTAGAACATTACATTTGTTACAACAATGCCAGCTATAAAAAGCAGCCTTTATTTACAACAAAGTAGAATTTTACAGATGTCACTTTTCACAGACAAGTCCATTCAAGCTAGGCCAATGTGAGTCTGTGGATTAATAGGCATTTATTGAAGATTTACTCTCCAGAATAGAGGAAGAGGTGGAATAGAAGATATGATCCCTGCCCTAGCTTTTAAGGGAAGATAGTGCCAATATTCATGAGAAAGAAAGAATATATAAAATGATAAAATATTAACAAGTGTAAGTTGTCATAATAGTCATCTTAAGATTTTTTTTTTATATTTTTGTCCTTAAATTTTAATTAGTCATACTGTTTTCTCAGCCCCATTCCCAGGATTATGTGAATTCTAGCTTTCTCTTCTGGAGGGAGTGGGTGGGGTCTTTTTTATTCTAATGTTCCTTGGAACCTTTTCCAGAGAGATTTAATTGAAGATTGAAACTTCATGCAGCTTAAGTTTGCAAACCTTCCAAATCTCCAGTCTACATTATCCATTTGGAGAGTAGAAAGAAAGATTTGGGTGTCATAAACCAATCGCAAACGCATATTAATAAAAATGTGTGTGTCTCTATAGATAAATGTGTGTATACATGTTTATAGTAATTAGTGTATAGCACTTAGTCTATTGTCAGAGAAAGGTGGGAGCATGGTACAGTGGAGAGGGTTGGCTTTGGAGTCAAAGACCCTGGATTTCAATACGAGGTCTGCCATTTTATACCAATGTAACCTTGAGCAATGCATGAAACCTGTCTAGGCCTACGGTCTTCATCTGTAATATGAAGGGATTGGATCAGATGGCCTCCAAGATCCCTTTCGGTCCTGAATCTATAATCCTACCATCCTAAAATTTGGATATTTGCAAATTGTGTGTGACTTAAACCATCAAATATCCAAATCTTAGGTCATAGACTTAGAGCTTCAAAGAACCTCAGAGGCTACCTGGAACAGCCTCCTCATTTTACAAATGAGAGAAACTGGGGCCCAGAGAAGTTAAATGATATGTTTACGATTTATTAATAGTAAGGAACCTACCTAAGATTAGAAGCTGGGTCTATTTGACTTAAAATCCAGGGCTCTTTTCCCTGTATCATTGAAGGAAAACATGCCATACAATAATTGAAGTAAATATGCATGTATATGGATGTGTGTGTATAGGTGGCCAGTGGCAGAGTGGATACAGCGCTAGTCCTGGAGTAAGGAAGAACTGAATTCAAATGTGGCCATAGAAATTTGCTAGCTGTGTGACCCTGGGCAAGTAAATAACTTCTGTTTCCTCAGTTTCCTCAAACTTTAAAATGGGGATAATAATAGCTTCTACTTACCTTAAAATGTTGTTGTGAGAATCAACTGAGATAATTGTAAAAAGCACTCAGCCCAGGGTCTGGTACATAGTAGGTGTTATATAAATGCTTATTCCCTTCCTTTTCCCCTTTCTTTCCTTTCCCTTCTCATAATAAGTGTATATGTAGATATAAGTTTACTGAGATTATAGTGTGGTACATACTTTCCATGACATATATTCAATTTAACAAATATTTTTTTTCAGTGCCTCTTACATACAAAGCCCCACTGTGCTTTGTAATCTAAACTGCAAGTTGAGATTGACAAATGAAACAGGCCTCTGTTCTCAGGGGCTTCAGGCTCTATCGGGAGAATATATCGTAAATACCAGACCACTATAGGAAAAATAGAGACTTCATTGATAAAGCTGGTCTCGGAACTAGGATCTCCTGTGTTCAGGTCTAGCTTCCGATACATACTACCTACATGACCCTGGACAAGTTGTCTGTCTCTCATTACTCTAAGAATCCAAGTTTCAGAAAAGATGCCAGTCTTCAATGAGAGAGGGGATTTTTCATGAGGAGCTTACTTTCCCCATACATGCAGAAGTCTGGTCCCAATCTCATGGGAGGCAACTGCTTGGGAGGCAGCTAGCTAGATACCTGATTCTTTAAAAAAGCCAGGGATGCTAAGAGGCACAAATGAGGAGGGGCTACCTTCCAGGGATGAGGGATAGTGATATGCACAGCTGTAGATACGGGATGTAGAATTCCAAGTCTGAAGGAAAGTCAGTCCAGGGGTGGGGACCCTACTAACTCGAGGCCACATGTGGCCCTCTAGGTCCTCAAGTGCAGCCCTTTGACTGAATCCAAACTTCACAGAAGAAATCCCCTTAATAAAAGCATTTGTTTTGTAAAACTTGGATTCAGTCAAAAGACCACATCCAAGAACCTAGAAGGCCCCGTGTAGCCTCGAGGCTGTAGGTTCTCTACCCCTATGAGTGGGCCCACTTGCCTAGAATATAGAGTATATGAAGGAGAGTCATTTGAAATATGTCCAGAAACATGGATTATATCCACATTGTGGGCAGACCCTTAAGCCTGTCATTAAAATGGCATATATGTTATTCTAGACTGAGGCACTAGAGTCACTGATGATGAATGGGATGACATGGCCGTCTGTCCATGTTTGAGGAATTTTTAATTGGACAGCTGTCTAGAGGATGGATCAGAGGAAATGGAAGGTGGGAAACCAACTAACAAGTTATTTATTATGCAAATGCTATATGCCTGTTCCTGTGCTAGGCCTGAGGATGCGAGTATAAAGAATAAAACAGTCTCTACTTTCAATAAGCTTACATTTTCATGAGTGAGACCACAACTACGTATACATATAAAATCTGTATTGCATAAATATAAAGTTAATAAATGCTAATATTTACAAAGTAGTTAGATAAAAAAGAGTTTGGAAAGAAGGGCGCTAGTGGTTGGGGGAATCGGGAGATTCTTCACGTAGAAGATGGCGCCTGAGCAGCATCTCAAAAGGAGGAATAAACAGTACACAATCTGGCCCAATTCTGTCCTTTCAGCCTCATTGCTTTCTCCCCCCTTCATTCTGCAGTTCAGCTAAACTGCCTTCTCTCTATTACTCCCACACAACACTCCATCTCCGTGTCTTTACAGGGACCATCCTGTGTACCTGGAATGCATTCCATACATTTTATGATCTTTGTTAACTACAGAGTAACAAAAACATTAAAAATTTTAAGGAGGTGTAATGGCTGATAAACACAAAGCAGAATAGGAAGACTTATGTGAACTGATGCAAAGTGAAATAAAATGAACAAAGAAAACAATATACATAACATCTACAGCAGTGGAAATGTAATTGGAAACTGTGGAGGAAAATTTAACTTCAATATCAGGGAAAACTTCCTAACCATTAGAGCTGTCTAAATATGGAATGAGATGCTTAGATATGTGTGGGATCCCTCCTTATTGGTGGTCTTCAAGAAGAGACTGGATTTCTTTTCTTTCATTTTTCTTAAGGCAATCTGGGTTGAGTGATTTACCCAAGGTCACACTGTAGGCCAGTGCTCTATCCACTGCACTGCCTACCTGACCCAAGAGACTGGAATTCTACTTGTCAAGTGTGTTATGCTTGGGATTCTTTTATGATATAGATTGGAACATGTAGTTACTGTGATTTCTTCTCATTCTAAAACTCATTGATTCTATGATCCAGCAAAGGAGACTGATAGAGAGTGGTCAGATAGCCGTGAGGAGAGAGCAGTGTCACAGAATTCACAGAATACAGAGAGCGTCCAGGTCGACAATGTCAAAAGCTGAAGAGATGTCAGGTAGAATGAAGATTAATAGAAGGGCCATTGGACTGGGTACTTTGGAACTTGTTGCTTACTTTGAAAAAAATGTTTCAATTGAATTAATTAAGGTCAGAACACAGATTGTAAGGAGCTGAAAAATGAATGGAGAAAAGAGAAAATACAGGCAGTATAGAAGTAAGTATAGAATTACTCATATCAAGAGTTTGTCCATAAAGAGAAGAGAGTATGGGGTGCTGGTTCATGAGGATGCCAGGGCGAGATGAAGTTCATATTTGTTCTTCTTAAGAATGAGATGAGCATCATATGAAAAAAATGCTCTATATCGTTATTGATTAGAGAAATGCAAATCAAAACAACTCTGAGGTACCACATCACGCCTATCAGATTGGCCAACATGACAAAACAGGAAAAAGATAAATATTGGAGAGGATGTGGGAAAATTGGAATGCTAATACATTGTTGGTGGAGTTGTGAAATGATCCAACCATTTTGGAGAACAATTTGGAACTATGCCCAAAGGGCTACAAAAATGTGCATATCCTTTGATCCAGCAATAGCACTTCTAGGGCTGTATCCCAAGGAGATCAAACAAATGGGAAAAGGACCCACATGTACAAAAATATTCATAGCAGCTCTTTTTGTGGTGGTAAAGAATTGGAAATTGAGAGGATGCCCATCAATTGGGGAATGGCTGAGCAAGTTGTGGTATATGAATGTAATGGAATACTATTGTACTATAAGAAATGATGAACAGGCTGACTTCAGGAAAACCTGGAAAGACTTAAATGGTCTGATGCTGAGTGAAGTAAGCAGAACCAAGAGGACTTTGTACACAATAACAGCCATGTTATGCAATGACTAAGATTGTTAAACTGAACCCTTCTCAGCATTACGAGGATCTAAGACATCTCCAGAGGCCTCGGGATGGAAAATGCTGTCCACATCCAAAGAAAGAACTATGGAAGTCGAATTGCTATCACTTATTTTTACCTTCTGTTGAGTTTTGTTTCATCTTTCTGATGGTTCCTCCTATTGGTTTTAATTTTTACTTACAACTTCACTAATGTGAAAACATGTTTAATGGGTATGTAAATGTAAAGCCTATGTCAGATTGTGTGCCGTCTTGGGGAGGGTGGGGGGGAGGAAAAGGGAGAAAAATTTTCAACTCAAAAGCATATGGAAAAAATTAAAAAATTTAAAACTTTTTTTAAAAAATGAGATGAGCACTGGCCTTCGAATCAGGAGGACCTGAGTTCAAATCCGGACTTAGACACTTGACACTTTCTAGCTGTGTGACCCTGGGCAAGTCACCTAACCCCAACTGCCTCATCAAAAAAAAAAAAGAATGAGATGGATCTGGAATGTTGTAGACAGCATGAAAGAAGTCATATAAGGAGGAGAATAACGAGAAATAGTGGAGGGGATAGCTCCCAGAAGAGAAAGTAAGGAAAGAGATGGGAGGGATTCATTAAAATGGGAGTTAAAATCCTCTGCTGAAATGGAGGGAGAAGAGGATGGTGTAGACAGTATGAGAGTAGAGGAGAGGTTTGAAATAGTCTTTTTAGAAGTGTGAGAAACATTCAATCCTGGAATAATAGAAGAATTGTTGGTAAATAATGAGTGCCCCATTGAAATTAAATAACATGTATTTGTAGTGTCTTATTGATTCTACCTGCACAGAATCTCTACCTGCACCTGTCTCCACCCTGCTCCCATCATCTCTTACCAGAACTATTATCTTAGCTTCCTAATTGGTCTCCTTCCATTCTCTACTCTTTCTCATCTATTCTCCACACAGCTGCCAAGTTAAAATTCATTAAAGCATAGGTCTGACCATGTCCCTCCCCTGTTCAGAAGTCAGCATGGTTGTATGACTTTTTCCAGCAGTGTTAGTAGTGTACAGTTAGGAATGGAAATGGCATATAGTGGAAGTAAAGTTAGAATTTGGCAAAAATCAAACAAAAAGCATAAGTGGAAACAGGACAAAAAACCGAGAGATTCAAGATCAGATATTAGCATATGTTGAACTCATCAACTATAGAGTCAAGAATATCAAGGAAAAAAAAAGTTCAGTGCAGACGTTTTGTACTGGGATGGCAGAGAAGGGTAGAGGTACTGGAATCAGTCAATCAGTTAACAAACATTAACTAAGCACTCACTATTTGTCACGTACTATGCATGGTGCTGAGGATACAGATGTAAAGAATGAAATAATCCTTGCCTTCAAGAAGCTTGCCTTCTAATAGGGGAGAAAATAAGTAGATTTATCAGTATATACAGAACAAAGAGAATAAATATGAGGGTAGTTTATGATAGAAGTTACTAAGTTAAGGGATCAGCAAAGGCTTTGTGTGGAAGGAGGTAATTGAGCTATGCCTTGAGTAAAGAGAGGGAAATTCCTCCAAACCATTGTGAATTTCTTTAACTGTAATTGCACCCCACTGAAAATTCTGTAAGAGAACTTCTAACACATCCCCTTGTTGTACCTACCAAAATGCTTTAAGGCAGTTAGGTCACGCAGTAAATAAGAGTGTTGGGCTTGGAGTCAGGAAGGTCTGGGTTTGAATCCTGTCTTACACACGATCTATGTGACCTTAGGTAAGCCACTTGATCTTGATCTACCTCAGTTTCCTCCTCTGTATATTCTGGATAATAATAGGGTCTACCTCTTGAGTGAAATAATATTTATGAAGCTTTTTATGAACCTTAAAGCACAGCATAAATGCTACTTATTATTATCATGTTAATTTAAGTGGCAAAAGTAGAATTAGAAATAGAGTGGTATTTCAGGAATCTCCATGAATATAGAAAATTAGGTCTGGTTTTGATGGAAGCAGTGAAAAGTTAGATGGAATGAAATAGGTGGAGCCAGTGCCAAGGTTCCTCTTGGACCCCTTCAAGGTGGTTTCTGAAAGAGACCAAAAGGAATGTTTGATTACTTCTATAGCTGAGAGAGGCTGGTTTATATTGATTTCTCTATTTTTATTACACTGAATTATAACTTAGTACATTTTTAATCTGCACAGAGCCTTGCAATTAAAAAATATAGCTATAGAACTCTTATTAACAAGACCATTAGCTCAGGCTTTTTAAAAATTCCAGTCATAAGAGATTATATAGCAGTTTAACTTGTGAGCTTTAGATAAAATACCAAGGTGATAATTTACTAGTTAGTTAGGGTTAATTTCTCTTTTTCCTTGAAATGTGAAGATGGGAGAAAATGTGGAACACATAGAAAATTCAAAATAAAAAAGACTAAAATGTCAATCTTGGCTCATTTTTCTTTTTGGGGGGGGCATTTTATGTTTTCCAAGTAACTTATTTTATGGTTTCTTTTTTTTCTGCCTAAAAGATGTTTGCATCATTCATTAATGAAGGCATTTATAATTACATGTAATATTTTAATTCTATCTAAAAAGGAGCATGAATTTTGCTCTAAGAACATATAAAGGAAGACAAAAGAATCTTTGAGCTATTTTTTATGTAATTTAAAAGTAATTTTGGCATTTTTCCCCTTTGACCTTAAGGTTCTGTGATTTATGATGACATCATCATACTTTCAGAGACAACATTATTATGTCACTGATCCTGAAATGATAAGGTCAGAAGTACACATGAAGCAATTAAGGGCCCAGAAGACATGGTTCAGCTCAAGGAAAACAAACAGACCAGAGCGTAAGGACGGAAAGAGTGTAGAGTGGACAGGGTTTAAAAGAAAAAAAAAAGCAAAGTACATCTTTGAAATATAGACTTTGGCACAGGCAGATTTTCTGCTATCAGCATTTTAATAGTGTGCATTGGGAAATGGAAAAAAAAAATCCATTTCCCTGAAAAAAAATCCAGTGAGCCTTTGAAACTTTCCTCTGTTGCATTACTAGGAAAAAGAGTTGAAAACAGAGGGGTTACATAAATGAGAGCAGGTGCGGTCGTGCAGAGGTAACTATTCAGCATATGTAAGTGCAGTTGGAAAATCATTGTCTTGCAGAGAATACTTGAAATTGGTCCCTAATGGCCTTGGTTTTTGTCATATGGTCTTGATTATAAGGCTAAAATTGCATTGCCATGCCTTTAGTGTGAACGAGATGGATGGATAATTATTACGTGCGCTGAATACCTTTCTGCAAGGAGGAACCAGGACATCCCTGGGCCACTGTAGCTCCTATTTCACCCTGCTGTCAGGAAAACTATAAGCAGCCAATTCATCACTTGATTTCGGGGTGGGGGAGGGGAAAGTAGAATGTAAATATGGTATAGGAGTAGGCATGTGCAGACACACCAACGCTTATATCCATATGCAAATTGCAGACAAACCAAGATGGTCCATTTTAAAGAAACTGTGAGGTAAATCTCAAGGAAACAGTGGCATTTCCGGAAATGAGAAACGTAGAGAGTGACAGCTCTATACTGTCACTTTCTAAATCAGCTTCTGGTGTTGATATCCAGATGCTTCAGAAGGACGTTAAAGAGCTTTCAAAGGTCACTTTAAAAGACTCACAAAAGGGGGAAAAACCCCAATAGGGAATATAAGTAGGCAGATAAAGAGAAGAGGATGTTTACAATGATTATGAAAAGACTCTGGAAGGAGAAACAGTGGGAAAGAGAAAACTCTCCTCTTGTCCTTTAATTTTGGTGTCTTACCCTATCAGCAGCATCAGATGGTGGAGTTAATAGTAGTGGAAATCCAGTTGCTGTCCTAGGGAATAAATCTCAGTGGTGTTTAATGGTTGCTCATGAGGGGAAGAAAAGTGCTCTGGAGGATGAGAGTTGATAAGATTCCAAAGTGTTACTGTCCATAACCATGACAGCCCTGCTCATCCACCTTGGGAAATTTCTTATATACCATGGCCTTGTATGGCTGTTGCTGCTTTCTTCCAAGCAGCCTTTGCAAAACATGGGCAGTTGTTAGCTAAGAGGGCCATTGTGAACTAAACACTAGAGCCTGAACTTTTTTGTTAACACTCTGGAGAAACAAATCACACATCTGTGAGGTGTTCTCACAAGGTATAAGGGAGCAGAATGTGTTATGCCAACACAAGTTGCAGAGGTTCTTCTAGCCCAGTATTGGTGTCTGAAAGTTTCCTTATTAATTAGTTCGTGTCATTTACCACTAGATGTTAATGAGCTGGGGTGAGAGGTGTTTGATTAAGTAATCACTCCAACAATTCAGTTGTACTGATTGTCTTTTAAACAGCTATTTTTTAACACCATTTCCCTGCATATAGCAAAGAGTATCCAAAATCCCAGAGATTGGCATTTCTTAAAAATAGAAAAAAGAACAAAATCAAAAATTATCTATCAGTAAAATTTTAAATGGAAAGAAACAGATATGAAATTGTTACTAAACTGTAGTTAATAAATGCCCATATATCTCCATATATAAAGCTAGACATGTTTCAGTTATACTTATCAAGTTATACCATATATAGTTAAATCTGGAAATCTGGAATTCTGGAGAAAAAAAAAGAAAACCCAAACAAACAAACAAACAAAAACAACCTGAGAGGAACATTACAATATTTGGTGCTGTTTTTAGCTTTCATTTCTATTGAAAGGGGCTAAATTGGTAGCATTTTATGATTCCTGATTTAGCTCTTTTAATAAGCAAAAGCTAAAAGCAGCCCAACCAAGCAGTTGAAGTCTTATCACAAGCCAGTAAGATCAATAATCTAAAAAAAAAGTACGAAAAGTTTTTGAGTGACAGCTTAAAAATGGAAAATTTAAATATATATCACTGCCTTCTGCTCCATTGTGTATTGCTTAAAGCCCATTTTGGCAATATGTTTTTAAGCAGTCATGGGGGTGATTTATTAGTAACACTGACTTTGTGTTTATGTTCCATGCTGTAAACTGTGCTTATAGCAATATTTCTGAATTAAGGCATTAATCCTAGGAGGGCTACCTAAACTTAACTTTACCAGTATTATTCAAAAGGTGGCTTACAGAGTTATAAATAGTATCATCAGTATTGACACTTGCTGTATCATCTGAGTCCCTAGGAATCTGTCTAGTGACTATACTATATCCAACAGTATATAAAACATAAGTAAACACAAGGGCTATTTCATGATTGTGTCTGGTTCTTCTACTCAAAAACTGTATTCTTTATGGAAGAATGTCTACATCTGACATAACCCAGCTTGATTTTTTGAGTTTTAAGATGAGATATATGGCGAGGAGTTGGAATTGTTAGATTGAGTCTTGTCTTGTCTTAAGTCTTCTCATTTTAAATGACCATGAATTAGTATAATTTTAATGTTTTGGTGAGGGATTAGCTGTAAATGTAATTGAGTTAGACCAGGTGGTCTACTTAATTTATGAAAACTGTTTTGCTATCATCACATAGAGGTAAGGCTATACATACAAAGACAGTATGAATTGTATTTTTGTAAGTAAAAATAATATAATTAGTATGACATTCTAGGACATCTTCCTGGCTCCCCACTTATGCTTTTAGACAATTGTAATCTTAAAGTGTTTTGGTTGTCCCTTCTGTGTCTTTGTATTTAGGGAATATTTTAATTTTCTTAAATGTATGAATGTTAAAAGGTATTATGTATTGTGAAAATATTTTTCATATGTATTCAAATGTGGGTGAACAGAACATCTCCAACACTTGTATAGAAGGATCAATGTTTTATGTTACCACCAAAGATCACAGTCTTTCCAAAGTAAGGGAATAAGAATTTGCAAATATATTAATTGAATTTCTGTTTGGACTTCCATTCCCAAAGCAAATTGTTTAATGTCTTTCTTTCTCAGAGCTGTGAATTCATTTTTACATTTACTTGATAAATATTTATTGAATGTTTTCTAAGTATAAGGCATGGTGATAGGCACTTAGTACTTGACTTATTTTTCTGTCTGAATTTTTACTCTTCCCTTGTGCTTAGGAGAGGGTGTAGCACATATTAGGTACTTAATAAATGAGTATTGATTAATTGATTGGATATGAAATGAAATACTAAATTTCAAAAGATGTTTAAATTTTAGCAAACACATTTTCATTTATTGAAGTTCATTATCATGGCAAAAAAAATAATTGAACAACTTTCAGAATTCAAGTTTAAATCAATACAGCTGATAAACATCCTCCCTTCTTTAGGTCTTTTTTAGTTTTGGCAGTTTGCAGTACAACACAGTGGAATGAGTATTGGATTTGAAGTGAAAGGATCTGGATTGAAATCCTAGTTAACACTTAACTACTTGTATGATCTTGGGCAAGTCACTCTGGACCTCAGTTTCTTTATCTGTGAAAGGAGGAATTTGAACTAGATGACCTGTAAGATCACTTAATTTTGAAAAGGTTGGGGGAAGAAGAGGAGAAAGAGGTGAAGATAGAGAAAGAATTGTTAAGGTGGATGGACTTCATATGTGGACTCTGTGTGGAGGATTTTGTGAAGAAGATTGTGGTTGAGAGGCTGGAGAAAGGCTGAAGAAGGGATAGGTTGAAAGACTGGAGCTTAAAGACAAGAGTTTGAGGAAGGGTTTTGGTTTTTTTTTTTTTGTATTCCTAGCACCTGGTGCAGTGACTAGCACATAGTAAGGGCTTACTGAGTGCTTGTTAATGATAAAGAAAAGAAAGACTTCAGCATGAGGGCTCAAGAGGTCAAGGGCTTGAGTTGAAGGAGAGAAACAGGAGAAGGAGAAGGTAGTTGTTAAGACAAGGTAATAAGATAGCTTTGTAAGCCAATGTAAAAGTTTAGAGAGAAAAGGGAAAAGAACTTGGTTGAATTGATCAGTGTAAATGAGGTTCTGAAGAGATAAGGAGAATGTTAATAGGCAAGTTAAGAACAAGAAAAAAGAAGATCCCAGGATCTGCTCAATGGAAAGAAGGGAAAATTTTTCAGGACCCACACTGAGTATATAATATTGGTATTCCTGCCACTACACATAAAAGAAAGCTTTTATTGTATAAACAGAAAAACAAAACCAAACCAAAAAAATGACCTGAAGGAGCAAAGGGGAATCCTGACTTGTGCCAGGAACTTGGGGGTGAAGGAATATCACACAGAGAAGAAGGGAAAGAACCATCATTGAACATTTGGAGCTAAGAAACATTAAATTCTTCCTGAGGAAGAGGGAGCTGGACCCTTTGCAGAAGAAGTATTGTTGCTCAGCTTTCAAGGAATGGTGTTCCTTGAAATAGGTTACATAAGGTGATAGAGCATGTACACACACGTAAATATGCATATATATATGTATATATATGTATATATATACATATATATATGCATATGTTCATATGCATGCATTTGTGCATGCATACATATAGATACCTGTGTGTGCATGAATGTACGTGTGCACATGTTTGTGCACATGTATATACATTTGTATTATATGAACAATGTGTGTGTTGATATATTTGTGGGTGCATATATATATATACATACATACATACTTATGTACGTATTTTAAGGGTAAAAGAAACAAGTAGTAGTGATGGTTAATGACTCTTTGCTAAGGGATTTTGAAGGAGCTATGTGTCAATCTGAAAATAATAACAGTTATATTAATATTCTCATTAGAATATTAATTAATATTAGAATATTAACATTCTAATACTAATGTTCCTCTATTTTTTCATTATATGCATCCAAGTCCTGACAGAATCCACCTCACCACTCAGCCCAAGACTTGTTGAATGAGCTAACTCTCACTCCCTTCTGGAGATATGTTGTTGTTGTTCAGTTGTGTCTAATTCTTTGTGTCCCTGTGGGCCATACTATTCATGGGAATTTCTTGGCAAAGATACTGATTTGCCATTTCCTTTTCCAGTGGATTAAGGCAGAGATGAAGTGGCTGGCCTGGAGTCACAGAGCTAGTAAATGTTTGAGGTCAGATTTGAACTCAGGTCTTCCTGACTCTAGGCTTGGCACTTTATCCATTTACCACCTAGCTGCCTCCTTCTAGAGGTACAGGGACATGTAAATGATACTTCCAGAGTGGTACAGTAGAAAAGCCCTAGATTTAGAATCAGAGGATTTGAGTTTGAATTGAGGTTGTATTCTGACTGTGCCACTTTCTACGTTTGTGGCCTTGGAAAAGATACCTAAGGGCTCTGAGCTTCAGTTTCCTTCATTTTTAAAATAAGGTTAAAATAAATGACATTGAAGTATCTTCTGTCTCTACATCTGTGATCCTATGTGAAAAGACACAATTTGACAACATTAAGATTCAGAAGCTTGACAGGAAAGATCATTGGGCCAAAATGAGTAAGATTAAATTCATAAGGGACTAAAGTTAGACTTTAATCCAAGTTGTTTTTATTCAAACCCAAATCCAAGTTTTTAATCTACTTGGATTAAAAAGAAGTCTTCACAAGTATAAATGACAAGAAAGCAATGAATCTGAAAAAAAGTCTTTGTATTTTAGTGGACTACAAACTCATCTTACACTGTGACCTGGTAGCTGAAAAAAATCTAGAACTGCATTCGGGAAAGTTATAGAGGCCCAGAGTAGGGAGGTGGGAGTACCATTGTGCTCTACCCAAACCACGTTGGAAGAATTGTGTTCATTTCTCAGTGCTACATCTTAGAAATGCCATTGATAAGATGGAGAATGTACAAATGAAGGCAACAAAGATGGCAAAGGGCCCCTAAAGGATGTTTTGTATCAGTGGAAAGAACTGGGAATGTTTAGCCTGAGGAAGAGAAGAAGGAGCACATCATGCTGTCTTGAAGTCTTTGCAGAGCTGTCAAACGTAAAAGGGATTAGAAGTGTTGCTTTTGGCACCAGAGTACAGAACTAGGAGTAAAATGGGTGGAAGATGCAGAGCACCACTTTAGACTGGGTATAAGGAAAAACTACTTACCCATTAGATGTATCTTATCATTGAATAGACTGCCTTCACAAGTCATGACTTCTCCTTCATTGTAGGTCTTCAACAAAGGCTGGATGTCCATTTGTTGGGTACCTTGTAGAGAACTTTTTTTTTTTTGCTCTGCCATGGATTGGTCTAGTCTAGACTAGAGCATCTTAAACTTTTCCTACTTGCGACCCCTTCAGCGCTTCTTAAACTGTGGGTTGTGACCACATGGGGTCATAATCCACAGTTTAAAAAGCACTGGTCTAGATGCCTTCTTGGGTCCCTTTTGAATCTGATATTTTGCATTTCTGAGGCCCCTAAATGTATAATTTTAACACTGTAGTATAGATTATGAAGTGTTGCTTTTTCCTTAGACTGCAGAAGGAATGAAATATAGCCAAGGTAATGAAAAGTATACAGACAGCAGCTCATTATTTCTGATTTAATGATAGATACTAAGGACTCATGGGCCTTGCAATATGCAATGCTGTTGTACTCTTAGGACTTCCAGACCTTCCTTCTGCAGTGCAGATGAACTTTAAGTATTGTCTCCCCAAATTAGAGAGTGAGTTCCACCAGAGCAGGGATTCATTTGATTTTGTATCCTCACCTCTTAGTATGATGATTGGCATATACATAGGCCCTTAATATTCTTTTTTCATCATTTATTAATTCATTCTCCATACTAGGAGAAGGGAAAAGAGGTGCCATACCATAAGATAGTTGATCATAATGAAATTCATTTTTCTTTGAAACACACATAAATGCTCATATATTTACAAGGCCTCCCTGTAGGCAGACCTGTGCACTTCTCATTCCAAACCAATCCTTGTTCAGTAGCAGTAACATGAGCTTAGGTTTGGCTAGATGGTGACAATGAGAATGGCAGTTTGGGTAATTCACCAAGTAGATAACCCAGCTTCAGTTTAACATTTTAGTTGAAGAGACTTGAAAAGTAGCAAGAAAGGAAGTTCAAACAGATTGACTATTGTGACAGGCTAAAAATATGTTCTTAAAAGATTTTTGAGTTGAGTGGGGATCTTAGCAGAGCTAGGATTTGAACCTACTACTTCTAATTCCAAATCCAATATTTTTTCCATTTCGCCACCCTCTCTCTTTTCAGTGATAGAATGTATGAGACTTCGATGGAACTCCTGCATGCTTGTGGAACATTTTCATGTCTTTGTTTTCATATTTGGATAAAACAAAGCCTGAGCCTCCACATTTTTATAGATAGTGACCATGAAGACAAGGTGTGTATAATAGGAAAGAATGGGGCCATAGGCAAGTATTGCCTTTGGAAGAATAGCCTCCCATTCATTATCTTATAAGGGATCTTTTGGCATTCATATACAGAAATGTGGCAAGTATTATTGGATGTAGCCAATACAAGGAATTCGCTCAACAGAGCAGTAAAGCTAAGGAACATATTTAGTTAAAAGATATTAACATGGTGAGGCTTGGCAGCCACAGTCCAGTCTATTAGGGTGCCATCTGGGTTTTATCTCTTCCTGAAACTGGTTTTCCATTCACTGTCTTGTTGCAGTTGGACACTTCAAATTATGCCATGATATGGCTCTCTTTTAGAGGGCAGGTAGATAGGTGCAGTGTATAGAGTGCTGGTCCTGGAGTTAGGAGGACCTGAGTTAAAATCTGGCCTTAGACACTTAGAAGCTGTGTGACCCTGGGAAAGTCACTTAACCCTGTTTGCCTCTATTCCTCATCTGTAAAATGAGCTGAAGAAGGAAATGGCAAACCACTCCAGTATGGTTGCCAAGAAAACCCCAAATGGGGTCAACAGAGAGTAAGACATGACTAAAACGGCTAAACAACATGGCTGTCTTTTCACTCATGGAGCCTATGAAGGGGACTCAAAGGCAAAACCTAACAAGAGGAGTATGGTACCATTCTGCTTTCTCATCTTTCCTTGAGTTTAAATTCCTGATGGCTGAGAATGATATCACTTCCTTCTCATTTTCCAACTGAGAGCTGAACTTGGCTGCTCCCTCCTCCTTATCAATTTGCTTTTATGGACTGGCCAGCCTGAGACCATGGAACTACAATCATGTGATAAAGCTTAAGTACTTAACCTCACTACATCAACATTAATGGAAGATAAGTATTTCAGCAGTCAGAGGTGAGGGGGGAACCAGGCATGGAGAAGGGTCTGTGTGAATGTATTCAGGCATGACAGTGATAGACAAGATCAGAGCCTCCCACTTTTACTCAGAAGTAGAATGTTTGAGCTAGAGCACTGTAAAACGGAAGTTGGAGCCAGATTGTGGAGGACTTTGTGTACTAATTTATCCTATGAACAATTGTTGTTGTTCACTCATTTTCAGTCATGTCTAATTCTTCTTGAGTCCATTTTAGACTTTTCTTGGCAAGATATTGGAGTGGTTTGCCATTTTCTTCTCCAGCTCCTTTTGCAGATGAGGAAGCTGAGGCAAACAGGGTTAAGTATTTTGCCTAGGATCACATAGCTAGTAAGTGTGTGAGGACAGATTTGAACTCCAGAAGATGAGCCTTCCTGCCTCCAGGCCCATCACTCTATCCACTGTGCTACCTAGCTGCCCCAATAAACAATATGGAGCCATTTAAGGTATTTGTACCAGAGAATGATATAGTCAGGGAGGAATTGGAAGCAGAGAGACTGGTTATGTGAAGTGAGGAAGGCTTGAGCTAGGGTTATTAGAATTAGAAGCAGAGACACTTTCCAGTTGATTAAAGGAAGAAAGAAGAATCAAAGATGACTGTCATTCATGATTGATACATCACGAGCAGTGTTCATGTCTCTTCTTTGATCATTCTCTTGCTTCTAATTCACCAACAATCCAATAGATTTATGATCTCATCTATGTGAGTCTTCCTTTCCAATGATACAAATCATAACCCATCTGTGTTTGCCCATCCTATACTATTCTTGTCCATCTTCTCCCTTAAATCCACCTCAGGGGACCCACCCAATTTATCAGGGCCTTTCTCACTTTCTTCTGACTTTTCCAAAACACAAGTAAAGCATGTGAGCTGTCCATCTGTTATTCCTTGCTATGACCCATCTCTTTTTTTTTCCTAGTACATTTCTCTGGTGACATCTTTCATAGGACTTCACCTTTTTTAATTCATTTGTAGTGTGTTGCAGTTTGTTCATGCCCATCACATACTTCTCCTTTGCCCTTAGGGTGATCCTCATTGCCACTTCTTTGGAGACTGTACTGTTCCATGATTTATGGCCATATAGCATCACTGGAACAATATTGCTATTAAATAAATGGTCCTTTGTTTCAGAGGGAAGCTGGAGGTCATGAGAAGAACCCTCCAGTTTTCAAAAGCAATCTAGACTGCTCTCTTTCTCCAGTTCAATTCTGGGCCTAGCTCAATGAGGTCTTGCTCTCAAATTTTATCACCAGCCTTAGCCCATTATGAACTTCAGTGCTTCTAACATTATCCTTACAAGACAATGCAACTCTTCTGTACCCACCTTCTCTAGATCTTTCTTTAAAATAAAAAAAGTCTGAGTTTGTTCATGAGTTAACTAAATATTGACATCAGTCTCTTTATAAAGTTCTCTTTTGTGCATAGTACACACATAAATCTTTGTCTAATTGAACTGTTCATCAGATTTAGTTGCCTTTATATCATTAGAATTTTATGTTTCGAAACTTTCTTCTTGAGCTGCTTTCCATTGTAGAATTTTATTGCATTTATTTAATATTTTATTTTTCACTAATTACATATAAAAACAATTCTTAAGATTTTAAAAAATTTTGAGTTCCCAATTGTCTCCTTCTTTCCCTCCCTATTTCCCCTCCTTCCTCATTGAGAAGGCAAGTAATTTGACATAGGTTGTGTATGTGAAGTCATACAAAACATTTCTATATTAATCAGGTTGTAAAAGAAAACAGAGACCAAAAAGAGTTTTTAAAAAGTATGTTTTGATTTGCATTCAGACTTATCAGTTTTTTTCTCTTGAGATTGATAGCATTTTTCATCATAAGTCCTTTGGTATTATCTTGGCTCATTGTATTGCTGAGAATAGCTAAGTCATTCACAGTTGATCATATTTTTTTTGTTTGTTGGTTTTTTTGGGTTTTGTAAATTTTTTAAATTTTTAAAAAAATTTTCCTATCTCTCTTAACTCCTCTACTTTACTCCTACCTACTTCCTTACCCTCCTACTACTTAACCTACCCCCACTCCAGTAATCTCTTCTTCTATCTTCCCATTCTCCTAAATCTAAACTCCTTTCTATAACCCCCTTTTATCCTATTCCCACATGTTCCCCTCTAAAGATCCCCTCTTTATGATCTCCCTCCTCCCAGCCCCTTGGAGTTTTATTTCTTTTTAAATTTAGAAGATTTTTTGTACTCTTTATGTTTCCAGAACTAACAGCCTCCCTCCCCCATCTAATTCCTCTGTATTGGTTCTTCCTCTTCTACCTCATTTGTAAAAGATAATTACTCTTTTTGTTGTACTTGAATGGCTTTACTTTTCGAAGTCATATCATACTCAGGTATACCCTAATCTTCCTTATAAGTTATCTAATTACTAGTAACAATCTTAGAACTAGGTTTTACATGTTTTGTACATGAAAGGTAAACATTCTATATTTATTTAATCCTTTGTAATTGGTCATTGGTATGTACCTTATATTTCTCTTGGCTCTTATGTGTTAAATCTTCCATTGAGTTCAGGTTTCTTTTTTAACAAAGACCTGAAAGTCTGAGAATTTGTCAAATATTCATTTTTTTTTCATTCAGAATTATGCTTAGCTTTGCTGAGTATGACATTTTTGGCTGGAAGACAAGTTCTGTTGCTCTTCAACATACAGTGTTCCAAGATCTGCAATCTTTTAGTGTCACTACTGCTAGGTCTTGTGTGATTCTAATTGTGTTACCATCATATGTAAATTGTGTTTTTTTTTTCTTGTTACTTGTAATATTTTGTCCTTGATCTGGGGTTTTTGAAATTTAACTATAATATTCCTGTGAGTTCTCCTCATAGGATCTCTTTCAGGTGGTTATTGGTGGATTTTTGTTTCTATTTCTACTTTTCCCTCTTGTTCTAATGGTTCAGGACAATTTTCTTTAATTATTTCTTGTATTATTGTATCAAGATTCTTTTTTTGATCAGAACTTTCAGGTAGTCCAATTATTCTTATGTTTTCTCCTTTTGATCTTTTCTCTAGATCTATTGTTTTTCTTATGAGATGTTTCACATTCTCTTCTATTTTTTCATTCTTTATATATATATTTTTTTATTTCCTCATGTCTTATAACTTCACTGGCATCCCCTTGCCAATTCTGATTTTCAAGGACTCATTTTCTTCCTTAAGATTCTGGATCTCCTTTTCTAGTTCGTTGACTTTCTTTTCATATTCTTCTTGTTTTTCTTATGTTAGTCTTATTTTTCTTTTTAGTTTTTCCTCAGTCTCTCTCATTTGATTTTTAAAGTCTTTAAGTACTTCAATGAGTTCTTTTTGGGCAGGTGACCATTTGACATTACTCTTTGAGATAGAAGAAGGTTTCTTTGCTTCAGTATACTCCTCTGAAGATGAACCCTGATCTTCTCTATTCCCATAATAGCTCTCTATGCTTGGATTCTTCCTCCTTTGCCTGTGCACTTTTTGATAATAATTTAGTTTTTATAATTACCTCTAGTCCTGGGGTACAGGGGATGGTGCTTCTGATCCTCTTCACTTAACCCTTCTGACCTTGAACTCAAACTAAGACCTCCAGCCTCCTGTAAGTGCCCACAGCAGAGGTGTCCCCACCCCTGCTTCTGCACTCACTGGGCATGTGCTGGTTCCTTCTCCCCTGACTGCTCTCCACAGCACAGCTGGGTCTGGCATTCCTTGTCAGAAAGGGTTCCCTTGATTTTCTCCAGGTCAGATGCCCAACTTCCCTCACTGTCCCAGGAGTAAAAGTTCCTGTGTCTGGGGCAGAGGCAGCCTGCCAAACCAGCTAACTCCAAGGCTTGCCTCTTGTTGTTAAAGGAGACCCTAGCCTGGAGGTGTTTATTCTTCAGGAGGAAATCTTGCCCAGGATTTTTCTTCAGATCTTCTCCAGTTGTCCCAGGAGAACCCCTCTTCTATCCCTACTCTTATTTGTTTTCATGGCTCTATGTTCACCCAGATAAGTTCTTTTAGCTTTTTTATGGAAGAAAATCTTGAGAGCTTGAAATTTTCTGACCTACTCTGCCATCTTCCCAGAATCCTCTCCCATAAGAAATCTGAGCAATTTCACAGTTGATCATCTTAAAATACTGCTGTTGCTGTCCAGTGTTCTCCTGATTCTACTTATTTCATTTTGCATCAGTTCATGTAAGTCTTTCAGATTTTTCTGAGAGCATCCTGCTCATTGTTTCTTATAGTATAACTATATTTGATTACAATCATATGCTGCAACTTGTTCAGCCATTCTCCAATTGATGGGCATCCCCTAGATTTCCAATTCTTTGCCTCCACAAAAAGAGTTGCTGTAAATATTTTTGTATATAGGTCATCTTCTTTTTTGTTCTTTATCTCTTTGAGATACAGACCTAGCAGTTGTATTGCTGGGTCAAAGGGTATATATGGTTTTATAGCTCTTTGGGCATAGCTCCAAATTGCTCTACAGAGTGGTTGACTCAGTTCAGAACTCCATCGCCTTGTAGGGTTTAAGACTGTGGCATTCTATCAGTTTCTTCTCTGAACTTTCTGAAATCAGCTCTCTCCAACCTTATATTTATATATATATATATATATATTTATTTATTTATTTATTAGTCTACTCCTGGACTCTAAAACTTCCTCCCCAAGATTCCCACCATTTCTACTTTAGCAATTGGTTTTTTATTGGTCAACAAACAGTTTTCTTGCTGGCTATATGTATAATAGCAGCTCCCTTCATTACTTTTTCCAACTTTGAATAGTGAAGTTATCATTAAGTCAAGAATTTATCACCCATAGTTCAATATAGAGAGAGAAAGAGTGTGAAGTCTAGCATTCGTCTGGATAGTTGAAGTCCCCCATTTCTCCTATATCATATTCTTATGTCATGTTTTAGGTATGTTTCCCAAACATCATTCATTTCCTCTTTTTGCATATAGTATATTCCTAGTACAATATTATTTCCATGTTTCCTTTCATTTATCCTAATCCAAATCCTTTCCACTATGTCATCCGACTCTAGTTCATGGATTTTCTTACATAAATATATTGTTCATACATAATGCTGTTTCATTTTTTTTTTCTCATTGCCTTTACCAAGCTCCAAAGGTTCAGTGGTCCTTATTCTTTGTGAGCTCAGTTTCACATTCTTTCCCCTTCTGTAGGTTAAGCTTTTTCAGATTCTAATTATGTCTTCCTTTTGAAATGATTCTCATTATTTCAAGGAATCCTTCATTCTCTGCTAATCTGGAGAGTAGATAGATATATTCCTCCAATTCTTTCAACTTTTTCTTTGGGAAAGAGACCATCCTGTAGTTTGTTCCCACACAACTTTCTTGGTAGGAGCAGTGCAGTTCTGACAATTCACTGAAAATTACCCATGTTCTCCATACTTACTGTAATTAAGATCCTCAGTTATTTTTCAATCATGTAATTAACTCATGGGGCCAACTGCCATAGCAAACTGTTGTTGACTGTGCCTGATCACTGAACCAAGGGCGTTGGTCAGCAGGGGCTACTAAATAAGGCTTTCTCTTTTGTTTTCTTGCTTAACATCATTTGGTCCTAATTAGATTTCTGCCAAAACTCAAATACAAACAAAAATTGCTCTCAGTTATCTACAAAGAGAAAGCCTTATTTATAAATTCAACTTTTAGCACTTTAACCCTCTGATAGAGGAATAGCATTTAGAATTGCAAGGGACCTTAGAGATCATTCAGTTCATTTTATAGAAGAAACTGAGGCTTAGGAAGGTAAGTCACACAGGGTCACACAGGAAGTAAGTGGTAGAGCCAGGATTCAAAGCCAGCTCTAATGACTCCAAATCTAATATTTTTTCTACTCTGCCAAATCTTCCTTTCTCTTCTTCTCACTGTTGAGATTTGAGATTCTTGTCTTGCCTCTTTGATGTCTAAAGGATTTTTGTCATTGAACTGAATACCAATTCAGTTTTCATTCTCTTGAGTTTGACATATTGGTAGAACAACCAGGGGTAGACGTTCAGTAGGCTCCTGAGGATTCATATTTGGAAGTCCAGCTATATTGTGGCTGTATATTTTGGAGTCATTTACAAAAGACATTTTGCTTTGCATTTAATAACCATGTTTATATGACTTTTCAATAGAAAGTTAAACATACTTTTTACATATATTATCATCTTTTTGCCCGTAAGTGGTTGACTGTATTGGTGGGGGGGAGGGGAGAGGAGAGAGGTTGATGGCACAAAACAATGAATTCCAGTGTTTTCGTCTCTAGTCTTTACTCCTTCCTATTATTGGTGATTCTAAGCTTTGCTCTCAAAATTGGCTAAAATCCTTTGCACAAGGAGAGCCTGTAAATAAACACCCACTTAAACCATCTGGTCCTGTAACACATACAGATGATTAAGCCTCAGTTCTATGTTTATAAAATTAAAAACAACAAAAAACCCCAAATAGACTCTTTAGGTAGACAGATATAGCTGTATAGATATTTTGCTTGCAGAACTTATTTTTTGATTTATTTATGTTCCTTAGTTATATCTGAGGTATGCTCTTGTCAGTTCCATAGAGTTAGGATAAGAATTTCCTTCTGTACTATATTAAGACCACATTGTTAGCAGTATGACATCATTCATTCATTCAGTTAAGTCTACTGTATTCTAGGCAACATGCTAGATGCTATATACTGTATACTCAAAAATAAAGCATTTGTATTCTGAGGGAAACTAACAGGTACAGCGAAAATTAAATTAAAATGTATACAAAGAAATTTCTGGGAGAAAGCACTTGTACCTGGGGTAGGATCCAGGTCTACTTCCTATAGGAAATTGCTTGAGTTGATCTTTGAAGGAACTAAGGATTTTATGAGCAGAGGCAAGGAGGGAATGCTTTCCAGGCCTAGAAGCCTATTCAAAGGCATGGGGACAGGAAATGGATTGTTATATATAGGAAATAGCAAGTAAGCTAATTTGGCTGATACATAGAGTACGTAAAGGGGAGTAATGAATAGTAAACCTGGAAAGGTGGACCAGAGCAGATGGTGAAGTATTTCAAATGCCAAACAGAGAAGTTTGTATTGGATGCAAGAGGCAGTAGAGGGTTAGCTAGGTGGAGCAGTGGATAGAGAGCCAGACCTAGAGGCAGGAAGAACTGAGTTCAAATCCAGCCTCAGACACTACCTAGCTGTGTGATTCTGGGCAAGTCACTTAACCCTGTTTGCCTTAGTTTCCTCATCTGTAAAATGATCTGGAGAAAGAAATGGCAAATCACTCCATTATCTTTGCCAAGAAAACTCCAAATAGGGTCATGAAAATGACTAAAACCCACACTTATTTTCTTGAACAGGAGAGTGATAAGATTAGTTTATTCATTAAGAATATCAGTAACTATGGAAGATGATTGGGGAGACTGGAGTCTAGGAAACCAACTGAATCAACTAAGAGGCTATTGTGTTAGTTCAGGGAAGAAAAGATAAACTCTCCTTATTGTCCTCTTTGTTTGTTACACCTGTCTTAGAAGCTCTTCTATTGTAGCATATATTAAGAAGGAAAATTCTTATTAATCTATACTTGGAAAATTTGGGGTATCAGCAAATAATATATTTATGTTTTTCTTCCCCAGCAACACTAAGACAGTGAAGGGGGGAAAAAATCAAATGTTATATGTTTAACATTTTCATTTTCATTTTGCTGGATGGGACATCCTTTTTTGTAGTTAATTTCCTTGACAGCTCTTAGTGCTTATGGATTAGGTTCTTTATATAGTTCTGAAGAGGAAATGAATATAGATTGGAAGACTTCATTCAGGTGACATCACTGAAGAGGGTAGGGTGAGTTGCCCACTGTCTGTATTGCAGGGGGTTGGGAGTAATACATTTCCTTGTGGGTGACTGCTGGAACAAACTAGTTGTATGCCAAGAACCCAAAACTGTCAAGTGTGATGAAAAGATGAGCCGAGGGAAGAAAAGCATACGCTTATGCTTTGTTCGGTCTTCACAATCTTAACCAGTTCCCACCTCCGGAAGGTGCTAAGGTTGACCTGAAGAAGGGGAGGAGAAAGATAATTCAGGAGAATAGCAAAGCAAATGAAGAGAGGAAAGGGGGGGAAAGAAAACAAGCATGTCGTATAGGTCAGTCTGGAGCTATTTTTCTTTGCTTAGAAATGGAGTGGACTAAAGCTCTTCGCTGCACCTCAGGCCCCAAGAAAAACCAGGCCATTGCTTTGGAAATGTGTGAGCTTGCTTTTCCTTGCTTGATGTTTAACTCAAGGAAAGAGTCCACTAGGAGCATTTAAATGAGGATATTATTAACAGCCTCTAGGACTGAATTGTTCTCTCATCGAAAGGGCCCTCAATGAAAAGTGTTCATATTAACAACAGACTGACGTAGTTTTTCTCTTGAAAAGATTGTAAAGGAAATTAACTGTTTAAAAATGCCAAATAGTCATTGCACATTTGAACACACAGAAGCTAGGAGAAACAAACCTATAATATTAATTCACATGTATTTCACTGCAGTTTAAGGCAGAACACTGAATGTGCTAACCAGTCATTGGATGTAGTATGTGGAATGGATATGAATTTATAATAAAATCATGGGATCATAGATTTAGATTTGGAAGCAAACCTAGTTGTCTGTTACTCTAGATCCCTTATTTTTATAGATAAGGATCTGAGGCTGAGAAAAGCCAAAGGTCAAAAGGGTACTAAGTAGCTGAACTGAGGTTTGAACCTACATCCTTGGACTCATTTTCCCCATGATAGCACACTTCATTCCTTTTAGTTGTAAGGTTCCTGGCCTGGTGTGTTTGGTAATGTTTGTGATCTTAGCATAGCATTAACATAATTTGTTTTGCAAATCCTGTAGGGAAACATTGCATATTTTTTACATGCATGTCTTGACAGAATTTTTAACAAAAAAATCCTTTGAGTACTTTGAATGATGGAAGAATCCAAGAGAAATGTCATTTAGAAGGGGATAAGAGCCAGACCCACTCATCTGCAACTTGATCACATGATGTCCTTGGACCAATCCCACACTGCTAACAACTGCCTAAGGAATAATCCAAGGAGCCAGAGCCCACCTCTTAAACAATATTTTTTTCTGAAATCTGTCATGATTTGTCCTGTGATTGCTATCCAAGAAAGGGAATGAAATGAAATCAATTGGTAATTTATTTTAAATTTAGGCTAAAACGCTTTTCATGTATGTATGGAATATAGGTGGTATGAGAAGTAATGAAAAAGGATATTAGTGTGTTTCCTTTCAAATATCAAAATTGTAAATTCACAAATCAAAATGATGGTGCCATGTAATTTTTAGACTGTCTCTTTAGGCTCTTGGAGTAGGCTAGAGAAAAGGAATTGGAATTGTTATGGAATGATGTATTTTCATAATTATAAATTCTGTTAACATTTTTGTAAACTCTAGTATTTGCCTGTATATTTCTTAATATGTGTATGACTTTTTTTTTCAAAAAATTATTTATTTATCTTTAGTTTTCAAAATTCACTTCTTTAAGATTTTAAGTTCCAAATTTTCTCCCCATCCCTCTGCTCTCCCCACTCCAGGATGGCATGCAATTTGATATGGGCTCTACATATACAATGTGTGTATTACTTTTAACTGTGAGAATGATGATGGTTTATCCTTAGCCCCAACTAATGCCAAAGAAGCAGTTCTTTAAACATGATTTTGGAGTGGTGTGTTTGTGTATTTTTTTTAATCCATCAGTAATATCTGTTCCTAGGAAAGCAAAGCATGATAGTTTCAAAGAAAGCTCTATTAGGCTTCGAATTATCAATTATCAAGTAAATTCTGTCATTACCACCCACAGCAATAAAAAATTTACCTGCTAGAATGGCTGCCCTATAGAAACATACAGTGTGAGATAAACAGAGCAACATTGATAACTACCTTTGTAGCCAAGCTGTGTCAAGAGAACTTTACAGAAAATACTTTGCTCAGCAGCTTTTTCATAACACATGGCTTGACTGGCATTGCTTTCCTTTTAGTTCCCTTCACTAGTTTAAACATGGTAGGACTTGGCATTTGCTTAGCAGAGACTCTTGGGCAGTTACGATAACAAAACACCCTTCCATGAACTCCTAGCTTCAGGAAGTGTTGAAACTCTTGATGTTAAACAGATTTTCACCTGAGTAGGTAGATGTGGAAGGTACCAAAAAATATTTTTATTTAACCCATTGCTGCCCAATATTCAATTTTAATTTTCCAGTTTTGATTTTCTGCATGTAGTGCAGCAGATAAAACTCTTCAACCAAATCAGCAAGCCCACAGAACCACAGTATGGTTTGTCCCACCCTGCCTAACCTATCTGGATTTAGTGTAGCTAGGTTATCTATATGGTTGACATCTGATTTTACCAAGTTGCAGTCCAGTTATTTTGCTAAACACCAACAACTTCAGAAAAAGTATAGCATCTTTTTGAATGAAGTTTGAATGCAATTTGGGAATGTTCATATTTTGGATCTTTGATGTACAAGAAAGAATGTTTTATTATTAGCTCTTTTTTTAAATGGGAGAATTACTCTCTTTTCTTCAAAGTAAGTTGCTAAGAGACTAAAAACTACTTTCCTAGAGTACAAGATGAGAAAAATTTGGTAAATTAAGTAAGTCCTTGTTGGTGACAACTTTTGTTTTTATTCAGCAGTTTATTTAAATTAATCATATGTTTATGAGAGGTGCTATAGCTTGGTGCAGCAATGTCAGGTAGAAGTGGTGGTCACTATCTGGTACATAACGTTTCCTGTGGGGCCACATACTGACTTAGAAAACCACATATTAATATTATCTAGGTTTTATTGTATTTTATTTATTTTTGTTAAATACTTCCCAATTACATTTTAATCTGGTTCTGCCTTACTGAGAGTGTTGCAGGCTGTGTGTTTGATACTTCATTTGAGCTTAGTGGATAGGAGTTAGACTTAGGTAAACACCCTGCTTCTGCCTCTTACTAGTATAGTAAGTTTTCTGTGCTTCAGACCACTCTCCAAGACTTGCCCATTAAGTCATGTGGAAAGTACAGATCTTTGATTTGTATCTTTGGTGAAAAATCACAGATATGGTTAACAGGAGTGTCATTGAAGTATTGAAGAGCTCACTTTTTCATTCAAGGCTTCAAAGAATGAACTATACTAAATAGCATTTCCTATTTTCTAGCCATTGTGAAAATATTATAATGATGATAATGATTGACATCTACATGGGGCCTACTATGTGCTAGGCATTATGCTAAGTGCTTTACAAAATTATCTCATTTGACTGATTTGTACTCCCAAAAAACTTGTTAGTGCCAATCTGTTACATCGAAATATTCCTTAATAGTGGTCTGCCAAGAGCTGTTTGAGGCCTTGGCACTCTGGTTTTGATCAGACCAACCATCAGCATTGTAATGTCCTAAGTACAAAACCTACTAATTGAATTTCATTCACCAGAGCTGAAATATAGCATCCAAGGCAGAGAACACTGTCGGCTATTTTTTATGAGGCCCCAAGTCGAAAGTCATTTTTAAAATGTGAGTGATGTAATTTCTTGTATCTTTCATTTAATATGCTACTCGGTAAACAGTGTTTCAGATTATTGTATTTGTAATTTAAATGAAGACAATACATCAGACTGAGTCAGAAAAGAAAGAAGTTTAAGAAATGATTGATTCCTCTTTCAGTATTATCCCCTGCTTAAAATAAATAAATAAAAAGGAGGGGAAAAGAGATATGTGTGGCTTTCAGGGGCAAACATACACTATTTTTAAAACTAAAGCCAGCCCCGGTGGCTAAATCTCTGTTTTCTTCAAGCACACTAATAAATTCTGCCTAATTCATTTTTTATTCTCTCTTGGGGTCTGCTTGCAGATTTGCCTCAACAAAGGAAGCGTCATGTTACATCTTTTAAATAATTGATGGCTTTCAGTCCGAGCCAGGTTGAAGGAAATTCTGAAAATAGGTACTGATTGAGCAAATGCCCTCCTTCCTCTCTCTTCTCTCCCCACACTCTTCACTCTCATCCCCTTTCAGCATCCTCTATGCCGACACTGCCTTTTGCTGTGATATTTGCCCTCTTGGTGACTGGCAGCTGCCGATGATGTCATCCAGTCTTTGGAGCAGCCCAGCACTTAGCAGCTCTCATTTCATTCATTTATTTATTTATTTGAGAAAGGGGAAGCTGTTAATTATAAGCTGTCTGATGCAACTTAGAGCTCTTAATAAATCATCGGAAATGTTATGCCTTAATCACCATCAGAAGTGGTTTGTCTGGATTGTAAAAAGTTGGGCTTGGAGCTAGCTGGTTATTTCCCCTGTTATAGGGATCAGTCTCCTATGGTTCATGTTGCAGTAAGGTGCAGGTGACCCCTTGCATTGACCAATTCTAACTGTTTCTGTAGGTTTTGCCACAGTATAACTTGTGGCAGCTACAGAAAAACCACTTTTCTCTTAGAGAGAAGCTTGGAATCTGATACCAGTCTTGATGGACCCAGTGATTTTTCAGCACCTGTTAATACCTTCCTCTCTATCTGTTAAATACTTTTCAATTACATTTAAACTTTTTTTTTAACATTCATTTTTCAAAATCTTGAGTTCCTATGCCCAAAAAACTATAAAGCAGTGCATACCCTTTGATCCAGCAATACTCCTACTAGATCTGTATTCCAAAGAGATCATTAAAAAAGGGAAAAGGCCCCACATGTGCAAAAATATTTATAGCAGCTCTTTTTTGTGGTGGCAAAGAATTAGAGATTGAGGGGATGCCTATCAATGGCAATGGCTGAACAAGTTGAGGTATACTAATATAATGGAATACTATTATTCCATAAGAAATGATGAGCAGGTGGATTTCAGAAAAACCTGGAAAAACTTCTATGAACTGATACTGAGTGGAGGAGCAGAACCAGGAGAACATTGTACACAGTAGCAGCAACATTATTCGATGACCAGCTTTGACAGACTTAGCTCTTCTTGGCAATACTGTGATGTAAGACAATGCCAAAAGATCCATGATGGGAAATTCTATCTACATCTAGAAAAAAAATCATGGAGTTTGAATGCAGATCAAAACATACTCTTTTATACTCTTTTTTTTCCTTTCTCATGGTTTTTCCCTTTTGTTCTGATTCTTCTTTCACAACTTGATTAATGTAGAAATATGTTTAATATGATTGTACATGTATAGCTATATCAGATTACATGCCATCTTGAGGAGGGGGAAAGGAGGGAGGGGAAAAATTTTAGAACCCAAAATCTTATTAAAGTGAATGTTGAAAACTAAACATTAAATAAATAAATAAAAATAAAGTAATTTTGGGAACATGGAAAAATAAAATAAAATAAAATAAAATAAAATTTGGAGTTCCATATTCTCTCCTGCCCTCCTCTCCCTCACCCACCCCTTGAGAAGGCAAGCAATATGATATCAATTATACATGTGAAGTCATGCAAAACATTTTTCCATATTTGGTATGTTGCAAAAGAAAATACACACACACACGAACCTCAAGAAAAATAGAGAAAGTGAAAAAATATGCTTTAATCTACACTCAGAGCTTATCAGTTCTCATCCAGGAGATTTTTATTGTGGATCCATTGGGATTGTCTTGGATCATTGTCTTGTTCAGAGTAGTTGTCTTTCATAGTTAACCATTCTTACTATATTGTTACTGGTGTACAATGTTCTCTGGAATACTTGTAGTTATTTCAGGGAAGAAAGGAGAATGAAGGCGTTTCCTCCTTAATTACTTTTATTTGCATTCCTTCCTTTAGGAGCTGTTGTAAGCTGCTTTCAAGAGTCCCTCTTGCCCAGCCTTTGTTTTTACTTTTTTAAGAGTTCCATTTAGACTGTGAGCTCCTTGAGAGCAGGGATTGTTTTTGCTTTTCTTTGTTTCCCAAGAACTTAGAACAGTGTGGTGGTAGTGTTGTCCTTCAGTTGTATCTGACTCTTTGTGACCCCATTTGGGGGTTTTCTTGGCAGAGATACTGGAGTGGTTTGCCATTTCTTTCTCTACCTCATTTTACAAATGAGGAACTGAGGCAAACAGGGTTAAGTGACTTGCCTAGGGTCACACAGCTGGACAGAGTCGGAGAAGACACTTATTAGATAAATCTTCCTGATTCTATGCGCAGTGCTCTATTTACTAAGCCACCTAACTGCCTTTGGCACATAGTAGGTGCTTAGTAAATGTTTGTTGATGACCTTTCTTTCTCTTTCCCTAGTCCTAGATGTTTTGGGCACTGCACCAAAGTGTGGCCTGTGACATTATATTTGGAGAGGTTTGTTGTAGTAGAGGCATTCAGTATCAAAGAGTTTTCTGTAAATATGGAATTTATAGGGAAGGGATAGATAGAACCATAGTTTAAAAGGATAGCAGATTCAAGAAAAGGCCTTTTTTTTTTCTAGGGGAGGAGGGCCCAAAGGGAAAACAGAACATTTTTACAGATGAAACAAGATAAGAGGGGAGGGTTGAAGGCATATGACATTATCTGACCAAGATTCTAAGGGAGATTGGAAGGAATAGGATCAAACATATAGTTCACTTTCCAACCCACCCACACACTCTCTGCCCCTCCCTTTGCTTTCAGTGTACTGATATAAATATTAATGTTCTTTCTTTCTATTGGATTGCAACCATCTTGAGGGCAAGAAGCACCTTAGCTGTATGTTATCTAAGTGCCTAAAACAGGGATGGGGATCCTATGGCCTGGAGGCCACATGTGGTCCTCTAGGTCCTCAAGTGTGCTCCTTTAACTGAACCCAAACTTCACAGAACAATGATGTTGTTCTAGAAGGCCACATGTGGACTCGAGGCCACAGATTCCACACCCCAGTGTGCTTCCTCTGAGTTCCCAATAAACCCATCTGTGCTCACAAAACTGATCTCTTCTCGGAATGCCCCCTCTTGATCCTTACATGGTTTTTACATTCTCTCTCAGTCTATGATCCCTTTGATCCCTTGGATAGTAAGAATCATCTTAGCTATGTATTAGTTAAGCACGTAGTTGAGTACTATGTATTCTAAGGCAAAGCAAAGCATCCTCGCTTTGATAAATAATCAAACCCAGTTAAATACATCTGGCATACAGTAACTAGATAGAAAAGCTGAGAAATTCCTTTCTTTCTCTCTGTATACTTTACTATGTACTTGTACCCTAATATTACATGGAAATGGAGAGTTACATTTTTTCCTTTCTGAATTTTTGCTTCTGTGCTTCTATCTTTTGAAATATTGTATATTATACTTATGGCCCGGGAGATGCGGAAAGTGGAGCCTCACACGTTCTTTACTTTTGGACCGTATTTCCAATGTATTTTTTTGCTGTCCTTGCTTAAGCACACCTTTGGTCAGTCAGTCATCAAGCATTTATTAAGGGCCTACTATCTTCTAGGCAGTGAAGTCACTGAATGTTACTTTAATTTGGAGAATCTTACCAAAGTCAATCCGAGTACCTCTCTACCCCTTTATCCTCTGCAACAGATGTATTGGTTCATAAGCTGCAATTATTTTTATGGTGGTCTTTTTGCATGAACACTGCATTATGTTATGACCAAATGTCTCGTGAAATGATTGCCTTTAGAATGCATGATTAGACCAATACCACCAATTCCTTTATTTGCCTCCCTAGGAAGAATCCAAGATTCAGTCTTCCATTTGGCTGCAACTTTTTTTTAATCTTCTGATTTCATTTATAGTAAGAATGCCATAATATATATAATTCTGTTTCTCCAGTGGTCTGTCCACTTAGTTATTGTACAAGGATCGCACATATGGAAGTGACAAATAGTAGAAAAAAAACCATGTTATTACAAATGTTTAGAATTTCTGTTACATTATAGATTAAGTAGGTGTCTGTGGAATAGCCTGGGAGCTTTATTACCATTTACAAATGATTCTATGGGAAATTGTATTCTATGGTGCATCAATATATGCCAAGAAGGACCCACAAAATTAACAGTAATATGTCCTTTCCCTACTTCCCCTTCCCTGTAATTCTTGAGAGAAAAGGGAGAATTGGAAGTCAAAGATAATCAGAGAAAACAGGATAGGTAAGAGGCAGTTACATTTATGGAGACTTGGAGTCAATGGACATGTCCAGTTCTTGATTCCTTGTCCTTCTGGTCCTCTTTGAAAATGAAGGCTCCAGGGGCAGCTAGATGGCACAGTGGATAGAGCACTGGCCCTGAAGTCAGGAGGACCTGAGTTCAAATCTGACCTCAGACCAAACACTTGGAACTTACTAGCTGTGTGACCCTGGGCAAGTCACTTAACCCCAACTGCCTCACCAAAAAAACAAAAACAAAAAACCAAACAAATCCCAAAAAAAGAAAATGAAGGCACAACTTATTTTTCACCTAGACGCACGATGCTGGGACTTCTGAAACACTGTCTCAGATCATTCACTTAAAACCCTCTTCCTAGGATTCATTCCCCTGATATTTCTCCAAAGAGCAATAGAGCTATAGCTCCCTTCCACCTCTCCCATCCCCATCACAGCACTAGGTGCCTGGCACATGACTTGAAGGAAGCAAGGTGTCTCAGAGAGCACTTCTCCTGGGCTCTGGTAGCAGCTTCCCTCCATGTATATGTCAGCCATTTCTCTCTCTATATATATCATATGGAATGTTCAAATGATGAGGAGTAGCAGTGGTTGGAAATGGATGTATGCTTGGAGTCAAAAGGAGAAGGGGGCCAGACAATTATCATTATAATACAATATTACCTTGCATTTATTTAGGGTCTTTTCTTAGATGAGCTGAGGCAATTTATATCCTTTTAATGTTATGTTACTCAGTTCACTGTCATGCAGCAAGTGATCTCAGGTTTCATTGCCATTGGCAGCATTATGTGGATGATGTTACATACAGATGAACTATTTTTAAGCAACATTTCTGACATAATATGCATAAGAAGAGATTCTCTGTGCAAGTTTTTCTTGCACTTATAAAATCCCGAACTTCTTTATAATCGGCATGAATAAATTCTTTCCCCTTATCATTTAATATCAATTAGGATTATGTATTTTAATGTGTCCTAATATTTCATTGTGTGTTTGCAATGTAACAAAGCCAAACATACACTATATGCTACTCCAGACAGCAATGACTTTTCTATTTCCACATGTTAAAATCTTCCCTACTTCCTCTGTGCTACCATGAACTAGAAAGCCTCCCAACTTCCTATCTACCTGCATATTCCCTACCCTGATTCAAGACTCCTGTTAAGTCTGTTTATACAGGATGGTGAGCTGTGGGGCTTTCATACTTCTCTGTGTGTAATCATTGATTTTTAAAATGCCCCCCCTTTTAAAAATTACTTTTATTAGTTCTTCCATTAGAATGAATGATTAGTCAAGATTTCTTGAAAACTGTCTTTTCTGATTTCCTACTTTAGGAAAGTGAGAGAAAGGAAGAATTACAACCTTAATTTTATGTAATTGTTGTTTTGCTGTTTAACCTTCCTTCTCTCTTAAAAAATAAAAAAGCAAAACAAAGGGAAGAAAATATGGGTTTGAAGGTCTGCATTGGTGAATACTGTTAACAGGCCTCTCATAGAATCTTCTCATCACAACATGGAACCCTCTTTGAAGCACTCACACTCTAAAGTACACAGTTACCACAAGTAGGCCTCAAGGGTGTGATGGAAAATGGCCTTGTGCCACTTTGCTAATTAGTTTTCCCACATGTTGTACTTCAGGAACTGTGTGTGTACTCACCAAGCTAATCTGTTAGGGGTCTATCAGCTGCTCTTCTGGTAGCAGGCACCCCACTGTCAGGAACTGAGCACAGAACTCCCCTTGACATCAAAGGGATCCCATTGGTACTCTGAAATGTCAAAGGATCCTACTGGTACTCCAGAATGTCCTCATTCATGAGAGAAAAGATACATCTGGCTTTGAGAAGGCAGGTTTCCCTTAGGAAGCATTTTACCTGGAACCATATTTTTAAAAATTCATTTGTTTAACTCTTACAGTGGAGTTATTTAAAAGTGTCTTCTCTTTTTTTCTAAGCAGAAAGATTGACCTTACCTTTTCTTTTATCTTGTCAAATATTGTTGAAAAAAGAAAGAAGAAATGTACCCGACATTGGGAGAAGTGCATAAATTTGTGACCAGTGTATTACAAATAAGAAATCCTCTAATCAAAAAATATTTTTGAAAGTTAAAAATGGGGGTTATAATAGAAAATGCTTTGAAACCTTAAATAGAGTATTAGCTATAAATAAAAGAGGAGCGGAAGATTAATAAAGCACATAAAATTTGGAAGGAAGAAAACTTAAAACAATAAAGAGTAGCTTATTTTGAGTGTTAATACAGTCCTGGGTATGGATATAGAAAATTTTTTTAAAAATTGCTAAAGGCAAAGTCTCCTTCCAAAGTCATATCTATTAATGTGTGCTTAACCCTGTTGCCTTGGGAAATTTTATTAAATGTAGTGGCCAAGAAAATTGACCTTACATTTTTTTTCCCTTTTTTTGGGTTGGATCCTTGCTCACCTCACATAAATGAATAGAGCTGGCAATTTACTGGTTTATCAACGAAAAAATATTGAATAATGAAGATGTAAGAAAAATTCCTGTGCACACGTTATTGAAGTTTAAAAGGTAAGCTGCTCCTCATGTGCCATGTGACAAATATAACACTTGTCAGGTTATCATTGATAATCATATTTATGACAATCACTTATGATAAACACTTAGTTGTCATCTGCTCAGTGTAATACAATGTAATAACAAGCAACTTACTTTGGAAATGAACCTCTCTGGGACATAGAACTAATCTTAGTACAAACTAATTAAAAATATGGGAACTCATTTTTTTTATTTTTAAAAGTTTTAATGTTGAATATTTAGGCAAATAAAATTTATTAAATGTGGTTAGTAGAAATCATTCAACTCCTTTTGAATTTCCAAAAGCTGTTTCAGTGGAAGCAGATATTCTACCTTTGTTTCTACTGGTTTTTAAGGTCCAACTGGATTTCTTTTCTTTTTTTTTTTTTGAGAAACAGTGGGAATGCTTTGCACTGAGGGAAAGTAATTATCCCCTAAATTCAGGATAAGATAACCTTCATGTAATGCCTTGAAAAATCCTTGTGGCCATAGGCAAACTTTCCAGGGATTTTCACATTTAGGGTGATAGGATCTAAAACTGCAAGAGATCTAGGATTTGCTTCAAACTCTTTATTTTACAGATGAAGAAATTGAGTCCTAGACAGATAAAATGACTATCTCAACCTCATTCAGATAGGAAAGAGGAGAGATGTGATTCAAATTCAGGTCTTCTGACTCAAAATCTATTATTTTTTGGCTACTGCTACTCTCTTTTCCTCTATCCACTTCCAGATAAAAGATATAAAAGCTTTGTTTTGCCACAGAAGACGAATAAAATATCCCTCTACTCTCCAGGGTATTGAGTTCTTGCCTACCTTTCTTTCATTTCTCTTAATTCTGTGGGAATTAGTACCTTTTGGAAACAAAAGTAAGTGGTATCTAGCTTTCCTGGTTATCATGAAAAATCCTCAACCTAACCTGAGTGTCAAGTCATCATGTACATAAAATAACAGTTTACTTTGGTATTTTTGAGTTTATTTTTAAACTCAGTGTCAAGTCACCAACGTACCTTTACAAACTTGTACAATACCAGACACCTTCAGGATGCTCCCTGAGGAAAAACTAACATATTTTCATAGTACCATTCATTAAATTACTGTTTCACTTTGCATTATCGGGCTTTCATAGTTTCAAGGAGTTAATATCGTCTTTTAAAGTTTTGTCATTTTTGACTGGCTCAGCAACTGGGAAAATCTGAAGGTTTTTTTTGCCTTTTATGTAAAACTGTCAAGTTTGGACCCATATTCATGCTGTTATTTGGTCCCAATGTATCATCTACTGTTCTTCTCTGTATGGAGCTGAATTTAGATTAGGAACATGTGATTTAGAAATAGAAGAGGTTATCTATTAAAGGTTAAAGGTTATCTGTTCCAACCCTCTCATTTTACCCATGAAGAAACTGAGAAATAAAAAGAAATAAACAAAAAAGAGAAATAAAGTAATCCCATAGATAATAAGTAACAGAATTGAGATCTGAACCCAGATCCTCAGACTCCAAGGATTATCCATGCAACTTTCGTTTTTCATTGTTGATAGCTACAGATGTGATTTGATTTAAGAAAATCTCATGAACCAAAATCCAAATTTTTCAAATATACAAAGTATCTTTACTGTAGAGACGTCCTTTGCTTTATAAAGGCATTCAACATAGGATTCCTTCAATGATAGCCTCTTATAGTTCGTTTAAAGAATGGTTTGATTAAAAACAACAGAATATTCACACAACTTTTTGGTTATTGTATAATTTGAGCTAATCATGTGTAAGACAGGGAACTTTAACTTGGGAGGTCTGTAAACTTGTTTGTGAAAAATATTTGATAAATGCATTTCAATATGATTGGTTTCCTTTTATTTTATGCACTTAAAAAGTATTATTCTGATATGAGCTCGATAGATTTCACCAGACTTCCAAAGAGGTCTGTGATACAAAAATGGTGAAGAGCTATTGATAAAAGAGGATCTGATAAGCAGGTCTTTGGGGAATGAGAGGGTAGAAAAGGGCATAATAAAACCAAACCAAATAGAATTCTGATTATAGCAAATCAAAGGCCTTTAGGAAGTTGAATGGGGGTTAATATTTTACAGACAAAATTTGCTTTCCTAAAGTCCTTCAGGGAGTTCATTTTTGTCTTTAGAACCTGCAAAGTATATGAGTGAAACCAATGCAATCTGAGACTTGAAAAGATAAATCTGTTTCTTTGGGGGTGGGATGCATTGTGCATTATGTACGTAAAATGAAGGTTTGTTTGATCCTGACTATTAAAAGTTTATTTTTAAACTCAGACTGGGCAATAGTCCAACAATGCTCTTTCCCTACCTCATATACTGAGTTTCAATCCCCAGCCAGCCTGAATGCAGCTAAGCAGTAGGAAGTAGTTGAAAAGTACAGTCTTGATGGGTACTGAGCTTTTTTTCCCCTTCCTCCCCTCCAGTTTTGAAATTCAAATTGAATGCAATTTTCAGCTCATTTGAGCCAGAATATACTGCTGCTGAGCTTCAGTGGCTCTTAAATTCAAACTCACAGGAGAAAACAGATATCATCTGTCACAGAGGGTGGGAGAGAGAGCACTCCCCGCATTTTATTCACGGGAGGCAGGGCTGAAGTGACTAATTCCATCCTCTCGGACTAATAATCATTCACTGGCAAACTAATCACTTAATCAATGAAACCTTCATGAGACCCATTTTCTTCAGTTTGGTCTGTGTTTACTTTGAAAAAAAATTTCTTAGATCTATTTTTGTATTATTTGTATTTCAGAATCTTATTGCAACCCAAGATGGACTATAAAGGCAATTTTTGTTTGGGCTCTTTATGACTACTTTCATATTCTTAATGTCTTTGTCTGGGATGCTTATTATGGCTGAGAATTAGCTGAAAGCTGGGAGGATGTATCAAAGCTTTTGGTTGTTCCAGCTCTAAACTGATTAGTTAGAAAATACTTGTCATTAATTATGCAAAAAAAATTTTTAAGTATTTTAAAGTAGGTGGACGGATAAAAGATATATAGGCAACTCTCAATTATCCATGTGGTGTTTACTCACTTTATGGATAATTCATAGAAAATTATTCATGCCAGAATGGCTTCCATATGCCTCTATGCTTTATTGGGGAATCCTTTCCCCCACTATGAGTTGTTATGTGCTTTGGGAATACAAACTAATTTTAATATAAATATCAGCAAATCATAATTAGTAAGGTAAATTTGCTGAGGGGAAGACACAATTTAGAGTAATTGATCTTTGAATTATCTGATGTTTTGTATTGTATATATTGCTGCTCCCCTCCATTAGTGTGCACAATCAAGAGTTGACAGCATTAGCTTATGTTCGGTACTTCTTGCTATATTCGATTCTCCCCATTATCTTGGCCCTAAAATTTAGACAAGTATTTAAGGTTTTCTCCTTTTTTTCCCCCCTCTTTTCCCTTACCTTGGACTCTATGATGTTGACATATAAGTTGAAATTTAATACTGGTGATTATAATCAACTAGTAAAGTAGAATGCTTAAATTTCTATGGGTACATTGACACTCCGCATTTTCTTTTTCTTTTTTTTCACATTTCTCTAGATAGTTGTGAAAAAAGTTAATTACTGCCTTATGAAGAGGTAACTGATGGTAAAACAATTCCCTTTAAAAGTATCATTGTTTCTAATGAAATTATTTGTTAGTCATCATGCCACCCATTTAACCTACATATTTAAATGTAAATATGTGTGTATATAGATATATATGCATATTTATATGTACGTACACACACACACACACACACACACACACACACACACACACATATATTTGGACCTTCCCAAAGATGTTACAGTAGTAACTTCAGGAGTACTATTTTTATAGAGGACAGTCATTGGTAATGTGTTTATATATTAGATACCTGATGGAATATATTAATTTACTTTATAAGAAGTTATACCTGATAGTCTATGTTATGTGAAATATAAGATTTTTTAGTTTTATTTTCTATTTAAAAATATATATACTATAGAGAAAGGCATTGTGGCAATAATGCAGAGGTTCCCAAATATTTCTGTTTCATGGAGCCCTTAGTGTCTCTAATTTTTTTCATGGTTCCCCTAGGGATTCACTGAGCTTTAGCATTAAGTAGTGGATATTCATCCAGAGGGGCAGGCAGGTCATTCCACCCTTGGACAGCTCTAATCACTAAAAAGTCAGGAAGGTGAGAGAACTCACCATCTAAATTTGCTTCTTTCCACCTTACACCCTTTGTCCTTGATTTTGCCCTCTTAGACCGAACAGGACAAATCTCATTCTTCCTTCTCATGAGAGCCTCTTGAAAGCAGCTAAAATGGCCAAGCTGAGTCTTCACTTCTCTAGACTAACCATGCCCGCTTTATTTAACTGTTCCTTATGTCATGGACTTAAGACTCTTCTCCATCTTGGTTGAACTCCTCTGGATACTCTGCAGTTTGTCAATGGTCCTCTTAAACTATGGTGCCCAGAACTGAACTCAATGCTGCAGATGAGGAGGTCTGATGAGGGCAGAGCACAGCCATACTCTCACCTCCCTCTTCCTGTAAGCTTTGCTCCTCTTAATGCAGCCCAAGATCACGTTAACTGTTTTGGCTGCCTCATCAGCTGCTGATAGGACCCATATCATATTCCCAGTACACTAAACCCCTAGATTTTTTTCCAAACAACTACTCTTTAATCAGGCTTCTCTAATCTTTTAATTGTGAAGTTGATTTTTTGTACTCAAGTTCAAAACTTCACATTCATTCCTGTCAAATTTCATTTTATTAGATTTAGCCCAATGCTATAATAGCCCATGGGTCAGCAAAGTATAACCTGAGGGCCAGATCCAGTCGACTTTGTGTATATTCCTGAGGTAAGAATGGTTTTTCCATTTGTAAATAAGATTGGATTTGGTCTGGAAGCTAGAGAATGCTGAACCCTGCAGCTTTTCCAGATTATATCACATCTTGATTCTGTCATCCAGTCTGCTAACTATCCTTTCCAGATTTGTATCACCTTGAATTTGGTGAGTCTTTATTCAAGTCATTGATAAAAATGTTAAACAACACAGGCTATAACTACAGATCCCTGGGCTACTTCCCTGGGGATGTCCTACTACATTAGTATTGAATCATCAAGCCTTTGTGTATAGCTATCCAAATAATTCTAAATCTAGCTGATTGTGTTATCATCTAATACAATCCACCTTCTCCATGGAATAATATGAGATACTTTATCAAAAACTTTGCTAAAATCTAGGTAAACTATATCCACAGCATTTCCCTCATCTACTAATTTAGTAATCCTGTCAAGTTATGCTTCGTCTTTATAATCATTCACCACTTTACTTTCTAAGTGTTTGCCAACAATTTCTTTAATGATTCGTTCTTAAAATTTCCCAGGATCTTATTATGCTCAGTTTGCAGACTGTTACTTTTTTTTGAAAACCACAACATATGCCCTTCTCCAGTCTTTTGGTACCTCTCTTGTTTTCCATGATCTTTCAAGTATCATTAACAATATTTTGGCCGTCACCTTAGCTAGTCTCTCAGGACCTAACGAGGTAGTTCATCTGGGCCAGGCTGACTTGAATTCATCAAAGTCAGCTAGTTGTTCTCTTGCTGTTTCCTTTACTTATCTTGGGTATCAGTGCCCTACTAGTCATTTTGATTCTGTCATTTCCTGTATAAAGGTCATTATCCTCTTGCTCTGCCTTCTCTCTGTTGTTAGTTATCATTGTCACATCCACCCTAAGTAAAGTGCCTATCCCTTCTTTGATCTTTGTTTTTCTCCCTATGTAGCTTAAAACAAAAAACAAAACCCTTTGGGTTGTCCTTAGCTTTTCTTAACAGCCTCTGCTCATTTTGAGCCTTAATTTTGCTGACATTTTACTAGGACCACACCTTACTCATATTTGTCTTCCCTTCCCTCATTTTGTTTCTCTTTCTGTATATTTCTTTTAAAAATCTAAGGGTTAGTGAATTCTTTGTGCATTCCCCTTGGTTTTTTTTTTTTAGATAAATCCCTTTTTTTAACCCCTCATTGGAATTATTTCCCTTTCTGTCTGTAGAATTAAACTCTAGAGCTTCTCCCATCCCTCCTGGACTGACTTCCTCTGAAGTATTTTAGTCCGTGAGAGCCTGCTTTTCTTTCCTGTGGAGCTTTTGAAATCTTTCCCAGAATCTTAGGGTGCATGTCAAACCATAGCCAGATTTCCTCTCTTCACTCCCCAATTTGAGGATAGAGTAGGCACTTCCTCCCCAAAGTTTCCATCATTTCCACCCTAATAACCAGATTCTTCCTCCTAGCAAAATTCATTTCCAGAAAAGAATTTCCCATAGTTGTTGACTCTTCTACCTTTAAAAGGATAAAGTTATCACTAAGATAAGTAAAGAAGTTTTTAGCTGTCCTGATTTTGGCATAAGAAAGATTCCACAGATGTCTAGATAATTTAAGTTCCCCATTACTAATACATCATACCTCTCGTTCCTGGCTTGTCATCTATTTCCTAAATTCGTCGTCCAATTTCTTTCTGTCCAAGTGGTTTGTAGTGTATTCCAATGACAAAATCATTTGTATTTCTCCTTTCTTTTAGCTTCACTTAAATACTTTCCCTTATGCTTCCTCCACCCTCACCACACACAGACACACGGTTCCTAGATTTTGTTAGAGCAGGAGTGGAGAACCTGCGGCCTTGAGGCCATATGTGGCCTTCTAGGTCCTTGGGTGCAGCCTTTTGACTGAGTCCAAGTCTTACAGAACAAATCCTTTTATTAAGGGGATTTGTTCTATGAAGTTTGGATTCAGTCAGAGGGCTGCACTTGAGGACCTAGAGGGCCACATGTGGTCTCGAGGCCACCGCTCCCCACCCCTGTCTTAGATGAATATATTTTCTTAATATACATTGCTATCCCCTCTTCCTTTTTACATATCCTGTTTGCATATGTGTGGCACAGAGGATAGAGCATTGGGCCTGGAGTCAGGAAGACCTGAGTTTAAATCTGACCTTAGATACTTACTAGCTGTGTAACCTTAGACTAGTCATTTAATCTGTTGCCTCAGTTTTCTCTTCTGTAAAATGGAGATAATAGCACTTACCTCTCAGGGTTGTTGTGAGGATCAAATGAAATAATAATTGTAAAGTGCCAGCACCACATCTGGCATGTAGTAGGTGCTATATAAATGTTAGCTGTCATTATTGTCATTGTTGTCATTATTAGCTATTTTGAATAAGGTGTATTCATACAGACACATAGTTCAGTCATACCAAATGCCATCTTGATTGAGATCTGTAGTTACTCTTGTCTGTTGTCTGAACTGTGGGCATTTGTGTATAGATAACTGATGCTATAGCATTTATTACTGCCTCCCTTCTTGGATTTTTCTCCTGTGAATACCTGTGTATCTTAGCTGGTATTCTTCATTTTTTGTGGTTATTCTTTTCTATGGTATCTAACTTAAGGAATATATATATACATATATATATATATGTATATATATGTATATATACATATATACATATATATATATACACACACACATACACACACATATATATGCATATATATAAACAGATTCTTGCTGTTCTTTCTTAGGTATACACTTCATCTCTGGCCAGGAATTTGACAACCCTATATTATAAGCTGTGATCCAAAAATCCAAATCCCATTATCATACACTACCTCCTTAGCTAACTGTTCATATCCCAAATTACTTTTCTTGCAAGGAGTTCTCTATATAAATGAAATTATAAGTAGATGTATATGTGAATTAGGTATATGTATTAGTGTATCTGTGAATAGGTAGGTGTATTTGTGAATATGTATATATTCATGTGCATATATATAATTAACACCAAATTATTAACCTCCTTTCCCAACATCATATATTACCTTTTTTTTTCACATTGTACACACATTGTAGTTTGTATTTCACATGCAGAAAGAAGTTAGAACATACTAGGTAAGGGAATTTCTCTTTTCTTTAGGTTAGTGGGTTGAATTAAAGGTAGACCGTATGTTAAAATGTTTGGCCTGAAGTCAGGAAGACCTGAGTTCAAATCCAGCCTCAGCTACTTATTAGCTGAGTGAGCCTGGGTAAGGATCTTAACCTTTGTTTGCCTTAGTTTCATGATCTGTAAAATAGAGATAGTAATAGCTCCTACCTCCCAGGGTTGTTGTGAAGATCAAATGACATAATTGTAAACACTGAGCACACTGCTTGGCACATGGGAAGCACTATGTAAATGTTAGCTATCGCTATTATTATTATCTAGTCCTGTCCTAGCTATGGAGCACAAACTAATAAGAAATGGTGTTTGTGCACAAGGAACTTCTGTTTTAATTAGGAATGGGGAAGGGCTACAAAAAACTTGAATTTAAACAAATTAAGTAGTGAATAGAACAACAATCAATCCGGGTAGATATAATGACAGCATTAATACTGATATAATAAAGTGATTATATCACGTAGACAACTGAAAAATAGGAGTACATAAACTTAGCCAGAGAAGGCTAAAATAGAGAAGGTGGAGATCAGAGGAGAATCCCCCCATGCTCATGGAGAAGTGAGGCTTGAACTAGGCTTTGAAGGATGTACAGGATAGGAAGGTGTCAAAAGGAGGACAGTAGTCATTCCAGCCAAGAGGGCTGGAATGAGCAGAGGTAGACAGAGAGAAGATGTGAGAGATGGCTCAAGGATAAAGGAGTGTTTGCCTACAATGGAAAAGAGGCCTAGGCACAGTATCCTGGTGATAAGATGCTTAAAATCTTATTGTAGAATTGTTTTTCAGGGACAACTGCCCTTCATCACCAGTTCCAGGGTGGATGGCCCTCTCGATAAAGATATTTTTCCTTATAACTAATCCAGGCTTTTCATGCTTCAGTTGGGGCCCATTTCTTCTTATTTTTCCTTTGCTACTGTAAGACACTCCTTCATGTTCTAGAATGTTTTACTAAGATAATACTCAGACGTATTTCATTCCTTTTACCTTCCTTATTAGTTTTCCCTTACAAATCTCTGATTGCCTTTGGAGTGTCTCTTCTAAGATTTCTCAAATTTGAAATACACAAGTCTTGAGTCAAAGCATTGTTTAAATAACTGGAATTGTTGTTGGGATTGGTGGCCCCTTCTCACTTCATCACTCCTCTACAATCCAGATATATGGCTTCTTTCTGGTTTTCTTTTTTTAGAGACCCCGATGTGTCTGTAATATTTCTGAGTAGAGGTTCCTACCAGCTGTCCTATTTATTATCATGCTCATCTCAGCTACAGAGCAGGACAAACATAGTTCCTTGAACTAGGTTTGTGTTGCCATTAAGGCAGCCAGGTTTTGTTCCCTCTCCTACAGAGGGTTCAGTACATTGGCCCTTTTCATGTTTCCTTTGTGTGTTTGGCTGAAATTCCCCAGATCCTTGAATCGCTCTCAGCAAAGAGTCCTGTCTGTCAGTTTACTAGACCCCTCTTAGGCCAAGTCAGCATTCATAACTTTGTTCTCATTCACCCTCCATGCAGAGGTGCTTTTTCTCTGACCCTTCATCATATTCAATTAGGGGAAAGTCTCCCTGCCAGAAGAATCTTTGCTTATAGGAGAGGCCCCTCTTATTTTGCTGGCAAGGTAGAAAAATGGAGACTTAATTTTGAGTATTGTATATATGTTATGTACCTAGCACTAAAGAAATATCTATAAAGTTTCAGCTTGGTATTAGGTTTTACTCTGTCATCAGAGGGCAGAGCTATTGGATTATGGCTGGGATCACATTTAAAATTAAAAGAAGGTTGCCATGGCTGAGCGTATAGTCTTTTAGTAACCATAACCACTTATTTGAGAATTTCTCTCTAGACACTAATCCCACAACAAGTTGTATCCCAGTGAGACAGAGTGGCCATGAAATATAGTAATTGGTGCTGTGTTTAGCTATTCTTCTTGCAGAGAAGGCTAGGTTAGTGACAGCATGCAGCATTCAAAATTCCTCCATGTACTCCTGTTACTTATTTGCTAGGATGAAAGCTCCCTTCACTTACAAAGCCCTCTTGGCTTTTTTGTCAGCTACCCTGCTACCTTCAGATCCCCCCAGGGGAAACATTATATGCTACTTCCAACATCTTGAGCTACTGTCCCCAGCATTAAGTGAAACATTATCCATTTTTTCCCCCTGATCTCTAAACTATTACTGGTTTGTAAAGTCACTCTCCAGCCTGAAAAAGAAACCAGATATTTTTACTAGACTTATAACCACAATCCTAAAAACAGTAAAAATCAAATCCTTTCTCTCCTGGGGGGCGAAACAATCAACCCTTTCCTCACTGTCAAAAATTAAATATACTGAACCATAAAGATATTTCAATGTAAAGTATATATGACATATATGAAATTATTTTTTCATTAAATATTTACATAGTCTACTTTTTAGCACTTCTATTTTCATTATTATCACCTGCTTATGTCAGAGTTACCCTTCTCAGCTTCAGTAGACTGGGTCACCTGAGCATCCCTCTGCCCAACAAAGAGTGGTGAACGGGTCCTCTTTGACTCCCAGAACTTGATTCCTTCGCTAGTCACAAACCTGCCTCTTAGGGCACCACCAAAGTCAGGTTTTGTCTATTTATTCAGGGGAAAACACTTGAATCCTGTACTTGTAGTGCAAAATATAGTTTCCAGTCCCCTCACGTCAGCTGGTGTTGCGCTGTGATATACCAAAGTCACATTTGTTCTGTCCTACCACAAACCCAGACTGGGACTGCAAACTGTATCAACAAGAAAGGCATGACATTAGCTGTGAGTATATTTGCAACACTCTTTGAATTGCCATGGCAACAATAGTTTTAATTATGGAGAGCCAAAATGATAACTTGTATATCAGATGTGGCTGGGTTTTCCCTGTGGACAAAACTCTGATTAGACATTTGAGAGAAGCTTTGTATGCGGATTTTCCTTCCAGGCTGGATTTTATTATCTTCTTTCACAGACAGCTGTTTTGCTCATGGTATGAACCAAGAAAACTAAAGAACTGGCTGAAGGTGCTGCTGGACAGTGGCCTTCAAGATGATGAACTGGACATTTTGTCTCCAAGGCAGCCTGGTGCACTAGTCACTTGGGCATATAAGAGCAGAGAGCTCTTGCTCTTGAGGGCTGCTATTGGCTTCCCCCCTCGACCACTAGAAATCTGAATATTAGAGTAAAAACTTGCAAGAGGTGTCGTAGAATAATCATCCCTGACAATATTCAAGATTATGCTGAGGGAGCAAACAAGTCATTCTATTGCTTTAGCAGCCATGGAAATTCATATAGCATGACAATGACCAAATGGAAGCTAGAGAGCAAATAATGTTTACAAACAAATAAGACTGACTCTGATAGAAGGAGCTTCTTTCCATTGAGGCATTTACTCTCCTCTATTTTTCGGTAGGATTCTCTCCCTGAACTCACCTCCAGGTTTAGGAGACCATGCCATATTGAAATCTTTCTGGGCTTCTTTCTTCTGAAAGATGTGGCGAAGCTAAATAATTTTCCCTGTAGGTAAACATAAATCATTGTCTACCTTTCCTGCTCCTTGAGTAGACCTTTTGATGTATTCATTAATTATGGCTGCTGTGTGGTGACATAGTGATGGCGGCTGGGCAGAATCACAGCTATGAGCTTCCCTTCAGCAGTGCCCCCTTTTCTGAAGTTAGAGTTGAATGATCCAACTCAGGAATAAAGAGGCCCTCCTCTTTTATGCTTTGCCCTCCTGAACTTCGAGAACTGAGGGAAATACTGCAGAAAAGGCAATGGTCTTATTACTGGGTACAAGAGAAGTGAGAGGTTAAATAAAGTCCCAGTGGGGTGATGGAGACCCTAAAATACATTGCCACTGCTCTCACCTCTGGCAGATGTCTCTGACCACTAGTAAAGCCTAGGATGAGACCTTGGCAATCAGCTCGCTGGGCTTGCTGACTTCACTAACAGTTCAGTAGTTGATCACGACCCTCCCTGTTGAGGGCATGTCTATGCTCATCTTCCTCAGAAATAGTACCATCATTTGTTACCACAATTTTAAAAAATCTTTTGCTATATTGAAAGTAATAATCCAGTTTTGTTTAGTGTTTTTTTTTTGGTAAACCCCACTTAATAAGTGATACGGTTTTTCAGTTGCTATTTGTCTGGATTCCAATTCAGGAAAGCTTGCATGTATGATTTTGATTTTGCTGTTTAGGGCAGTTAATTAAGCCTTTGTATGAAAGCAGAGGGGTTTGGTTTCTTGTTTGTTAGTTTAATAAGATTTTATGTTAAGAATGGTACTGCAAATCTGTCAGACTTAGCTTTGCTGCATATGTGTAGCTCTGTGCTTTGAGACCCTTGAAATGTCTGTTTTTAGGACATCGGCAGGGGGCTAATGAAAAGGCTTTGTTGATTTTAACGAATTGCAAGCCACTGTAGCCAAAATAAATATAATCTGCTTTTTGGATTAGTTGTCACAGATGATTTTACCTACTAACAGTGATTAAAGAACCCTAGTGGACTAGAAGCGTAGCTGCTCTCTGGTGACTCTTGCTAAAATAGCAATAAACAGAAGTAAATAAAGACTTAGGGCATTAGTTATCTTTAATAAACAATGACACCCTGTTTGCAGGCGGCAAAAGGTTAGAGGGAGAATAGGAGGACTTGAAGACCTACATAGTATACAGCAGTGTGACAAAAAGCAGTGAATATGTTCAAGAATGAAACATACTGGCTGGTGCTGCTAATATCACGTTGCTGTGCTTCATTAAGTAAATGTTCAAGATCCAGAGTGTTCCCTTCATTTCCTGCTCTTCTATCCAAAGCTACTCAGCCAATTGGACTCATTGGTGTTCTGCATTCATCCTGTAGTAGACTCTGGGAGCAAAGTTGAAATCCTGCAACTGTAGGATTACAGTATGAAAATTGAGGAAGTGTCAATTATTTGTGTAATTATTAACCTTTTAGCTGAAGTAATTCCATCCAGATAATGAACACAGAAGACTAGTGCCATATCCTTCCCAGAGTCTTTATATCCTGATGAAAAGAATTACTTGCCCCCTGCTGACATGTTTATCCCCAAATTTCTCCAAGAAAGCCATCGAGGAGACTACAGTTCGCTTCCATTTAAATTTCATCTGGGAAAAGGAAGATTTGTTGATGAAACCCTCCAACTGACTTTTGTAACTGATGGCTCTTAGCTAGCAGACAGCAAATATCAAATTTCTAAAGCTATCATCATTTTGTGGTATGTTAAATCATACTGAGTATTTAAGGTAATGAGAACAGACTGTATGCTTTATCCTAGCCTAGGACCTCAAAGCATGTCGTAAGAAGCACTTTCTCCTTCTGCTCTCTAAGGTGTATGTTATTGTTTCCATTTATATCAGATGTAGAAACATAGACCACATAGGGAGTTATGTTTAAGACCAAGAATAGAATGGAAGAGCTAAAATTCTGTGTCTCAGCCCCCAGACTATAACACCCTTATAGATGTATCTGTGCTATTGACTTCATAATACGTTTTCTCATTCCTAATTCATAAGACATTAGAAGAATACATATGTATTTGTATACATATATAGATACATATACATATAAATAAATACTTAGAACCAATATCTTTCTTGAGTTTTGTAAACCTTTTATTTTTAAGGTAACAGCTTTCAGATACGTAGATCATACCATACTTGGATACCAACTTAGTGTATTGGCAAAGCAAGAAACTTAAGTAGTATAACTTCTCCTAAACAGGCCAACCAGGCCAATTTTGTTAATCCATTGCAAAAAGTTTCTAAGAATGGTAAGTTGCTCTTTCCCCTATCTACTTCACCCACTTGACACAAGGTAAATATTACTCTCCCCCCAAGCCATTGGGAAAATTGCCCAATACCCTCTGGGGCAGTGCCAGCCTGTAGCCAGGCCATATACCATTAGTGTATTAGATCATACCTTAGTATCTCAGTCATTAGGCAGTGTAGAATAGTAGGGAAACACTTCTTTTAATATTAGGAGATTGGGCTTGAGTTTTAGCTTTGCCATGTACCAGCCATATGATTTTAAATTTCTCTGAGCATAAATTTCTTGATCTTTAAAATGAAGATAACGATACTTGCACTTTGTACCTTACAGGATTGTTGAGAGGAAAATATTTTGTAAGTTATAGAACACCATTGCAACGTGTGTATTTTCATTAGTCACATTTGCTTTTTCTTAGTTCAGGACTTTTTAATCTAAATTTTACTGAATCTCTTATAGAGCTCTACTGTTGAGTGGAATTAATCTAATTTTAACATCAGTCGATACCATGTCTTTTTTTATGAGATGTAAAAAAAAAAGTAGCATCAAATATTATGAAATGATGCTTATAATTAATGTAATACTTCATAAAAGCCAGATACACAAGTACATACACACACACACACACACACACACACACACACACACATACACACAGAGTTCACTTTGCTTTCCAGTCTTCTTGGGTGATTTTGACCTAATCTGGTGACAATGACACACAGGTTACAATTTGAGCAAGTTAAATAAAACAGTTACTCCACATTTTCTAAAGAACCATCACTTTTTAAAGTCAATGACAAATCCTGGCTCCATTTTTTAAAGAGGGGTCTTTATGCCTGAACTTTAAAAATTTGAGTAACACAGATGTGACAGTCCTAAGTTTTTTTCTTTAAATTGTCATCTCTTCCAAGATTCTTTCTTTTAACTAGCAAAAAAACCCCAAACAACCTACTGCCTGAATGATGCACAGCTTCAGCAAATCTTCCTGAAAAAAGCTTTGCTTCCATGTATCTCTGAAGTTGTCATTTGCAGCAGTTCTCCCTTACAGAAGGTTTATTTGGCATCTACTCATGGTAGCATAACATGATGCCAGAGACACCGAATCTTGGGCTTATTAAAACAAAACTTGATGCAATTGTTCTCTTCATTTCCCATGGAAGTCTTCTGTAGGTGTCTAGTGTTTTAAAATCAAATGAAAATATTATCTTATTATGCAGTTATATGCTGACAGGTGGGTGGAACTAGGAAAATACTTAGCTCTGCTTAAAATTCAAATTAAAGTGTAGGTCAGTGCTGTGGCAGTATAGAAGCACGATGAGACTCTTCCACACAGGACTAATTCAGAAGTGGAGTACATCACCAAAGAAAGGGTCCAACAACAGCAGAAAGAAGTGGCAATTTAGAGTTCTTTCAAAGCATTCTTTAATTTAAGTTTTTTTTTAAAAATTCACCATGTCAGTATTAAGAGACATTTTCATTAGAGCCCTGCTGTGAAAGCTGTGCCAACAGAAGGCAAGCTCTGACAATGCCTACCAAAGAACCTAAAAGGCCTGGCTGGTATAGGACTGACCAGCTTGTCTAAATTCAGAGAATCTCATCACCAGAAGGGTGGCTCTTTGGTAATGTTTATTTTTGGAAACAGAAAGCCAGGAAACCATCTAGTAAGATGTTGCAGGCTTATGTTTTACATTGGGTTGGGGAAAACCTACACTGATGAAATCACAGCTTTTTTTTAAAGTATTGAAGACATAACAAAAACAAAACACTTTTGTTTATTAGAAAACACGGTTAACCTAGCAACAAACTTACATTAGTAGGTGTTCACATTGCCCTTTTATCAGTATTATCCATCACCTGTTCAAACTCTTTGCAACAAGTAACCTTTCACCCAAACCAAAGTGCTGTACCCAAATGTGGCTCCATCTTACCAGGGCGTGAACATGTATCCTTCTCTCATAGATTCTATGTGCAAAGAGATTGGTTGTAGTTCAGTAAAGTCTTGAATTTTGGAGAAAAGTAGCTGAAGCAATGTGAATTAAAAACTGAAACTTGCTGTCCCCCAAAATTCTGACAAATTAGCCTTTCGGGGAGGGTATCTTGAAGAGTTCACAGATTCACAGAATTTGAGAGGTAGCTAGAACTACAGTGGCAATCTAGTCTAATCCATATCTAAAAAAGAATTCTCACTATAACATACCCAAACCATGGTCATCCAAACGTTACTTAAAGGCCTCCAATATAGGGAAACTCACTACCTCCTAAGGCTGTTCTTTTCAACTTTTGGATAGTTCTAATAGTTCTAATTATTAGGAAAGTATCCGCCCTGCCTAATGCTGTTCATTTCAACTTTTGGATAATTCTAAGAGTTCTAATTATTAAGAAAGTGGTGCGCCCCCCCAGATTGTTGCCTAAATTTGCTTCTTTACAACTTCTACTAGTAACAAGGTCATTATCTTGGAGTGTACACTCTAGCTCCATGAGGATGGACATTCACATTGACTAAAGGGATGAGAACCTCAATTAGCTGAAATGACATAACTTCTGCTTGGTCCCCAAATGTTCTGTGACTAGGGGTCGTGTCTAAGAGTTTTGGCCACTGAGCATCATGAAGAACAGAGTATAGTGGAGAAACCTCCCCTATTAGTAGACTACAAGACGTGTAGAAAAATTCCATTAATTCCCCATTCAATAAAGGCCTCAAGATAGATCTAATACCAGGTCTCCTTAGGATGGCCATCGAGCTTGGGGAGGAGGAAAGAGATCCTGTTTCTGCCCTCTGTGGTTAAAAAACAAGCCTTATCTTTTTTTCACATGATAGTTCTTCATGTATTTGAACACTAACTATGAGGTCCTTCCTGAGTCTTCTCTTCATCAAAACTATACATCATCAATTCCCTCAGTCACTCCTCCTAGATCATGGACTCAAGGTCTTTAACCATCTTCATTGTCCTCTGGATAGTTTATATCTTATCAGTGATTTTCCTGAACTGTGTGGCATTCATTTAGACTGTCCCCTTTTAAACTGATGTGAATAGGTAAAGTTTTAATGACACTGAGTAAGGATAATGTCAAAACATAGAGTAAGAAAAATTTTGAATTAGAAGCTACCTTAGAGATTGTTCAGCCTACTCCCTTGAGTTTACAAAAGAATTTGAGTGACAGATCAGGGACCAGAACCCAAATCTCCTCACTCCTTGTTCTGTATGTGTGTGCCCCACTTTCTTCACTGCACCCTTGATACTCAACTGGTAGTTTCTCATATTTGGAACATCTGGAGCTGTACGCTCCAATAAGAGTTAGCTTTCTGGGAAATGAGCTTTTTAAAGAAATTTTATCTCGTTGTGCACTTATCAACTTCACAGAATTTCTAGTTGGATTGAAGCAAATGAATGGAAATTGAGTAGGGGTTAAAGAAGAAGGTGATGAGCTTTCTGTATCTGGAAGCAGATGTAGAGTGCTGAGAAGAGAAGCTTGCTGATGTAGCAAGGAAGGGTTGCCAGTGATAAGAAGTACACTCTCCTACGTGAATAACAAGACAGAATTGTTTTCTAACTTTAAGGATTATATATTGTATAGTTAAATGCCTACAGACCATGCAGACATTTAGCACATATAACCTCCTACTGTGAAAAGGATTATGACAAGACTAATTTTCAAAATCACCCTTGTATACATTAGTAGTAGTTAGAAATAGTCAGCGTATCTTCTGAAATAAAGGATACGAGATTATATATCTAAAAACCTTGTAAATATTTCAAATAAACTTTGGAAGTATGTTTCCTAAAACAGGAAGTTTCCCAGGAGTAAACAAAATTAGCTCTCCCAGAAACTAATGTTTAGACCAGAGTTCTGAATGCCTTTGTAGATTTTAAACTTCACAAAACACATTCTCCCATAATTTAAAAAGAAAGACTTTAAAGAGTTCATAAATAGAGACATAAAAAGCATTTTGATATTTAATACAAAAACAGAAATTTGATGAACTGAGTGTAAATGAATCATAGACATAAGGATTACATTTTCCTTGAGTCTTCACAAGTTTAAAAATTGAAGGATTGGAAATATGGCAAAATATTTTTGGGGAGGAGGAGTTTAAAGAGGGATATATTTTTTTAAAAAGTTGAATACTACATTCCTATCACTGTGTTTGTTCATGGTGTTAAATTAGCTAAATCCTATTAAAGGAAATAGCCTGATCCTTCTCCATGTGAGATGGAAGTGAATATTCTACTTAGATGATCCTAGTGAATTTGAAGAAGGCAGAAAAATCTTGTGGCACGTTAGTAGTGGTCTACACTGAATACCTCTCTGAATAGTCAGGACCTGAGGCTGGGGAGAAATTCATTCATTATGGAGAAAAAAAATCTGCCAAGAACTATTGAGCACAAAGGAAATAACAGAACCCAACCAATGTTAAAGTTTCTGCTCCTTCTGTCTTATTTGTGTGTATGGTACAATGTGCACAAGAACAGAGAGAATAGTAGTTACATAGCCACATATTCTCATTCCTAATGTTCTTCCTGGGCAGATGGCCATGTAAATGTTTATATTGACTTTATTTAGAATTATGAAACTAATAACTGATGATAATGAATTCCTGCCTTTCATTTGGGAGTTATAAAGTGAATACAGAAGCTTGAAAAAGTATACAAGCCTAAGTTACACACAAGCACACACACACACACACACACACACACACACACACACACACGAAATGTTGTGAACACAGACATAAAGCAAATGGTTATCAAAACAAATGAAACCTAGGCAGCATGCAGTGGTCAGGGAGAGTAGAGTGTCCCCAGTAGACAGCGCAGGGGAATGCTTGAAAGGATAATTTTTCGGAAAGTCCACGTTTGAAGTGATGTCATGCTTTTCATTCTCTCAACTCAATTGCTTCTCTGAAGCTCATTCTATCCATTCTGATGTGGAGCAAAAATGTTACATCAAAGGTTAATGCTTGAATCTAGGCTGAAAGAGAGAGGCAAAGAGAGAAAGAGGGAGTGGGGCACACACGTACAGAGAGACCAACAGAGGGAGAGCGCAGGGAAAGAGAGAATCACAAGTACTAAAAGTTCTTAAAAGTAAAAGATAAAGGAAAATAACAGTCTTCCTCCCCTGACAGATAGTTCAAAAGGTAGCCCAGAGTTTGGATCTGAACTGTCACATTGCATACCAATGAGGATACTGTCGCTCTATGTTTCTTTTGAAAGCTTTTGATGTTGCCTTATGTGGGAAAGGGCATGTGGTATGATCAGCACGTCTAGTCCATAAGACATAGTCAAACTCCTGATCTATAGAAAATAGCCCTTGCTGATTTTTTCTCTCATTGTTACAATGATGTTTTCCCAAAACCTCCTTCTGAGACTATCTTGAGTTGATCTGCCCTTACCTCCTGAGATGATACCATATGGGAACAGAAGTTCATATTTCTTTTTACAAAGGGAGTACGGGTTTGGATTTAAATATGTATATATATTGGCTCTTATTTGGATTTGGAGATTGATTGTAAATGGGTAGAAAAAGGGTGGGGGAGGAGGCAGGAGGAAAAATGCATTTATTCTCCTGAGCAAGGGCAAAAGGAAGTAGATGTGGCTACAATGTTCCAACATATTCTAGTTTCTGCATCCATGCCAGGGATAAGGCAAAGGTAGGATGGCCATAATGCAATTAGGTATTCCATAGAGCACCGCTGAGCTGTGACCACTTGTCGAGTATATTGCTATTATAAATGGGATCCTCTTTCAGTTTATGCTTTGGAGAAGGTTTCTTCCCACTCAAGAAGTCTATGATTCTGTGTGATTCTGCATTGCCATGATCCTTGTACTCTTATAAATTTTTAAAAAGTGCAAGTTCATAGGTCCCTGCTATGTACAGAAGAATGCGGAATACCTGTTAGTCCTGTGGCTCTGAAAAATAATTTTAATCTCCATAGCCAGCCTGGGAGAATTGGAGCAAATATGTAATAATGCTGAGTGAAACAATATGTTTACTAGTGGGAATTTGAGGGAAGCACAAATATGGTGTTTATTATGGGCAATCAGACACACCTATTCAATAGGAGATGGTGGTTAGGAACTGACTATTCCTTATGCCTTCTCTTTGCTTACAGTTTTCTAGGGAGCCTTATAATATTCAGAAGAGGACAGAGAAGGAGACTTCCAGAGCTGAAAGGGTGAGTTCCTGTCACTTGCCTGATGACTAGATTCTTATCTCTTCTATCTGTAAAATGTTGTTGCTACCATCCATCTGACAAGTTACATTTGTGCATTTATAAAAATGTTGTTGGCTATGGTTCTGTCACCAGTACTGGCTTGGTACACCAAGAAGGAAAAATACCGGGAATGACAAACAGAGAGAAACTTGCAAGAGAGTTTGGAACAGATTACCTTGTTGGTTTTCCACAAGGGGTTAAAGTTTGAGAATGAACTCTGAACTGAGCATGGCATCTTGGAGACAAAACAATTTTGTTCTGGAGACTTTTAAAACATCTGAAAATTATTCTAGTTTACATGGTGAATACTCTCTTATTTCATGTTCATATTTATAGTTACTTCTGTTGAGAAAGGTTGGAAACTTTAGAAAATTTACAGTGCCATTCATGACTTACTAAATGACCTAGGGAAATTATACTATTAAAAAAGTGGATATATGAATACAGTTTTATTAGATTCATGGAATGAAACCCATTTAATAATCAGTACCAAATATGAAGCTGCTGTGCTGGGGTCAGCTACATACAAAAATGCTTTTCTAAAACTAAAGTAGCCCTGGACACCACATGATTCTGAGGCCATTTTTACTACATTCTAGGTTTGTTGTGCTGTTTCATGTTATAAGCTATTGACAAATTTTCTCCTGATCCCCTAGCAGTGCATCTCTTTTAAGCTATACAAAAGACATGTGAACTCACAGGCAAAAAGCCTTTGATTATGGCAGACTATGAAGGTAATTAACAAGAAACTGAATCAAATAGCAAACTTTCTCTGTACATACTAACAAAAAATGGCAGCCACCTTCCATACCACTAGGAAGTTATACTCATATATCCCTTTGATTCCCTCTGCTTCCTTTCCATAGAAGGAGGAAACCGTCAGTTAAGACTGATGGCATTCATGGAGAAACTCAAGATCTGAAGTTACTTACCTCTTGAGTTTCCTTCTCTTGAGTCCCAAGGTTGTTGACAAATGATGTTTTGGGGCCTGAGCCCAAGCCATAAAACTATATATAATGGCTGGGCCACATAAGGCCTGTCTCTTATGACTCTCATGGCCTTGCTTCTGGCTTCTGTCATCTGTTAAGTCTTATGGCTCATATAGCTGCTTTAGTCTAAGTCCTTATCCTTGTAAGCTTTCTCCATGGAATTGCCTTTTCCTTCCTAGTTAGTACTCACCCTCTCTCCTTTATGTGGTGGGTCTTAGTCTGTGGCACTTAACATTCTCTCAAAATCCAGGCACAAGGTACCTTAGGCGTCTTATTTCCCAAGACTTTCTCCAATAAGCAATAGTTCTGACTGTGTCAGAATTGCAGAAGAGCTACAATTTAGAAAAGTCTGGAGTTTTGAAAGTTTGAACTAGGGACAGAGACAGCTTGCTTATATTGCACAAACAAAATTAATAATTTCCTCAGAAAATATTACAAATAGTTTATTAATCTCTTGCCTAGTATCTATGATTGAGTCTCATAGTTTTGCTTACTAGTTTACTCATTTTATCTTTTAAAGATGGAAAAACTCATAAAAATAAAAGGATGAGAAGGGAGAAGCAAGTAAAAATTGAGAATGAGTCTGATACTAAAACTCAAGTTGATTTCTCCATCCTTATTTGACCAGAACCTGTGAAAGAGAATTTATTCAGTATTTTTCAGAATATTATCATTGTTTATGGAGAAATATGTAATATTGCAGTGGATTGGTATCAACATAACAATAGAACATTTATCCCAGTTTTTCCTTTCCTTCTCCATTTGGTATAACCATGGACCCTAAAAGCCTACATTAAAAAAAAAAGCAAGTCTATACTTTTTCTTATCCTTATGTAAAATGACACATTATTTCTCTATGTTAATTTATGTTGCCTTGCCTCCTGGTCCATAGTATGGAGAATCATTTAAAATTGTTGTATACTTTATAGTCAATGTTTAAAAAAATATGATGAATTGAAACCAAGATCTGGCACAAATGGAAACACTAAAGCAGATAATGTTCCCATATCGCATTCTTTAGCACAGTACAAGATGAATTCTATAATAACATTCCAGAATTTAGGAAAGTTCATCTCCTGTTTTGCAATAGTCATAATCATAGTAGTAGTTATATAATTCAGACATTGGCCAATAGTAGGCACATAGTAAACATTTGTGGAATTTAATTAATTTTGTCATTAGTCATTGAGGGCCCTGCTTATAGATCTATTACAAGTTCATTAAGTGCTTGTAAAAAAAGAAAAAGATAGGAAGAGTTTTAATGATAGAAGGTATCTGACCTGCCATCTTAGAACTTCTAGGATAGATATTCGAAACTGACAGTTATATACACAGCATAGCAAAAGAGATGATACATTTATGTTGAACTAAACACCTGCCTGTGTTTTGGACTTCACATGTGTGCTATTTAATTAATATCATAAGCTCTGAGAAGGTAATGGCCCTGCCTTTTTCACATATCTTACAGCATATGCAGCATAGTTAATTTTATAACAGCCAGTACAGTGTAAGCTGGTATCTGATAACAGTAAAAATCTTGTTACATTTAGTCAGTGAAGTACAATTTGTCTCCCTTTAAATGTAGAAAGCAGTGCTGTCCTGGTCTTCTGACATTGACATTGTAATGGAGTTGTGTATACATGAATTGATGGTGACCTGTTCATTATAAACCCCAAATTCTCATCTTCTGTTCAGTCTGGTGACTTCTGCTGAATTAATGAGAATTACATCTGTAGAGCCAAGCATGTGTTAGCATAGGTTAGTGAAAGTTTCAAGGAAGATGTCTGTGACAGATTTTCCTTTAATTCATTGGCACACTTGTAATAAAGCTAATGAATGGAAAGAGCTACACATTTTCAATTAGTAGCATATATTGAAATCTTAAAAACAATTAGTGGTTGAAATAGTTTATAGTTATTTTAAAATGCTGTTTCCATTTTGTAAGGCTCTTCATGGAGTTTGCTTTGGCATTGGGCCATTTTGAGGAAGAAGAAAAAGAGAGAGAAAAAGCTGTGATTCTAGATACATGTGTATTTCCACAGAACTTTTTTCAATTTAGAGTAATATTGTGCTTTTACTGCTCAGGTTTCAGCAAACCTGAATTTCTGATCCTTATGCAGTACAATTTTCTTTATCTGGCCTTAAAGCCCAAGTCTATTCAGACTCCCTTGCTGTGTAAACTGCTCAGAAAACAAGATTTCTCCACCATCTTCATCAGAGAACAACGCTCATCCCTTTGGAATTGTGTGCTTATTGGACAAACCCAGTTTGGTGGTTCATACAGTATGGTTCCCCAGCATATTTGAGCGCTCAGCTCCTCTTTCAGGGAAGGGCACTGAGATTACATGGCCAGATATGCAGGTTTGTGTAGGTCAGGGTTTACCCTATTCAATTGAAAAACAGTTATTATGGCCTCTGACACTTGACACTTACTAGCTGTGTGACCCTGGGCAAGTCACTTAGTCTCGATTGCCTTAGCAAAAAGCAAAAGAAAAAAACCAAGTTATTAAATTATTGCTGTGTTCTGGACACTATCCTGGACTCTGAAGGAAAAAAAAGGTAAAATTCTCCTGCCCTCATGGAGTTTATGTTATAGTAAAGGGATATACCACAAGCACAGTAGTTATCATTTAAAAATTATTCATAAGTTCATTAGACAAGTACAAAACACACACACACACACACACACACACACGTGCTCTCGCTCTCTCTCTCTCTCTCTCTCTCTCTCTCTCTCTCTCTCTCTCTCTCTCTCTCTCTCTCTCTCTCTCTCTTTCTCTCTCTCCTAAGATGATTCTGTGAGGTTGAATTGTATTTTCATGTCTTTTCTATCCAAACAGCATTCAGTATAAACTTCAGAGAAAATCTAAAGTAATATTTTCAATAAAGTGTTTTTCACATTGTAGGAGAAAATGAATAAGGTGAAAGCTTAATGCTGAGCCTTTTAAATAGCACTCCTTGTGATTTATTATTCTCCTTGGGATTTTAGTCACAGCCTTAAAAACTTAATAAAAAAAAGGGAAAAAAGGAGATTCTTTCCTATGGGCTAGTTTTAACATGCAACTAGAGTGGTGAATTTGTGCAGAGCATTTGGACAGGTTAATCTTGATTCTCTGTGACTTATGTCCTTGAGAGTAAGACTGTGAACAGGAAACAGCAAAAAGTTGAGAGCGAGTACTGTAACATGCTAAGGAATATTATACTGCTCACCCAATTAGTTGAAAACCTTGGGTTATAAGGTTCTGGCAACATGTCAATTTATTTTATTTTTTATATATTCTACTTCAGGGAGGTTTTTCTCTCTCTCATTTATTATCATTTGTATCCACACTGGTGAACCACATGTCTCTAAGACTCTGAGATGCTATAATAATATTAGGGAGTCTTCTTTTGAGAAGAAAATCCAATTGTTCAATGAAGCAGGTAGAAGGTAGCAGAGAAGAGCTTATTTCTTGGATATTCAAGTCAGCTAACTATACTGGCAAAGAATTAATGTGGCCAGCACGCACCACACTTGTTCATCTTGAAGCATGCTCACAAACTGCAGCAAAGCCCGCCATTTCTCTACAACGGTTTCTCGGTTCCAGCCGCTTGATCACAAATGCAGCATCTCCTCTCCTAATGCTGTGCAGGTTGATAAAACAGTTGCCGAGCCGGAATCCCTAAAGAAATTATTAATTATCTGGTTAATGTGCATCAGGCTGTGGGAGTGTGAGATTAATCACCAGTGCTGGGATGAGTTGCTGAAGTGGATTTTGGTTTTTTGTCTCCTGTCACTCGGTAATGGCTTTTCCTTCCTTCACCATCAGGTGAACAGGTGCGGAGATGCTGTATTTTCATTTTCCTGGAGTTAGGAACAGCCGGTGGCCAGGAGATGCCTTTTTCTCAGTCCTGCTGCATGAGCAGTTTACAACATGGAGTGTGCTACCTACTCAAAATGTTCCAGCTGTAGGACATTCTCTTAACATGACAGGCTCTATCTCAACCTTCTCTGGGTTGAGTAGGAACACACTCAGACTAATGTGTGTGCACCTATACACATATAAACATAAATACATAAATGCCCACCCATATATAAAAAAAGACTTTAAACATCTACTCTGTCACTGGATGCTGTAAAACAGAGATCTAGGAACTTGGTTTTCCAACAAGATTTTAATGAATATATTTTAAATATAATTGGTTCGCTTGGTGTGGTGTTACTTGCTTGTTTCTGGGTGTCTGAATTAAGTGGTCTTAATATAGTGAGTCTGCAGGAGTGGGAGGCCAGCAGATTGCCTAAGGAAGGGTCAGCTGCCCCTGGTCAAACTCCACATAACTATGAGTAATGGGATTGGGCCCAGGAGTTGATCCTGCATGTTCCAGCCTGGGTGAGATAGGGTGACCTAGCCTAAAATACACACACACACACACACACACACACACACACACACACACACACGCACACACACACACATACACACATGCACATGCACACGTACACACACACTCATATGTCTCTGTGTATATGTATTCTATGTGTATATATATATGATCTCTGTATGTGTGTTTGTAATGTATATATATGCACACATGCATATGTAATATGCATGTATACAACACTCTCACACACACACACACACACACACACACACACGTACACACACACACACACACACACACACACAGAATGTCCCAAAACTCTTAGTGCACTTTGAAACTTTAGTAGCTTAAGCTTACAGATATTTGGGACACCCACTGCACTACTGTGTGTGTGTATATAATTGATTTCCTTTGTATTATATACAATTTTATATATTTCATTTTTGCATTTAAAAACATTCTGTGAAGGTTCATGTGCTTCACTAGACTATCACAGGAGTCTATGACAACAAAAAAGGCTAAGACATTGTTCTATAAAGGAATAATTTTAAGATGTTTTGTTCATTTATTTTATTCTTGAAATGAAAGTTCCTTTGCTGCATCTGCAAGGAAAAGAGGTGGCTCGTGGTTGTTCCTTTTAAAGAAAAAAAAAGGGAAAAGGGGTAAGGAAGAGTTTGTCATCTGTCACTTCATGGTTTTTGTATAAGATTGAATATTCAAATAATTCCCTAGACTTCTTGCTTTCCTCCATTTTTCTCTCTTAAATCCAAGTTTAAGGAAGTAGCTTTGTTCAGGTTGCTCTCCAGTGTGTGTCATAGTCTCCCCGTTAAGATAAGTTTGTTTCTAGAGTGTTAATCTTTATGAGAACAAATCTAACATGGACTTTATGGAATAAGTAGTAAGGAGGGTTAGATATAAGCATTTAATGAAAGAATGCTGTGCAAGGCATCACAGAAACCACAGAATAGTCATGAGATGGTGATTTAAGGACAAGTTTCATTGGTCAATGGAGGCAATATTTCCTAATCTCCCATTTCATTAAGAAAAGACAAAATGGTCTGTGTAGCATCAGCCACCAATGATGCAGCTCACTGTAGTTCAGATGGACTTCCCTGGATCTGATCTAATGCCCTAAAAATATCCTACATTCTCTGGCCAATTCTGCTTATTGTTGTTGTTCTTTCCATTTTGGAACGTTCCTAAGGCCTTGAAGGTGCAAGTGTTTGGGGTGTATACATATATGTGCATGTATGTATGTGTGTATACTTACACACACACACACACACACACACACACACACACACACACATATATATATATATACATACATACATATATGTTTTTGTTACTCATTTGCATTTGCCAAGTCTGAGGAAGATAGTTATTCTATCAAGTTGAATAAATAGTGATGAGTTAACAACCTTAGTCCTATAGGCCTGGGGAATATATTCAAGACCTGGAGTGAAAGCCAGTCTGAATGAGTGAAAAGTTCAAATTATAGATTCTTTAAAGACATGCGGTTTTACGATTTTCAAATATGAATATTGTGACTAAGGCTTCCTCTGTTAACAAGAAGCATTTTTTAACCCTTAGCAAATAAACTGGATTACTGAACTTGTCCTACCCTCTTCTCTTTCAGTGTCTAGGACTAGGAAGTCTTTTATGGTGGAAACACACTCTGCCTGCTAAAATCTTTCTCTTCTTTCAAGTTCCAGCTTAAGTGCTACCCCCTTCCTGAACTATTTCCCTTTATCTGCTGCCAGAAAGCTCATCTTGTATACCAATTTGTCTAGACCCCTGTTGGTTCCTTATTACAGTCATATCTGTTTGAAAACCTGTCTTTCTTCCCCACCCTCCTTCCCTTTATTAGATCATAAATGCCTTGAGATCTGGGACTATGTTGTTTTCATCTTTGAAGAAAAATTTCCTAGGATAGTGGCTTGCACATAGTAGTTGCTTAATAGAATTCATTTCAGTAGTTAAATTGAATGGAATAGTTCATTGAATATTAAAGTAAAAGTTTAACTCTGCCTGTCTTAATGAACAAATCAAATCCATTTCTAATTAGCATCTAATTGCATGTACTATTCTCCTATCCTTAAAATATTCACAGTTGGTTCCCTTAAATAGGTTAAAACAAGTCTCTTGTGTAACAGTTGTGCTCTGGACCTTTCTTCCAGAGCTCATGAGCAGGCTGTGGTGTATCTCTCTCTCTCTCTCTCTCTCTCTCTCTCTCTCTCTCTCTCTCTCTCTCTCTCTCTCTCTCTCTCTCTCTCTCTGTATTAGTTTGAGCCACCACCTGCTGTGCTCCCCCCATTTTAGGAACTTGTGACCACCCCTACCTCTTCCATTTGAACACTTATTAGTTGGCTTTAATGAAGACATATTTTTTTCATAGCAATAGCAAGAACAAATATACGAGTGCTTCCCCTGATGCCTTTGGAGCATTCTCTCCCCATACCACCTCAGTTTCTGAGGAAGTAGGCTCAAAGTTTAGCACAGTTCCTAAATAGCTTTGGTCTCACCAAGTTCCCATTGCTGCTGGTTGAGTCCTTATTTCAGCTTCTGTTGGCATGGGTTCAGAAGGTCACTCCTAAGGATCCTTTTGTTCCTTGGAGCATTGATTCTGGGCTGGCTGCAATACCTGGCTTGGATTTTGACTTCTAGATACCTGTGACTCGATTTCCCATAGTTAGAGACTTCACTCTATGCACCTAGCACAGAAAATAATGAATGAACAAGCCAAAAACTGTGGCCTATTTCTTGGGGGCTATATAACCTTAGAAGGGAAGAGGGCTTGGAGGTTTTTAATCCTACAGCAGAGTCTTTCACCAGATGCTATGAGTGAAAGAAGGAGTTACCATGCTGTCTCATTTGGTTGGGAATAGAGCAAAGGGAGAATTGGCCAGAGTTGATTCAGGCCTTTCTAAAGGTGCTAAAAGTTCTGTCTACTCAGTTGAAAAAGGAGTTTCCCAAACACATAGTTAACTAATTAGAATTACAGAATGCATACACATACATCATGGACTCTCCAAGTCACTTCCTTTTCATGTCATCAAGATTCTCCCAGAAGCCATCTCCCTAGAATCCCCTATGGGGTCTCTGCATGTGCCAAATCCCCATTATGTCTATGCTTATAGAATTTACAAAGTGAACTTCAAGTCAAGATGAGTTTTCATAACATATGAATTACTGAATTCTGAATTAATGAAAATTTCCTTTATGTAAGGAGATGATCTTCTCAAAACCATATCAGAAAAAGCATTATTGCAGATAATTTATTGTGTATGACTTAGCCCAGTGGCTGGCACACAGTATGCACTTAATAAAAGTTTCTTGACTGACTGACTGGATGGCTGCTAAGCTTATTGTGGAAGAAGAAATTATAGGGGAAGGGGAAGAGAATGACAATTCAGTTCCAAGCATCCCAATTCTATGTTAGTGCTCTGCTAGGTATTAGGATTTTAGAAACCTTTTAGTCCTCAGGGTGTTGGTAAGTGACATGAACTTCCAAATCTCCATTCCTGCCTGGGAATTGTTGGGACATACAAAAACCCGTTTTGTGTTTCAAAAATCCTTGCAATCTAATAGTCATTCTACTGTGGCAGCTGTGTGGAGTGGGAGGGGCGGAGGTGTGAGGTGAGGATGGGGTGATTCACATTAAACAGTGTTCTAGGCTGCACTGTTTAGAACCTGAATCTCTGTTGTTTGGGTTGCTTCCCTTCTTAGGGCTTCCTGAGCTCTCTCTGATAAGTAAAACTAAAATTCCTTTTTCAGCTTAGCAGTTCCCAAGAAAGATGAAGAGATAAAGTGGAGGAAAGAGATATAGGAGGGAGACTAATATCTTTAGGGAAAAAAGAAGCTGTTGCTATTTATAAGGGACAATCGATATGATTATTTAATATTCTCACATTGAATTTAAAGAATACAAAAAGTGTCATGTAAACTGAAGTTGGATAAAAATTAAGATTAAGCCAGTTGTCTCTCCTAGTTTGAATTTAATCTACTCTGTAATCATTTTAGTCTGCAGGTAGAAGATGTTTTCAAGAGTATAAATTGTAGTATAAAAGATTTGTGAGAAATATACCTATAGAAATATAGAGGTAGGTTTTATTCACCAAAAGAATTGAGGAATTAAATTCTACTGATGATCAGTTGGAAAATGATTTGGAAAGTTACATTAAGTCCTCAAGATAGTTGTATTTGTTTTGTTTTCTCCTTCTTCCTTCTCTTCTTTCTACTCTTTTTCTTCCTCTTTTTCCTCTTGTCTCCTGTCTCCTGTCAACCTTCTTCCACTGCCTAGAAACAAATCCCCAAGTGTTCAAGCAATAAAATTGATCTTATGTAAATTTACCTGGGGAAATTTTTGTACAATAATCAGTGACTGATAGTGAAATGTCTTCTGTGTTTAGGAGAATAGAAACATTTTGCACTCTGGTATGGATTGGTTTTTAAATGCAATTTAAATTAAGTTATGAGGCAGCATGGCTTAGTTGGTAGAAACCTGATCTCTAAGCTTGGAACACCTGGGTTCGAGTCCCACCTCAGACACACATTAGCTGTGTGACCCTGGACAAGTCACTTAAACTCTGAGTGGCTCTAGGCAACTCTCTAAGACTATAAATTACAGATGAAGGGCCAAACTGTATTCATGGAGAGTGTTTCCTCATCTTAGAGTTCCCTATACTAATAAACAATAAATCTAATAATGACCCTTAATTTAATTAAGACATTTGGAATCCCCCAAACCTAAAGGTCTGAACAGAAATATCCTGGCTCCTAATTGAACTTTCTTCAACCTTTATTCCCCAAGATGCTTCTTATTTTTCCTGGATGGACTTTTCTCTCTTCAGAATCTCTGAACTGTTTCCCAGATATATACTAGCCCAAATAACCTTAGAAGGAATTTTGATGGTATAAAACAAGAAATATTTATTAAATCTCTCATTGCTATATTAATAAGAGCTGTTACTATTAATATGGTTTTTTTTTCCAGAGCATTGTGCTTGATCTTGGAAGAGGTATACAGTTTAGATAATTCCCTGTCTTCTAGAAGCTTACAGTCTCCTAATAGGATAACAGCTATCCTTTCAATGTTCTATTCCCTGCTGCTCCCTCTAGCATCATTATAAATGGAAGACCAAGAATCAAATATTGCTTTTAAATGGTATGACTTTTTCCCTTTGCCCTTCCTACTCCATAGTCATAGACTTCATTTTGCCCAAATGTATTTGAATGACAGTAACTGGTATCTTATATATAGCCAGTCCTTTGTAGTTTGCAGACATTTTCCCCCATAAGCCTCAGAACAACTTTGTAAAAGGAAGTATTACAGTTATTATTATTCCCATTTTAAAGATAAGGAAGTATAGACTAAGAGAGATCGTGACCTCTGTTGGTCACACAGCTGGTACCTGTCAGAGTTAGGCATGAAACACAGATTTTTTGGACTTTAGGTCCAGCATGTGACCCACTATTTCATGCTCCCTTCTTTTGAAAGCTAGATTAGCTGTGAATTATTCACATGTTTCATAAACGGGTACTTCAGGCAGCACATGCTCCATGGTAATGTCATATGGTACTTATCACACAGTAGCATAATATTATGTTCTAGCCTTCTATATTCTGAGAGGTCATTTAAACAGATATTGATAGACAAAGTAATATTGAGAGACTGTAAAATTAAAGCCCAAACAAATAATTTGCCACCTTTCTTGAAGTATATAGAAAAGAATATGATAATTTTCTATAATTAAAATATGCACCATAAAGTTGGCATTTAGTCCTGGGTTCTGTATTACAATGGGTATTCATAAGTGCTTATTCATTGATTAACAATATTCCATAGCTAGTTGTGGCTGGAATGGCTTTTGGCTGATGGAGTTCTCGGCATTTTTTTATTTAGTCTAGTGAAGAGAAGACATTTTTCATAAGTACAATTTAAGTCTCTCATGAACCTTCTCTAATTTCCTCATTTCATGCTTCAGCTATGAGCAGGGATGTTGAGATCATCCCCACCAGCTGGAGGTGGTCAGAGAGGGGGAATCTACTCATCTCCATCCCTAATGCCCTCCACTTTTCTGCTGAGAAACCCACCAGCTGAAAAGCATTCACCACAGTGATGTTCCAAGTGATAACAATAAAGAGTTCACATTGATATAGTACTCCACTACTTAAAGTGCAATTCAACCCAAATTTCCCTTGCTGAAAATTAAGTCAGAATCACAGAATTTGACAGAAGGTAACCTAAGGGACATTTAGTCTAACCCATGTGTGAAAGATGGTGGGTGTGAGCTTGCTTTACATTTGACAATCAACTGCAAAGAAGATTTGGAACAAAGGATGTCATCAAATCAATGTATGATCAAAAAGTAAGACAGGCTTACATGACCATGTAGCAAGAGCAGGGAATAGCATGCAGACAGCCTGTGTGCTTCATTGGCATTCTTACAATGTTAGGATAAGGTGTGGGATGCCCCCCAGTACATTGAATGGACTTTCTGTGGCAGATTTATGGGAGGACATGGACAAAGGTTGTATATGATTTTGTTGTTCAGTCGTGTCTGATTCTTCAAAACCCCATTTGGGGTTTTCTTGACAAACGTACTGGAGTGGTTTGCCATTTCCTTTTCCAGCTCATTTTACAGATGAGAAAACTGAGGCAAACAGAGTCAAGTGACTTGCCCAGGGTCACACATCTAGTGTATGTCTACGTTTGAACTCATAAATATGAGTCTTCCTGATTCCAAGCCCAGTGTTCTATCCATTGTACCATCTAGCTATCCCTAGAGGCCTAAGATGGGCAGGTATAAATCAGTTGTGATATGCACTACTGGAAGGAACATCCATATAGATAAGATCCGAGGGCCATTTGAGTGAAGAGAATGCTAAATATCTTTGGGACTCTGAAAAAAAAATTATATAAGAGGTAGTAAAACCATTGCTTTTTTTCACCTTAAATTAAGGAGATGAGATCCCTGGGGTCACTATACATGCCAGGGCTCCTTATTTATGACTTAATGGTCTCCATTTCTGTTTGAGTTTGACACCACTGAATCTGACGTTATTGAAACCTTACAATTCTTTACTTTCTCTTTTATCCTGTGCGCAAGAAAGTGGCCATTTCTTTACCATCCCAGTCCACCCCTTTGCTCTCTCTCTTCCTAATGCACTTCTGTTGGCTTAAGTCACAGAATTTTAAAGTTAGAAGGAACTTCACAGGCTGTGTTGTCATAACCTAATCATGGAATCAGTAAGTAAAACCCAGGAAATGTGGTATTAGTGAATTAAAGATGGCTTTCCGTGGTCTACCTCTGGTGTACTGCTGTTTGTAAGCCTAGTTTTTGTTGTTGTCGTTTGTTTCTTTGGTCACCAGTAGTAAGCTGGCGATTGTTAAATTTGAGCTGTAAGAATAAACATTCTAGAAATTTATTTCATTTGCCACACAACACCTTCCAACTTATACTGTTTCTTATATTCTTATACTTATATATACTTATTTCTTATATCCTATACTATTTCTTCTTGGAGTTATTATATGATCTCTATGAGTCTGGGATATAGTTAAATGTTCATGGAGTTTCCTCCAGTGTACACTCTGATATTTAAAGTATAGAGACAGAGCAAATGAATCGTAATTATCTGGGAGCTCCTAGTGTATCTGGAGGTACGTTAGTGGATCAGGTAGGTTTAGAGTTTCATTATATAGCCTTCCCTTCCTTTTTTCCTTAAAGCATCAAAGCCTTTATGATCTGGGGCCATAGTCTCAACATAGATCTTTTGATGAATTTTGTGGTTTGTGGTCTAATTATGCTCAGTTCCATAACTGTTTTATGGGAGCATTACTCCTCATACTCAGGAAACTTTCAGATGTCAAGATTCTGAATGTCAACTTGAGTAGACAGTGGCCGTTCCTCCCAAGCAGTTCAACAAGCCTGATGTATTGACATGTAAGTATTGAGATCTTTGTATGTTTCTGATATAACATTCAAGTATCTAGAACTGTGGGCTGTCAGCTGGAAGACACTGCTGCATTGTTAGGAATAAGTTAGTTTCTATCCTTTGACACTTTTTGATATCTCTTGATCATTAAGGGCTGGAATTGAGTGAAGAAAATACTTATAGGGCTCTTATGTGTCTTTTTCCTTATATCCAATGAAAAAGTTTAAGTGCTTAATGGCTTCTAATTCAGAAGGAAAATAAAAACAGACTGTGCTGGGCAAGTCCATCATGCCATATGGGAAGGATAGAAGAGATGGTAGGAAAAAGTCCTAAGTGGAAAATGCAGTTCCCATAAACAAGATAAGTTAAATAGTCTAGCATTGACCTCAGTTGATGAAATAATAGGTTGTGCCCCAAAATATCTGCATTCAGGAACCTGACACATTTTAGGCAACTATGGCTACTAGTCTTTCCAATCTTCTGGGTGGATTCACTGACTTCTGCCATTCTCATTGACCTTCTTATATTAAAGACAAAATTTTCCTGCCTCCTTATGAGCTCTGAGTGTATGAAGTAGGCATAGTTGCATGGGCACACAAAAGGATGACAGATCGCCAGTAGAGTTCACAGCCCTAAGGCTTCATTCAGCCCCTGATCACTTATAGTGGCAATTCAGAAGACTCCGCCTGGAATGCAGAGAAAGAAATGGGTTACCTGCTTTCCTTCTCAGTGGCCTTCATCAGATGGGAACTGACAACTCTCACCTGTGTAGATGGCTTTAGATGATTTGCTTTTCAAGGATAAAAACAGTGGGTTGAGGAGCAAAATTAAAAGCCCACTGTCATAAATCTGCCCCTGTCAAATAACAGCTGAAGGGTTATGAGTAATGGAAATACTGCTCCAGTTGTATGTCAAAATCCATTGTTAATGAGAATATTTCTTTAAGTCAATATATTCCAGATATACCTGTGAGTGCTACTAGTGAATGTGATTAAGTACTCATTTGGAAGCAAAATTAGAGTAAATAAATTGGAGCTAGTTTATAGTTAAACCTAGTGGTATGAACGAAGGCATAGGATTTGATTCTCAGTTCTGGCACTAACTTGTTCAAATTCGTAGGAAAGTTTATTAACCTTTCATTGTCTTTTATAGGCAATCTCTGACTTGCCTGACTCTTAGTTTAGAAAGCCCTATACAGAAAATGTGTGCTTCCCCCCACCGAAAGAAAAAAAAAAGAAAAAAGAAAACCCTTGTCCCCTTCCTCTTCCTCCAGATTCCAAAATCTTCATTTCTAACTGTTGTATCCCCTTTAAGATCTGTTCCCTTGCCCTCTAAATCCATTAGATTAAAGTCAGGCTAGTCCCTTAACACCCTCTCCTGGGTCAAAGGGAAGCCCTGGTGTCAGTGGTGTAGTCTCTTCTTGCCACAGGGTTGAAGTGGATAGAGATAGAATCTTGTTGCATAAATTGAAAGTTAGAATGCATTTTCCTATAGAAACTCTGTTATTTATAATTGCTAGGTTCAATAATATTATTGATGCTAAACTTCAGCAACCCTGTGTCTTACTTGGACTTTTGTGGGAGCTTCTGTTAGAAATGAAGCACCATCTTTAGTAGTGTTCTTAACTTGCAAATGTCTTATAACCCAGCTGAAGAAAAGAGATTGTTTTTTTCCCTCCTTGGGGTACTAGTAGATTAAGTTTATAAAGTGGCCCCCCTCCCAAATCTTAATGATTTTTTAAAAAGTGGCTAATGATGAATAGTGAATCCCATGGATTGTATAAGGAAATGAACATGCCCAATGATACTGGGGAAATTTGAACCCTTGCCTGGTGATAACAAAACTAAGTTTAGTAGTCATTGTTGGAGTTGGGGGTGGGAGCAGAGGGGGGAATCTATCTCACTTTTTAAAAAATCAAATGAACAATTAAATGAATGAATTCTCCAACTCATACCAACAAGAAAAAAAGTAAGGGAGTTATTTTTTGGTGAACTGAGGTAATATGACACTAAAATAACTGTTAATAATGACACCTTTTATTTAGAATGAGTGAGGTTATTTGACACATTTGAGCCTTGAAAGAACTTTCATTCATTTTACTTCTTCCCCTTTTTCCCCTCTATCCCCACCCCACCTGTTTCTGCTCCCTTGCTGATCATGCACTTGGAGGTTTGATTATATCTCATCATTTTACACTTTGCTGGGAAAAGCCTATGTAAATGGGCTGTAACTAAGGCTTTTGTGAATTGCATTCATTAACTTTTTTTTCCCCAGTGCTTATGCTCTTATCACCCTAAGAAAGGATAGCTTAACAAAAATGATGTGCAGCATCCTAACCCCTTTTAAAAAGCAAGGTAGAGACACTGCACGTTGGCGCAGCTTATATACGGCAGCTCTAGAAACAATTAATTTGTGTGTGGTCTAGGCTTCTCCTCCCCACCCACACCCCCCACTTCTACCTCTTCCATTTCTTTCTGGAGTTACTTGACAGACCTCACATTCCCCACCACTGATGACAGCAGAATCAGACATGAAAGTCCATCTTAAACTCTCTTAGTCCCTTCTTCATTCCCACCTTGGAAAACGTCCTTTCATCTTCTCCTATGTTCCTAAACATGGCAACAAGCATGGCTCTGCAACAGATGCAATTCTTTCTGGGTCTCTAGGTAACATTTTAACCTGTGTAATGTTCACAGCACAGCATCTTAAGTAATATTCCAGGAAATACGCTGCTGCTTGTTAAAAAGGATAGGACCCCAGAGATGCCTTTAAATATGCCTGTAAAGTGAGAGGTGCCAAGAGAAAGATAATATGGCTGATTATAGTTATTTACCTTACATTTTCATTCGCCTTTAACTGGGTGTAATTTAGGGGCATGAAATCTCTTATTGGAAGTGTATTTGCATTAAGCAGCTCTAAGCAACCATGAAAGTGCAAAAACTGAAAAATTGACAGACTGGGTTCCTGGAATCCCAAAGTAGCATTTTTGTAATAGGCATACAAACAAATCGAATAAACATGTTTTGCTTCAACGATTTAAAGAATATGGTCTTTGGAGTAATTTGTCTTTTTTTAACTATCATTTCTAACCTTTTCATTGCCTATCTCTAGTTTGCAGCTCTTCCTAACAATCTGCAGCAATTTCCAAACCAGCTGTTGGTGTTACTTAGCTTTGTGCTTTTGTTTAGATTTCCATGAGCTATCAAATCAGTCTATAAAGGGGATTACCTGGATGCTGTTGTTTCCCCAGGTTGGCATTGAGTAGTGGGTCTGTTTTTTTCCAAGATGGTTTGTTTTATACCAAGTATATTTGAAACACTGCCATGAACCTAAATCATGTAGTTCATTCTAAGTATAAAGGAGCTGCTTCCTTTGACATGACCCAGTTCCTTCTCCCCAAATAATAGTAATAAACTGAATTTCAAATCTATTGAAAGTTTAGCTTTGTGGGTTTTTTTAGGAATGAGCAAACTTTAATATGGACTTTTCTGCAAGGAAAATTTGTTGCTATTATATTTAACCTTTGATCAAGAAAAGAAAAAAATCATCCTTGATCAAGTCTTTAAAAATCATGTCATTTTTATTCCTTGGAAATAATGAAAAATAAGTTTAAAAATTCCAAAGTGATGCAAAAGGGGAAAGAGAAAAGTTTCATGTGTAATCATCAATTCAAGAGACAGAATAAAGATCTTGTTCTGAATGACAGTAGTCAGTTGGGCCTTTTTGTCACATTATTTAGACCCTTGACTTTAGCATGGTAATGAGAAATTGCTAACTTCAAGTTTATTTAAAAATAAGTTTTCCAGTATAATATAATATATTTTCCTTGATTTCTTGCTCGCTCTCTCTCTCTCCTCTCCCAAGATAATAAATTTTCATTAACATTTGTCAGGCCATGTTTAAGTAATGTTTTCTGTAATATATCTGTCTTCAGGAGAGACATTGACTTGAGGCTTGTCTTTGCCAAAGAGTAACCTGTGAGCTTTGCTGATCTGAGTCCCTTTACTGTGTTCAAATCTTGTCAAGGAAGACTATTCATATCCTTCAAAGGATAATTGTATCTCTTAATTAAAAGAAATCCAGAAATCCTCAGAGGTGACTATGGTATTTTAACTGGCCCTCCCATTTTCTTGCCATCGATATAGACCAAGAAAGTCTTTTAAAAATCTTATGTCATTTTTATCTCTTAGAAATAATGAAAAATAAGTTTAAAAAAAGCCAGAGTGATGCAACTTGGCCTCACTGAAGAAAAGGGCGAAGAGAAAAGTTGCATATGTACTTGAGATCTTCTTTCTATTTCCTAAGTTTTTTGATTGTGATACATATCATTATTTTTCAAAGCATGTAATAATGACATTTTATAGCATTTACATAATGCTTTAAGATTTACAAAGTGCTTTACAAATATTATTTGATCCTCATGACAACTATGGGAGGTAGATAGGATTGCTATTCCCATTTTACAGATGGAAACCGGCAAACTTGCCCAGGATCACACTGCCAGTAAGTGTTCAAGGCTGGATTTGATGTCTGGTCTTCCTGACTCTAGCATTCTATCTGCTGTGCTACCTAGATGCCTCTTTAAAAGACTGATGAATGTTGGAGCAGCTAGGTGGTATAGTGGGTAGAGCACTGGCCCTGAAGTCAGGAGGACCTGAGTTCAAATCTGGTCGAAGACCAAGCACTTGATATTTACTAGCTGTGTGACCCTGGGCAAGTCACTTAATCCTAATTGCATAAAAGAAAGAAAGAAAAAGATTGATGAATGTTAATTAAGCTTTGTGTACTTACTTTCAAATATAACTAAGTGTATTTTTAATAGTGGATAATTTAAGACTGAAAACATTTAGCAATTATTCCATCAATGTTTGGAAATAAACGCCAGGCACCTTTTATTTTTCTAGTCTAGACTGTAGGATTTCTTCCACATGGGACTTCAAACAAAGTAATAAGAAATTATTTAAAAAATTTTAAAACCCTCACACAAAAAGGAGTTTTTTTAAAAGCAATTAAGCATGAAAATATAGCTGAGGAAGACAATCACACTTTCCATATAAATATAGCCTTTTGAACCCACTTAACTTTCTAAGTTTGGCCTATTAATTGCTAGAGACAGGTATGGGTAGATGTAATAAAGACATAACAAATAACTAAATAAATCAGAGCTGTACCGAGACTTTTAAAAGATATGTTTTAGAAAAAAAAATTTTAATTAATAGGGATTTTGTTGTCAGGCTAAAAGAGACTAAAAATAAACAGCTGTACAGTACTTCATTAAAGCTGCCTGCTTGGAGTGATTTTCCCATTGATTAGTCTCAGGGCTAATGCTGGTTCATTCCTCATTTCATTGCTAATTAACATCAGCTCTGCTCCTGACCACTTGACCGAACTCTGTATGTGAACATGGGCTGGTTTGGGAAGTAATAGCTTACCCCACTGGATCCCCCCAGCTCTTGCCTCCTCCTTCTTAAAAAGACTGGGGGTTGGGGGCGGGGGTGAACAACATAGCGCAAACAGCCTTTGAATCTTAATCTTTGCTTTTTTTCCTCTGGAAAAAAAAAAGAGCAAACTTAAAAGACATATTAAACCTAAGCCAAGGGTAATAAACACAGCTCACTATATACAAGAGTTTGATTGAGGGGCTGTGTAAATACACATGATGAGCTCAGGCTTCCATAGGAATTGGCAGGCTGGGCTCTTCTGTCAGTCGTGTTGATTCAGGCAGACTTCTCCTTGATGTTAGCAGTGCAAATTACCTGACCCAGGGGCTTATGACCCAAGGCCTTTAAGGAAAAGAAACCATTGGATGTAGGACACTTGACTTTTCAAGACCCAGAGTCCTCAGGTTCTCTGATTCTGCTTCATGGAGTATAAAGGTAGAGAAGATCAGGAAACTGTAGTTAGCTTGGCTTTGTCAAGCACATCATATATTATAATGGAAACAACATATTCAAGTTGACATCCCAGTCTTTGCTATGGGAAAAGCACAGTTTGAATTGAATGAAAGAATAGCTAGCATGGCTATAGTGCTTTATGGTTTACTAAGTGTTAATACATATTATCCTATTTGATACCTGATCAGAAGGTCAACTTTCCCAAAAATTCTTGGTCATAGAATTTTTAAAAATTCAGTAGAGCATTTTGCATTCAATTTTTGGAAAATAATTCCTGATGATCTTTTATTCTCCTATTTTGCTACACTGGAATTTTGTAACATGTCCATAAAGCCAGCGTTCCTTAAATTCATCCTTTAGGTATAATCATTGGACAAGAAGCTTATCCAGGTCACAATTCCGAATGCCTTGTTTTAGTCCCCCCCTTTAGTCATTTTCTTTGCCACTTAACTTTTATTAGTCTTTGGCTATAACATTTTGTGATATGATTATCAGTATCATGCCTTTACTTTTTACTTTTACTGCAGCTAATATTTAGTCATAAAAAGCACAACATACCAAGATAAATGAAATTTGTGGGTCCATCAAAGGATAAGGACACAAAGAATTAAAAGATGTTGTTAGACTTGGACTCCTCCCTTAAGCACATAACACTGGGGAAAATAATTCTTCAGATATGTTTACTGCAATAGCTAAAATCTGTTATATATATTGAGACACTACTATTTGCCTCTATAGAGCTATTTGGCCATTTATACCAAATAGATACAAGTGGGTGGCAAAGTTGAGTCAGAAGACCTGAGTTCAAATTTGGCCTCAGACCCTAACTAGATGTCCTTGGGCAAATCACTTAACCCATGTCAGTTTCCTCATTTGTAAAATGGGAATAATAATAGCACCTACCTCTCAGGGTTGTTGTGAGGGTCGAATGAGAAAATAATTGTAAAGCACTCAGCACAGTGCCTGGCACATAGTAAGCCTTATATAAATGTTAGCTATTATTAATAATTTCTTTCAGTCTCTTGCTCTTTAATGAATCTAAAGTGGCTCAAGGAATAAAAGCATACAGTGTACGTGTGTGTGTGTGTGTGTGTGTGTGTGTGTGTGTGTGTGTGTATCCAACTGTTCCAACATATACATACTTTTTGAGTTTTAAACTCCCAATTCCTCCTTAAGGGGGATGGAAGGAATTAAAGTATTCCTTTATAACCTTTAGTTATCACAACTAAAGTTTTCATACTGCCCTTTCTCTGAAATGGGCCCTAGCTTTACCTTCCCCCTGGTGGTAGTAATTTATACATTTTTTATAAAGCCCTTAGGGAACCCTTAGGACAGAAGGTACCTGGAAGCACTCTTATTTAAATTCTGGACCCCAAGGGAAAAATTCAAAAAGGTCCCCCTTAACCTTTGTTAACTGCAAAGTAAACAGATCACCAACAGAGAAAGTCTCCTTCTTTTGTGGGCAATCCTGGGATGTTGGGACTTCTTTCCTGGTTCTTATTTATAGCTGATGTACAATATTTACAGCATTTATCTGGATGCTACCCATGAGACTCTCTAAGAAGGCTGCAGTAAGAGGTGATGCCTTTATATGACTTTAATAAACCAACAGGCAATCCTGATTGAAATGGCACCATTTTTAGTCATGGGTTTTTTTTTTCTACTCCAGGGTCTCCTGTTCACTCTAGAATCCTTCTTTTTATTTAACCTGCCAATGAAGGACACCAGCTTTCAGTAGTTGAGCATCTGGGGAACTTTACTGAAGGCTGATTGCTAAATTTGCCCCGAATTTGTGATTTCAACGTCACTATCTCTGTGTTCCTCTCCGGAATAGAATTGGATGAAGTGAGTGTCATTCATGGCAGTTACCACACTTGGAATGACTACCTGAAACAGAGAAAGATTCTATAATCAGTAATATAAGTCAGCCACCTATTATTTCTTTTTTTCTAAGGAAAGAATTTCCTATTGATGTTCTAGAGAAAAATAAGTTTCATTAGTTGAGCGTCAAGGAGAGATACAGCAACAGGATTGATTGTAATAAGCCTCTCCTTTTTACTGAAAATCCATTACTTTTTGAGCTATTAAGTGATGAAAGGGATTAGGAGAATAAAAAAAATCTAATAAAGATGATAACAGTGGAGCATTTTGTGAAATTTGCATGTGAATTTATAACATTATAATCTATTGGAAGACAGCGTTGTTCAGCAGAAGGGGGAAAATGAACCATACATATAGGGATAAAAAATGCAACAGCAGAGTTTCCGTCCAGGAAATCTTTTTTTTCCATATGGATGTCCATATGTTTTATCACAGAATCCATATTTTTGGCCTTGATACCCATATGTTAGCTTTTTCCCCAAATAAAATAGTGCAATTATTCTCTATTATTTCTTCTTTCCTAGAAGGTAATACTTTAGGGTTTCAGGGAAAAGTAAATAGACTATTTCACATACTTAGGATGTAGGCATAAAAAAAAATCAATGCTATGGGGAAGATTTCTATTTTTAAAAACAGTACACTGCATTTTTGGTATTTGTGCAGTATGCCAGAGTGAGAGAAGCTTACAGGTTGAAATTTCCTGGCATACAAAAGCTTTTTCAAGCAGGTTCACTAATGTACCATCTTTGATGTGGGAGTAAGGCATTTTGAGGAGAGGCTGAGTACAGCTATGTCCACAGGACTGCTATCACTCCCTGAAGGACGCTGACTCAGTACTCAACTCAGCAGCATCGATAATAGTTAGTTCCAAGGATACTTGAATTTTGAAGATATAGCTGTCAACAGGGCAAGACCTTAAGTATATTTTTCATATATGTCTCAAAGAAATTTAATAGTAGTACCAAAAAGGAAATATTAATAACTAATGAGTTGGGGTAGAAATGCAGAAGTTTTTATTACCTCTTTGTCCATAAAAAGCATTGATTGTTGTGATATTAGAAAAAGGGTGACTTTTGTAGTATGGGGGAGAAGAGCTAGGTCTTCATGTGTATAATGGAGATAATAATAGTACTCACCTCCCTAGGTTACTGTGAGAACAAAATGAGATAATGTTTGTAAAGTGCTTTAAAAACCTTAAAGTTCTATATATATGTTAGCTATTATTAGCAGTAGTATGTGGCTTGAAGAAAATATTTTGGCTTGTGGTTTGGATAAAAAAAGTCTGAGTGCAAGATTATTTTATGGCAGCAATTGTTTCATGTAGGCCAACAAGAACAACGGGTGCAAACTGAATATGTCTTCACAATCTTTGTGCCTTCAAGCTTTTACAGAATCCTGAATTGGGTATGCATGCTATGTTTTTCATCCAATGCAATTAAAGCTAAGCCTAGTAAAGAGTGACATTTTGTTTTAGGACCACATTATATCTGTATGCTCATGGCCTTTTGATAAGTGTCCCAGCTGGAAGGTAGAGGGATATTTTACAATTTCAGCTGAGGAATGATTTCAGTCATCATCCATGCTCTATCATCTCACTGAGAAATACATATTTAGCAAATATATTTATATGTTCAGTACCAGGCACCTGTAAGTCACCAGACCAAAAGAGAAGGTCAGCAAGAACTCAGAAAATGGCCTTCTTCCTTGGTGATATGGAGTATATATTGAATGGCTACAGATCTGTGATTTTGTGTTGCTTTTCTAGAAAGAAGGGGAATTATAGGACAATAATATGAAACATTGATCAGCAATAATTGTATCTGTCCTCCAGAAATCAATAAAGAAAAGTAAAGTAGGCATCCACAAAATTCACAACTCAACTTCTAAAACAAATCACCTTGACTTAAAGAAAAGAAATTGACTTTGTAGTTAAAAACTTCTTCAAGGGGTAGCTAGGTGGCTCAGTGGATAGAGCTCTGACCTTGGAGTTGGGAGGACCCGAGTTCAAATTTGGCTTCGGATACTTGACACTTAAACTAGCTGTGCTACCCTAGGCAAGTCACTTAACCCTGATTGCCTCACCAAAAACACAAATGAAACTTCTTCAGTCTGTTTTGAAATGGTGCCATCTTACCTTTGTTGAAATTTTCTGAGCTCAATATAAAAAATTGGAATAAAGCCTGACTAGTCTACTCTGATTCCTCCACCAATGGAGTAGAAGAGTTGGTAGGTATAAGCAGAAAATCGAATGACAGTTTGATAATGAGTTGTTGACACCACCCTTCCCCAAGGAAGGAATTCCAGGGAGAGTTTATGAGAGTGGGTTCTCTATGGCCCAAACTGAATGGTCTAGGGAGATGCTTTGCCCAATCAAAAGCACATAAAGAAGGTTTAAAAGCATTATAAGCTGAGATGATTGATCCCTCTGTAGAGACTTGTAAAAAGCAAACTCATACATGAAATCTTAGGCTCTTTCAAAATCCAGTTATTTTCTATAAAAGTTAATTATCCAGGAAAAGAGAAATTCCTCAATAAATCCTTGATCTTAAGAAAATGATGTATCTCATTTTAGATGGTTTCAAATGTCAGTCATTTTCAGTCCTCCACGACCTCCATGGGTCCCAGGCAAGGGCAAGAGTTACTGTCTATGTTTCATCATCCTGAGGACATTTGATTGACAGGATGCTGAATTGCGCTCAGTAATGAAGGCTACTGCAGTGTGCCTAGCGTGTGCAGAAACCCTTTACGTGGACCATTTCCCAGGCATTTTGGCTTCAAAATTGTGCCTCAGCAACCTTCTCTGAATTGTCCAGTCAGTGCATGTGTCAGTGCCACCTCTGCTGGATATCTCTCAGTATGAAGAGTCAGCATTCTGACCTCCCTCCCACAAAACCAGGAAGATGTCAGCAATCTTTTGCTTATTATATTCCTAGGAAAACATGCTGAGATAACTCTCTAAGTTCTCAGGGTGTAACTTCAGCTGGTAGTCAAAGGAAGCAAAAGTTCGCCCTTCTCCCTTGCTCCAAATGTTTTTAATGCTGAAATCCTGCCCTTTCCCTTTTCTCCTTTGGAGGATCAGGATGCAAGTTTGAGCTTATTTTAAGATTCTTCAGGACAGCATTTCGTTCCTTTGATTGTTGTATTCTTTACCACATTACCTCACCACATTAGCCCTTGTATCTCCCTCTGATGGCATCTAGTTTCCATTCCATTCACAGTGGCTGGGGATCGTATCTCTGATCCACTTAGAAACACAGTGATCTCTACCCCTGAGAATACAAACGCTTTCTCAGTCAAATCTATTGATCCATAGGGCTCTATTTCTGGATTTCCATTCACTTAACTTGACGTTTGGGATGTTGGATATTCCTTTGAGGGGAAAGAGTTAACTTGGGTATTGGGAACTAGATAAGGGACATTTCCTTTGCATTCAGAGAAAGAAGAAACATGTTTTTATGTTGCTATTAGTGTGAACCTGTATCAAAATATAAGGTATCAATCTACATTAGTATATTCAGATTCTGATTTATGTAACTGAGGATACTAGAGAGAATATATAGAGTTTTTAAGTTTTTATTCTATAGTCTTTGAAATTGATCAAAGTAAGGACAAACATATAGGGATAGGGTTCATAATTGTAAAATAAGGGGGAAAAAATTCTAGGAAGCCTTACCTGAACACCTGAGGGTTCTGTCCTTGACACTTAGAACTTTTTTCTTTATGCTCTTTCCTATTTCCCTGGATTTGGTTCTTTTTTCTTTTTTTCTTTTTCTTTTTTTTGTAGTCAGTGGGGTTAAGTGACTTGCCCAAGGTCACACAGTAGGTGTCAAGTGTCTGAAGCTGGATTTGAACTCAGGTCCTCCTGACTCCAGTGCTGGTGCTCTATCCACTGCACCACCTAGCTGCCCCTTGATTATTTTTTTCTATGTAGTTGATTCCCAATCAAGTAATCAATCAACAAGCATTTATTACTATATGTAGGCACTGTGCTAAGCAGCTGAGGCTACAAAGACAAAAACCACAGTCCTAGCCCTCAAGGAGCTTATGTAGACAGCATGTAGATATATAAGTACATACATAATATATACAGAATAAATATAAGATAGTTTGGGGAGGAATTGCAATAGCAATTGAAGGGATCAGGAAAAGTTCCCTGTAGAAGATTGTGTTTAAACTGGATCTCGAAGGAGACCAAGAATTCCAAGAAGTGAAAGTGAGAAGAGAATGCATACTAGGCATAAAGAACAGAGGTGGATTGTAGGATGCATAGAACATCATGTGGGCCAGGATAGCTAGAGTGTAGAGTACAAGATGAGTAGCTATTCATAAGACTGGAAAGATAGGAAGGGGTCAGGTTGTGAAGACATTTATATGTCAGATGGAGGAGTTTATATTTTATCCCAGAGCCACTGGAATTTATTGAGCAGGAGGATGACATGATCTATTCTGCTCTTTAGGAAAATCGCTTTCTTAGCTTTTTAGAGGGTGGATTGGAATGATGAGAGCTCGAGGCATAGAAACCAAATAGGCTATTCCATTAGTTCAAGAGAGGTGATGTGGACCTAGAGTGGAATTGTGGCTGCATGAGTAGAGAAGATGGGATGTAAACATGAGAGATGTAGAAATGGCAAACTTTGGGGACTGATTGATTATATGTAGTGACTGAGAGTGAAGAATTGAGTATGACACCAAGTTTATGAACCTTGGGGACCAGAAGGATAATAATAGGAAAGTTCAGAAGAGGGTTGGGTTTCAGGAAAAAGAGAATAAATTCTGTTTTGTGTATATTGGGTCCAAAATGCCTATGAAACATCCAGACGGCAATGTCTGTTTATGTTGTAAGACTGGAATTCTGGAGAGGAATTAGAGCTGGATGTATAGATTTGGGAGTTGTCAATATAGAAATGATAATAGAACCCAGTTCTGTATATCTAACAAGCTGCAGTCTCATATATCTAATTCCCTGTTATTTATGTTCACCCAGCTGTTCTGCTAGCATCTAAAACTTAAAATGTCCAAAATAGAACCCATCATCTTCCTCCACTCCCCCACACTTCCATCAAAGTCTTCCCTTTCTCCTAGCATCGCTATTTCTGTTGTTGGCACGCCTGTGTATACCCTGTTGCCTGTATTCAATAAGTACTATGTATTCTATATGGGATATAGCTTATACTCATTTCCTCATCTCCATTCACTGCTGCCACCTTACCTCAGCCCCATTGCAAGGTCTGTTAAACTGGAGAAGTTAAAATGCCCTAAAACAGACCCAGAATTTTCTGTTGCCTAGGCTGTTAGATAATCATCTAACTCATCTCTCTGCCCTGTGGCTTCTCACCTCTCTAATTCATCTACCAAAGTAATGTTCCTAATGCACATGCCAGATTGTGTTACTTCCTTATTTAAAACAAACAAACAAAACCCTTCAGTGGCTCCCTGTTGCCCCTAGGGTAAAATTGAAATGCATAAGCCTGGCATTTAGGGCCATAAATTGAGGGTCTGCTGCCTTTCATGAATTCTACTTTCTAGACAAACTAGACTCTTAGCTCTTCTCTGATTCTATCTTATATTCCCCTAATCTCTGTGTGTTCCTCTAGGCTGGCCTTTTTTCATTCTGCCATTTCCTTCATGAAGCCTTTCCTGATCCTCTGAGCTGAAGGTGGTATTTTCGGCCTCACATTTTCTTATAGCAGTTTGGATCTTCTTTCCTCCCTCACCATATTCCATCTCATGTTATACATATTTGTGTACGTGTTCTATTCTATTAGTAAGCTATTACTTATATTGTGTTATTTTTAATCTTTATATTCCCACTGCCCATCACAGGATTTTGCATGTAGCAGGCACTTAACAAATGTTCGTTGAATTGAATTAAATTGAATTGAACTGAGATGAATAGAGGCAGATTCTTCTTCCATCAAAATTCTGAGAGCACTGGCACTTCTCCTATGTGCTTATCATGTTTTGTTCTAAATTATAATTACTTTTATGTATTTCTTAGATCTTCTCTTAGATTGCATCTTTATAGAAGTAAATTATTTTGCTTATTCTTTTGCTTTCTTTAGTGCCAATACAGTGCTTTACACAAAATTAACATTTAGTAAGTATGAAAGACCTGATCATGTCATTCCCCTGCTCAATAAACACCAGTGGCTCCCTATTGCCTCTAGGATCAAATATAAAATCTTCTGTTTGGCACTCAGGGCCCTTCATAACTTAGCTCCCTCCTACCTTTTTAGTCTTTTTACATGTTACTCCCCAACAAGTACTCTTCCATCCAGTGACACTGACCTCCTGGTTGTTCCATGAACAAGACACTCCATCTCTTAACTCCAGGCATTTTTTTCCCAGCAGTCCCTCATGCCTACAACATACTTCCTCCTCCTCCTGCCTACTGACCTCCCTGACTTCCTTTAAATCCCAACAAAAATCCCATCTTTTACTGGAAGCCTTCCCCAACTGCTCTTAATTCTGGTGTTTTCCCTCTGTTCATTATTTCCTATTTATCCTGCATATAGCTTGCTTTGCATAAATTTGTTTGCGTGTTGTATATACTCCATTAGATTGTAGGCTTCTTAAGGGTAGAAACTGTCTTTGAACTCTTTTTGAATCCCTAACACCTAGCACAGTATCTGATAACATAGTGATTGCTTAATGAATGGTGATTGATTGATTTTTGAATGCAAGACTCTCACTGACAGAATGCTGGACTTGGAACCAGGAAGACCAGGGTTCAAGTGCTGTCTCAGACAGTTGACTAGCTCTATGGCCCCAGGTAGGTCCCTTAATCTCTTTGAGCCTCAGTTTCATTATAAAATGGGTACTTTTGATTCAATATTCTATCAGGTCACTTCTACCTCTCTTCTTATGATCCTTTGCAAATTTTCAGAAGTGCTACCAGACTATTCTTTGGACTATATGTTGTGACCATTAGAGAGGCCACTTTTTATTCAAGTAGGATTGGGGTGAAATTTGGGTAAAATGAGGTTGGGAAGCAGAGAAATGGATTTAAAAAGAAAAGGTTTTCACACCTATAATAATGAATTGTTACCATGAGAAAAGCACCTAAATTAGAGGCAGAGCCACTGTCTGTCTTAATAAGAACCATGGTAGAAAGCCTTTCTTGAAATAGAGGTAAAAAAAGGGAAAAAATTGCATTGTTGCAGGCCTAATTTGATGAAAGGTCCTTGGTAAATTGTGATTGCACAGTTAATAAACCCTAAAGCTTTTTTTGGAAGACAAAATTAGTTGTTTAGTGGTTAAAAAAAATCAATTACAAATTGTGTTGTCTTCTCTAACCAATCAGGCAGAGAAGCAGACCATAATAATCAGTACTCAAAGTGACTAGAACCTCATTGGATGCAAAAGCAGGCCCCTTTTGTCAAAATGAATCTGAAAACTAGCATTTCCACATACAGAAAATGTTTCTTATTTTTACTTTGAAATAATACTTTCTATTCATTTCTCATTAAAAAATCTCTGGAGATAGATGAATGGTGAAATATCCATGTGTACCTGTAAGTATAAGAGAGACAAGTGTGAGGTAATATACTGTTAGGGAAGAGGGGGAATTACATAAATAAAGGTAAATGGTTATTTATGTATCAAAGCAGAAAATGTTTTGGAATTTCAGTAGTAAAAGTCATCTATGAAAATATTTCTTCATCACCAGAAGTAGAATTACAGGATTTAGTGCTAGAAAGGAACTTAGAGATAATTTAGCACGACTTTCTCCCTCCTCTCACCTTTTCCAGGTAAGGAAACTGACTCTTAGAGAGGTAAGTGGTTTGCTCTCGTAAATAGCAGATCTAGGATGCAAATTCAGGTCCTCCAACTCCAAGTCCAATGATTTTGACAGTGTAACATTTACTTCACAAATAACTGTGGACAAATAATGTCCTACAGCATGCCATTTATGCCTTCCTAAATGACTAAGATTCTAATTTGCATTATAATTATGTATCTCATCACCCTACTCTTGGTCATAAATTCCTTGAGAACAGCAGGCAGGACTGACCCATCTTTGTGTTACTAGCACGTAAACCCAACTCTTAGGAACAAACATCTGGGAGTGGGAGATTGGAGGTTAGAGAGAGAGGGTTCAAGATTGTAAAATGCATGGGAGTCGACAATGTGATGTACAGCCAAACAAGGCATCTTGATATTGAAGTTGCTTTGTAAGAAAAATAATGTTGAGGGCAGCTAGGTGGCGCAGTGGATAGGGCACCTGATAGGTCAGGTCAGACCTGAGTTCAAATCCAGCTTCAGGCACTTGACACTTACTAGCTGTGTGACTCTGGGCATGTCACTTAACCCCATTGCCTAGCCAAAAAAAAAAAAGAAAGAAAAAGAAAAAGAAAAAAGAAATATAATGTTATAAGTGAAAAAGTTTATAGTCCTACTATATACTACCTTGGTTAGATTACATCTGAAATATTATTTTCTCCTCTGGATGCCACATTTCAGGAAGGATATTTGACAAACTATATGTCCAGGAGAGGGTGACCAGGATAATAAGAGTACTGGAAACTATGCCATATGAGGACAGATTGAAAATTCTTTACCCTGAAAATGAGACTGCTTGGCAGGAGTAAATAATTATGACATCTCTCTTTTCTGAAAGACTAACATACTAAAGAATTAATTGAATTTCTGTGATCTGATTTTTTTTATGCAAATGGTAAAACTCTTTGCAAATCTTAAAGCACTTTGTAAATAGAAGTTCTTTAAATATTATTTCATATATTCTTAGAAGTGGAAGTAACCCTAAAAAGCAGTTAGTCTTGTCTGCTCATTTTACTGATGAGGAAACTGAGACCTTAAGAACTTAAGTTCTTTATTCAAATCCATATGTAGTGAATGACAGGGGTTTAATGCTTTTTATCATATAATATTATGTTGTTCCCACTGGAGAAGATCTAATAAAAAGCCAATAGGTAAATTAAATTTCTAGATTTAGGAGCAGTAAATAAAATGATTGCATTATTAAAATAAGATGATTTCCCCCCTAATTTTTACTTGTTGACCAATTTATGCCACGTTTCAAAATTAGTCATTTTTGATTCTCATTGTAGTGCTTCGATTAAAAATACTAGCATATCAAAATCATGAATGATAAGAGAGAAAAAAATCAAAGCAGCTCTGAAGTTTTACCTCACATTTAGCAAATTGAAAAAGATGACAAGAGATGAGAGAAATCATTGTTGGAGGACAAGCACACTAAATACACTGTTGGTGAAACTGAATTGGCCGAACCATTCAGGAAAGCATTTTGAAATTATGGTTTTAAAGTGACTGAAATGACCTTATCCCTTTCTTTCAAAGACAAAATGGTCTTATAAACACCAAACTATTCATTACAAAACTTTTTGTCTTAGCAAAAAACTGGAACCAAAGTCAGTACCCATCGATTTGAGATTGGCTAACCAAATAATGACACATGAATATAATAAAGGCAGCTAGGATGGAGTGCTGAGATTGAAGTAAGGAAGACTCTGAGTTCAAATGTAGCCTCAGCCATGCCCTAGTTGTGTGATCCTGGGCAGGTCACTTAACTTTGTTTACCTTAGTTTCCTTGTCAGTAAATGAACTGGAGAAGGAAATGCCAAACTGCTTCAAGTATCTTTGCCAAGAAAACCTGAATGGGATCACAAAGAGTTGGAAATGACTGAACAATAAGAAGAAATCAGAAATGTGAATTTAGATGAGTATAGAGAGACTTATTTGAACTGATGCAGAGAAGTAGGAACAGGGTGAAGATATAAACAGTGACCACAACAATGTAAATATAAAGAGTAACTACATAACAAATGAACCCAAATCATGTATAATTACAGTGACCAAGGCTGATTGGCTCCTCCCTTTAAAAGTGAGAGATAATAGATGTGAAATGTAGCATATACTGTGAGATAATTGAATTTTTTTTAGGCAATTGGGGTTAAATGACTTGTCCAGGGTCACACAGCTAGTAAGTGTCAAGTGTTTGGTCTGAGGCTGGACTTGAACTCAGGTCCTCTTGACTTCAGGGCCAGTGCACTATCCACTGCGCCACCCAGCTGCCCCGTGTTTTTTGCTTTAAAAAAAATCTGTTAGAAGGCTGAGTTGTTGAAAGGGGAAGATTGTTATTTGGAAAATGAAGGGATATAAAAACAAAAGGTAGCAATAAAAATGAAATGAAACGAGTAAATGCCATAACATTTTTATAAGTCATTATTGTCAGATTCTTGGCTTTTATCTGTCTGTTAGGGAATACTCCAAAATCCTAGCAATGAATTGCTTAATGTTCTCCTAAGCTGTTTTCATGAAGTTAAATGCTGTATTCTTGTGGCTTCGCCTTGAACTCCAAATTGTGTAGATGGAAGGAGAAAAAAAATCAGCAATTTTATTGTGTCTATTGTGTATTTTGCATTATGCCAGGCAAAATGGTAGATAAAAGGAATGACAGTTCCTGTTCCAAAGGAGAGTTTTAGTTCATTTCAAGGGAAAAAAGAGACAGAGACAGAGACAAAGAAACAAAGAGACAGACAGACAAGAAACTGAGACAGAAACAGAGAAGACTGAGAGAGAATGACAGTGATAGTGATGTTAGGGTACATATAGGTATATGAAGAAATCAACACATAATAGACTTGGGAAATCATGGGAGTTTTCTTATTTTCTTAGTTTTACTTCTTCCTCTGTTTTACTAGAGAAAGGTAAATTGTGAGTGAGCTTCTAAAGTCGTCATTACAGTTGGCTACATAGATTAAGTAATTTCTGGATGCCTATTGCAGTTTTTTGCTCTCCTGTCATAGGTAGGATGAGTGTGTATGTGTATGTGTAAAATATCATGAATTGTCCATCTTTGAGACATGCATCTACAAGTTGCAGATTTGCTTTCTAGTTAGGAATGCTGAGAAGCACTTCTACACTGGGGCATGTCTCCCTCCTTGCAAATTCTCAAATTTAGATTCATTTGAATGAAGAATCTCCTTTAAAATGCAAATGCTCCCTAGGAGGATTAGTCTATTAGTCTTTCACACCTTATGGAGAATTACATTAATGTGACTGCTTTCTTTCAGATACTTAGCTGAGCTCAGTTGCACTAAAGAGAATGGTATTTTTTGATTGAGAGAAGGGAGAGCTAATTTTGGAGAAGATTTGGGTGGGATTTGACAGTAGGAAGCTTTGAAAAAGGGCATTGCTAGTCTTGAGGGGTAGAAGAGAAGCTGTAATACTCTGAGAGAGAGATGTAAAATGGAAATCAGCATGACTCTGAAGGCAGACTTAAAACTATTTTGCAATTTTTGCTCTGGCTCTGGTCATCCTTAGTACTACTGACAATCATCTCTGCCTCTGTGTAACTCTAAAATGATGAAATGGATTCCATCACTTGAGAAATGGCTGAATAAGTTGCGATATATGAATATGATAGAGTACTATTGTGCTGTAAAAAATGAGGAAATGGGTCATTTCAAAAAGACATCGAAAGACATGAACAGATGCAGAGTGAAGTAAGCAGAAGCAGAAAAATTTACATTGTAACATCAATATTGCAACAGTGAAAATTTTTCAAGACTTTTATAAACTGATGAAGAGCGAACAACTCATACGATAATAATGCTGTAAAAAAAAACAACTTTAAAACTGCAAGAAACATGATCGATACAATATCCATTCATGATTCCAGAGAACCAATGATGAAACATTTTATTCATTACAGAGAGGTTATAAATTAGGGTACAGAATGTGACTCTGTGTGTGTGTGTGTGTGTGTGTGTGTGTGTGTGTGTATTTCTGTACATAGCCATTGAAGGAATTAGTTTTGATTGACTATATATATATAACACACATATACATATATAGGCACATATATGTATATGTATATTTTTTCTTACAAGAATTTTTTTTCAACGAGGTAGGGATGAGATGTAAAGAAAAGAGTTTTATATTTATTTTTAAAATAGAAGAGGTTACATGTGTGTACATGTGTGAAGTATACATGTACTTTCAGATGAGCTTACTGTATTATTAGTTTTACTTAACTGTTTTACTTTGTTGAGAGATAACTCTCAGGAAGTGAGAGTAATGTGTAAATATTTGTAATGTAAAAACAAAAGACATCAATAAAACCTTAAAAAAAAACAAATTCCACAAGATATATTGAAGAACTAGTCTCATTACTTTTTAGACACATCACTTATATATGTCTTAAAAAATACTCTCTAAGTTTGGAGAAATCAGTGACATAAGCTGGAAAAAAATATCTTTTAAAACTAATATGAAATGCTAAGAATTCCTTTACTGTCATTTCCTTCCTGATATAGTAGAAAGAGCCTTGACTATGGAGTCAGAGGGCTTAAAGGTTAAAAATCTGATGTCTGACATTTATTGACTGGTTTACCTCAGGCAAGCCACTTAAGCCTCGGTTTCCTCAATTGTAAAAATAAGAGAGGTTGGACTAAGATGACCTTTGAAGTCCCTTCTAGCACTAGATCTATGATCATCTTCTCTTGTTCTCTATATTTTAAAGCACACTGACACCATCCTACTTGTTTTCATTCTTTATTCCAATTTCTGATGGTCAGACTATCAGAGCACATACCATCTATCTCCTCGAGCTGATTTCCCCCACAATCATCCTTGTTCTTGTTGTAATATTCATCTCTTTCTAACTACTGATTCCTTTCTTACTTCCTACAGTCTCTCCCATTCCTCAAAAAAAAAACCAACCCAAGAATCAAAAATCTAATTCACTTTTTTCTCCCATTCTCCCATCCACATATCTTTCCTCTTACATACTAGAAAACCAAAGCTCTCTACAATCGTTGCTTTCACTTCTGTCATTCATTTCTCAGCCCTCTCCGGTCTGTTTTCTTACTTCATTACTCAATTGAAATTGTTCTTTCCAAATCTACAGTGATCTTTTCTCAATCTTCATCATTCTCAAACTTTCTGCAGCATTTCACATTGATGACTGTTCTTTCCTCCTGGAAACTCTGTTGTCTGTAGGTTTTGGGGTACTGCTCTTGCTTGGTACCTTGCTACCTTGCAACCTGTCTGACTGCTCCCTTCCGGGCTCCTTTGCTAGATCATCAGCCATATCCCACTGCCTAACCTTGAGTATACTACAAGGCTCTGACCAGGGACTTCTTCTCTTTCTAAACTCTCATTTAGTGCCTATCAATCACTATGGGTTTAATTATCACTATGCAGATGACTCCCAGATCTATATAGCCAACCCTATTCTCTCTCTTAAGATTCAATCACAAATCTACATACATCTCCAGTTATCTATTGGACATTTTAAATTGGATATCCCATAGACATCTCAATTTCAAACATGTCCCAAATGATTTATCTTTTCCCTAAAACCCACCCCTTTTCTGAATTTCCCTATTTCTGGTGAAGGCACCACCATCCTCCCAGTTTCCCAGGTTTACAGCCTTTCTCACCCCACATATATAGTCTGTTGCCAAATCTTGCCATTTTCACCTTCACAATATCCTTCATATCTATCCATTTCTCTCTAATCACAGAGATACCACTTTAATGGAGGTCTTAAGCACCTTGTACATGTATCATTGCAATAGCTTCTTAATTGGTATCCCTGCCTCGAACTTCTCCCTACTCCAATCCATTCTCCACAAAGATGCTGAGGTGGTTTTCCTAAAGTGCAGGTGTAACCAAGCCATTACCTTCATAAATACGCTAATGGTTCCCTTTTGCCATTAGGATCAAATATAAACTCCTCTGCCTTTTAATGTTCTTCAACATCGAGGCCCGCTACCTTTCAGACCTTGTCACACATTCCTTCCCTTCCTACCCCGTGTGATCCAGCCAAATTTGTCATCTTGCTGTTTGTTCCTTACATTCATACATGGGATTCCATCTCTAGTTTCCATGCTTTTGTCTGGACTGTCCCTCATGTCTGGAATCCTCTCTCTTCTCACCTTTATTTCTTAGAATCCTTCATTTCTTTCAAAATTCAGCTCAACTGCTGCCCTTTGCATGAAGGCTTTCCTGATCTTCCCAGCAGCCAGCACATACTCCACCCAAAACCCCCAAAATAAAACCAACTGTTGTGCTGTACCCTCTTACCCCTCCCTATAAATTACCTTGTATTTACTTTTATTTTATATGAGAGGCAGCTTGAAGGAATGGATATTGTGCTGACCAAGGACACATCACAGGTCTGTAATCCCTTTCAATTCTGTAGGCGACTTGCTAAAACTATATTGTGTAGAGAAGATGTCTGTCAATAAAATCATAGCTCTAATCTTGAATCGCTACCATATCATTATATTTTGTATACATTTATCCCCTGCAGAACATAAACTCCTTGAAGACAGGGAGTATTTGTTTTACTTTTGTCTTTATATCTCCACACAATGGAGATGTTTTTATATCTCCACATGGTGTGTAAGGCATGACAGACACTTAATAAATGCCTATCGATTGATTTCTTAATCCCCTTCTCAACCCTTTTTCATATCTTCCTGCCTCCCTAAAATCCTGCTTTATGCCATAGATCAATTTATCATTTTTTCCTCAAAACAAATGAGATAATATTTGTAAAGCACTTAGCAGTTAGTCTGGTCAGTAAGCATTTGTTAAGTGCCTACTATGCGCCAGGTACTGTGCTAAGTGCTGAGGATGCAAAAGAGGCAAAAGACAGCCCTTGCCCTCAAGGAGCTTATGATCTAATGGGGGAGACAATAAGCAAATATATTTACAAACAAGCTATATGTGGGATAAATAAGAAATAATTAACAGAGGGAAGGTACTAGAATTGAGGGGTTGGGAAAAGTTTCTTGTAGAGGAAAGGATTTTAGCTTTAGAAGCAAGGAGTTGGAGATGAGTAGAGAGAGCTTTCTGAGCATGGTGGAAATGTTAGAGTTGGAGAGTCTTGTTCATGGAACAGCAAGGAGACCAGTGTCCCTAGCCTTAGCACAGTCCCTGCCACATAGTAGGTCCTTTATAAATACTTGTTCCATTCCTTTCTCCATCTTCCCATTTAGAACGAAGTTGTTTTTGCTTCCACTGAAGACCTAGATGTTAGGGATATTGTAGAAGGGAGTCATTGCATTAGGTGGGAGATTGAATTAGGTGACCCCTAAGGTTCAGTCCAACCCTAAAATTCTATGATTCTTTTTTCCAATTATGTTTGTATCTGAGGGCAAAGTCATTTGTCTTCATTCTAATACCTGATGTTACCAGGAAGGGGAAAAAAAAGTCCAGCATGTTTAAAAACCTATGGAAGTGAAGCCAGTTTTGGGGGGTTGCCAGCTCTTTTATTTACTGCTGTATTGTGTGGCTGTCACCAAAAGTTTTAGTTAATGTTGTCATCCTCTTTTATGAGGAAACCACAAATAAAGCTTCTATAACTCCAGCTCTGCTTATAACTGAACCCAAAATAGAAAGCAGTGCATGTGCAGTTATCCATTTTTCTTAATGTGATGTAGCGTTGTTCTTTCCACTCTGGTTCTTGACACAGTTCCAAGAGTCAAATCTCCCGTCCACATCTGGAGAAAGCTGAATAGCTCAAGATTTAAGTGAGTTTTGGGGACAAAGGACTTGGGCCTCTGAGAAGAAGAGCCCCCTCTGCTAGTTTGGTGATTGATTTTGTGAGGTCAGAGCAAAGTTTTTACCTGTTTATACTTATATATTACATTATTAATATTTAAATTGAGTTAAACAAAATTGAGTTGCTTTTGTTTGCCTATATTGCAGTTTCCTCACTTCCTTGCTACTCTCAAAGCGTTCTTGTACCATATATGGGCTTGTGTTCATCTCTTTTGCTTATGGCCATGGTACTTGTCTTGATTGGTGATTACATTTCTGTAACCAAGAATTTCTGGCTATTCCTGTACAAACATAATAAAACTGAGATTTATTTTCAGTATCAAGCTGGAGTGGACAAATGTGGCTTCTCTCAGTAGTGCACAGAAGAGTGCATTAACTGACTCGGGGGTGGGATTTGAGAATATTTGAGAAAAGAAGAGCCAAGAAGAGGTAAAACTTTGAGAAAGTACAGTAGTCAACAAACTCAGAAGTTTGGTTATGCTGATTTATAAAGATACTATAACTTTTAAACATGTAATTTACATCTGAAGGACTGCAGTGGGGATTTAAAATATGACTATTTAATATTTTTAAATTACATAAATTAAGTGAACGGCCCATTAACAGGATGCCATCAGGATCACATGGCCAATTCAGATCAAAGTTATATTGTCTTGCCTGCTGGATTGGAATAAGAATTAAGAAATTACTATTCCAGAGTAGTGTTGGCCGTTGCTCCTCATTTACAACGATATTCTTCACTGATAACTACCTGGAACTCTGCTACTTTGACAGACATTCCACTGAATCTTCTTCGTGGTGCAACCATCAGTAGAGGATATTAGTGGGAGAGAAGCTGCTAATGAGTTGTTCTGCCTAAGAAGTCTTATCTTGTAGGCACCTCATGCAAGCAAGCAGTTGTACCTAATGAAAGGAAGAACAGTTTGGACAGACATTGAACTTGACCTTTTTGTCCACTTTATGAACTAATGGTTCATAGCAATAGATACTAGCCCCACTGGAGCCAGTTGAATGTCTTTCTCAATTCCTAACTGGCTGTTCTTCCTGTAACCTGGCATACCCAAGCCTTTTATTTTAAGCATGTGTGTCACCGGTAATCAACTTGAGTGGTGCATTTTAGGAATCGACCCTGTTCAGCAAGATTGAATATCCTGTTAAATCTGCAAAGCACCTAGCATATTATTGGCACTCTATTCAGAGTTTAAGACTGACCTATGTAAACAGGCTTAACAATTTTAGGGAGCATTCCCTTTCTTTTCATTATGGTTTGCCAAAGCAGCTCATTGTTAGTATTCTTTTTTCATTAGGTGATTTCAAATTTGGGTCTGTCTTTAAGTGGTCAAATTATTAATAAATAATTTTATTTCCTATATTCGTTAGTACCTAGAGGACTAGAATATTTAACATGTCATTTACAGCAATGAAGAGATAAAAGGATTATACTCTTATTCTTACCTGGGGTTTATAGCTTTTATTTAGTTGTGTTACTATTTGACTTGACTTTATTCCTTGTATTTACATTCCCTTTTCTCTCAGTTCATTAAGAAGTAAAATTGTACTCATCCAAATAATAGTCTTACCTCGATTAAATTCAACAAACATTTATTAATCAATCAATTAAACTTTTAAGCACCTACTATGTTCCAGGCACTATGTGAGGTGCTGGGGATGGGGAGGAAATGCCTGTCTATATGTCTGAATACCTGTATGTGAATATGTATTGTGAATATATGTGTATATATAAATATAAATTCTTACTCTCAAGGAGCTTAAATTCTAATGGATGCCTACTATGTACAAAACCCTGTGCTAGGCAGCATTCCCTATCCTTAAAAAGCTTACATTCTGTTGGTGGGGAACTAGGGGATAAGGCATTTACACAGACAAGTAAATATGACATAATTGGAGATTACAGTAGGGAGGGCACTAACAGCTAAGGGTTACAATAAGCTGTATGGAGTTGATTTGCATTTGTATGTACTAGCCACATTTTTTCCTTGACTCCGTTGGGTATAGAAATGTTCATATTTGCTAGGGATTTTCTTATTTGTAATTTTTTTTAATTTAAAAAAAAATTCCCAGCAACTAGAGGATTTTAGGAAAGGCCTCATTTAAGAAGCAACACCTGAACTGAGTCATGAGGAAGCTGGGGTTCCAAGAGGTGAATGTGAATTTGGACAGTATTCTAGGCTTGGGGGACAGCCAGGGCAAAGGAATAGAGATAGAAAATGGAATATCATGTACATTGTCCCATCTGCTCTACACTTTATTGATCTCTTCTGCTTGCAGCCAGTGCTGTGCTAGTATTTAATCATATGATGTATTGCATTGTTCACATTTTTTTATGTGGGTTAATCTAGTTTCCTCAATCAACTGAAGAAACTCCTTAAAATTTTCTTCAGCTCTTTAAAAGCAGCAATTTTTTTTGGTTGTTCAACATTTTTATTGATGATTTGGATGAAGGCATAGATAATGTTTGTCAAATTTGTAAATAATACATAGATTTAGTAGGGATTGATGTAGCCCTAAACTTTTTTTTTAACTAAAATGACTAATTGATCATATTGTTTTGGCTTTATTTAATAATCCTAATGAATAATTCACTTTTTTTCGGAATAGGTAAAGAATCCCATGCTTCAGTTCCTGTTTGTGTGTTAACTTTCCCCATTAGATTGTAAGCTCCTTGGGGTCAAGGATTGTTTCTCTTTTTGCTTCTATTTGTATCCCTAGTGCTTGATACAGTGTGTGGTATGTGGTAAACACTTAACACGTGTTTGTTGGCATCCAGAGATTCTAAATTGCTATGGCTGCATGGTTGTTCTTCTTCATGCTCAGAGAGGACCAAAATGACATCACTATATTGGGGTCAATGTACAGTGTGCCAATCTGTGACTGATATGTCCATATGAACATTTGGAGCAGAGATGTCTCTAAACTTGTGCTTCTCATATTTCTTTTGAGCTATTGCAATTCTGCTTTGCTCATCCAGCACAGGGCCCTCTTTGATATGGGCACACCATGTTGGGTGGTCCCATGCCAGTATCTTCCATGTCTTATAACTGATTCCAAGGTTCTTTGGAGAGGCCCTGAGAGAGTCCTTGTATCATTTCTTTTGACCTCTGTGTGAGTGCTTGCCTTGTGTGAGTTCTCAGTAAAATAGTTTCTTAGGCAAAAGTATGTTTGGCATTTGAACAACATGGCCAGCCCATCAGAGCTAAAAGCAGCAATTTTAAATTATACTTCTTTATCCTTATAACACCCCATGTAATGCTTTTGCAGATACCAGGTGCTCAGTTGTTGATTGATTAGTTCAAAAGACATTAAATAACCTACTATGTGCAGTGCAATACTCTTTCTAGATTTTACAGGAGTTACAAAGATATATAGATATATGCTAGTGTCCAACTTAAAATAGCTTAAAATCTAGTAAGAGAAACAAGGCAAGTATATAGCTAAATATAATATGAATTAGAATATGACAAATACCTAGAAAAGCTACTAGGAGATCATATAAGGGAGAGAACACTTCCAGCAGCTATAATTGGAGAAAGCTTTTCTGATGGTATCTGGGCTGGACTTCGAAGAATGAGTAAGATATTAATAGGAGATCATAGAATGGATATAACAACAGTAACAACTAAATTATATAGCATTACTATGTGTCAGGCACTAAGTGCTTCACAAAAATTATCTCATTTGATCTTCACAACAATCCTGCAGGGTAGGTGCTATTATTATCCCCATTTTACAGATGAGGAAATGCAAGCAAACAGAGGTGATTTGCCCAGGGTCACATAGCTAGAAAGTATCTGAGGCCGTATTTGAACTCAGGTACTCCTGACTCCAGGCCTGATGCACTGTTTACTGGGTCACCTAATTATATTCAAATTATAGGAAACATTATAAAGGGGGGGAATGTTTGGGAACAGGTGATCATTGAATCTGAGACCAGGAAAGGACTTTGAAGATCTTGTGGTCCAGTACTCTCATTTTAGGTCTGAGAAAATGTAAGTACAATGAATTGTCCAGTTTGGCTCTAGTATAGTATATATGGTGAATGAGGGGGGTGGGCTAAGGCTGGAAATGTAAGTTGGAGTCAATTGTAGAGGTGTTAGGACTTTGGCAGAATAATGGTATACTCAGAAATTTTTAGTCTGCCAGTATCAAATGCCAGCAGAACCCATGGGGTGCTGAGCAGGTCCTTACATTCTATTCCACTGCCCCTTAGGGAATGTAAGGTATGTACTTTTCCTTAAGAAATTTTTGAACCAGAAAATAACCAGTAATCTGCATTCATAAAATCATCACGATGGTTTTTGAAGTACTTTGGAAACATGGCAACAGATGCTAATGGATGGTGCTATATCAGTCACTTACCAGATGGCTCACAACACATCTCTCTTATTGGTTTGATGCAACAAATCTGCATTTCCCCTTGAAACAGTTTCTAGAATATATCCATAACTTTCCCTTTATATAAATGTATATATGTGTCCATACATACCCAAGTATATACATAATTCATGTATATATACACAAATATGCCTACACAAATATATATGTTTATCCATATACACACATATATTCAGATATATTTTACACATCTGGCTCCTATAATATTAAAATAAAATTATGGCTATAGATCATATTTCTTGATTTAAACTTATCTCACAAGACTAATCCCTAGGGGCAGCTGGGTGACACAGTGGATGGAGCACCTGCCCTGGATTCGGGAGGACCTGAATTTGAATCTGGCCTCAGACACTTGACACTTACTAGCGGTATGACCCTGGGCAAGTCACTTAACCCCAATTGCCTTGCCAATAAATAAATAAATTCTATAGAAGACTAATCCCTAGTTTATGAACTGTGAACTTTGAGAATATAAGGGAAAAAACTTTGATCTTAATTCTACTATATTTGATGACACCCCTTGCCTAATCCACCATATCATGTTTTGCAGAAGTCATGGCAAAGGAATAATAATCCTGGTTTGTGTGTATGTAGCACTTAATTCATAACAAGCCTAGTAGGCAAATAGTGCAAATAATATTATACCCATTTTACAGGCAAGGAAGCTGAATATTGAATATGTTCCATCATTTGCCTAAGGTCATACAGGGACCAAGCCAAGACTTGAACATAAATATGGCTTCCAGTTCCAAGCTCAGTGCTCTTTTCTCTATAGCAAGTTTCTTCTCAAAGAAGATGAACTTGTGATATAGTTGCTAGACATCTCAAGTGAAATCTAAAACCATTAGCTTTTCTGACAAATAGTACAATCCGTGCTCCATGTGAACTGCGGTTTTATCTTCTAAAGATGAAGAGAAGATCTTGATAGGTTACCAATGCTGTGCAGCTGGTTGGAATGTGTCAGGGCTCAGCTCAAGCACATAAGCCCTTCCTAATTCCCGCTTCCAGCACCTCATATTTACTTCATATAGATTTTGCGTCTATTTCAATGTTTACATGTTGTTTCCCTGATGGAAGGTAAGTTTTTTTTTTTAAACAGGGCAGGGACTGTTTTGGGTTTGTTTGTGTATCGGTTGCTTAACACAGTGCTTTAGCACATAGCAGACAGTTCAATTTGTCTTCACCTCTCTAATTCCTTGCCCTGTTGTCCTGTTGGCACTCATCCCTTGCCAAACCTCTATCCTATATTATTCCAGCCTCCTCCTGTTTTTGCTTATGTGTTGCAGAACTGGTCTGCAACTCCTTGAGAAAGGCATCTGAAATCACTCCTCTCACTGCACTCTCAACTGTCTCCAGTTTGGCTTCATTCAACTGAAACTTCCCTCTCCAAAGTTATCAGTACCCTTTAATTGCCAAGAAAATGGCCTTTTCTCAGTCCTTATATTTGACATCTCTAATAGCCTTTGACACCCTTTGTTGATCTCCCTTATCTTCTGGATACTCTCTCTTCTCTAGATTTTTTTTTTTTGGTTATTGCTCTCTCTCTTCGTTCTTCTCATATTTCTTCTGCTTGTCTTATCACCTTTTCTTGGATTCTTTTGCTGGATCTTCATCCAAGTCAATGTTGATCCCCAAAGGGTCAGTCCTGGGCCCTCCCTAGTTTAGTTCTGTACTATCTCACTTGATGACCTCAGTGGGTCCTGTGAGTTCAATTATCATCTCTGTGAAGATTATTCTCAAATCCATATATCCAAGCTGGAGCTCCTGAGCTCTAGTCTTGCCATAACCAATTGGTTCTTAGACATGTTGAACTGGATAACCTGTAGGCATCTCAAACTCAACATGTCTCAAACAAAGCCTATTATCTTTTCCCCAAAACCCTCCACTGTTCTGAACTTCCTGATCACTGTCAAGAGCACTGCCATCCTACTAGTCACTAAGGTTTGTAACCTCACTACTGTACTTGACTCCTCATTTGCACTCACCACATATATCTAGTCTATTGTCAAATTATGCCATTTCTACCTTTACAACATGTCTTATAAATGTAGCCTTTTCTCCTTATATGGCTGCCATTCTGGTGTAGGATCTCATCACTTTATACCTGGATAATTGCAATAGGTGTCTATTTGGTCCTCTGATATAAATCTCTCCCAACTCCAATTCATCCTCCCTTCAGCTGCCAAAATGATTTTCCTAAAGTTCAAATCCAACCACATCAACCCCCTACTCATTAAACTCCAGTGGCTTCCAGCAGCTCCAGGATCAAATGTAAATTCTTTATTTTGCTTTTTTAAAACCCTTCATAACCTGATCCTTTCCTATCTTTCCAGTATTTTTATACTTTCCTTTCCTTCACATACTCTGTTATCTATCAATATTGACTTTCTGTTTCTTGGACATGACACTTCACCTTCCAACTCTGTACCTTTTTGTTGTCCCGTGTGCCTGAAATGCTCTCCCTTCTCACCTCCATTCCTGATTCCTTTGCAACTCAGCTCAAGTCTAATTCTACAGAGGCCATTCCTCCCACCCACCCCCCATTAAATCTTTTCATTTATACTGCATATATCTTATTTATACATTTTTGCTTTATACTTTTGTTTTCTCCTTGCTTAAAATGTGATCTCTTTGAGGGCAGGGACTGTGTTTTTGTGTTTGTATCGTTAGCACTTAATAAATGCTTGTTGACTGACAGACACAGCTATGTTGACTGGGTACACCATAAATTAATATTATCTTAACATCAACTGTAACTTCACTACAAGGAAATTCTTTTTGATTCTTCCTTATTTCATTCCTTTCTTATTCCCCACAGAAATTATTCCAAACCTTCTTTCCTTAAGACTCTCACAGTTACTTTCCCCCCCCATTCTCAACTGAGAACTTCATCTCTTAATTTATTGAGAAATTGAGATCATGTGTGTGTGTGTGTGTGTGTGTGTGTGTGTGTGTGTGTGTGTGTGTCTGTCTGTCTGTCTGTCTGTTTGGTTAGATGAATTACAATTTTTTCCAAGTGGTTGTTGATTTACCCTTAAGTTACTATATTAAGGGTGTATCCCCAGTCTCCACTAAAGGTCTCCTCCAAAACTTCATCATGGCATGGAATTGATCCTGGATCTTAGAAGGCTATGTTAGGAAGACCCAAGCTCTAGAAACTCCACCAAGCTAAAAAGGGTGTTCAAAACATTGACCTGGCGATAGACTGTATTTTTTTAATGAAAGGGCCAGCCTACCTAAGCTGTGAAAGGACAATTGGCTACTCATGATTTAAAAAAAAAATTTCCAATAACTCATGAAGACTGTGTACAAAGCCATGGAGACATTGTAACATGCCTTTGAGGGATTGAGGGTGTGGGAATAAGTAACCATAAGAATGAAATTGGGGCAGCTAGATGGTACAGTGAATAGAGCACCTGACCTGGATTCAGGAGGACCTGAGTTCAAATCTGGCCTCAGACACATAACACTTACTAGCTGTGTGACACTGGGCAAGTCACTTAACCCCACTGCCTAGCCAAGAAAAAAGATAAAGAAATCATAGATCTTGTGATGTATCAAAAATTCCCCAATTCATTTGTGAACTGTTTACATATTTCATTTTTCACTTTCATAATTCATAATAAAATGTGTGCCTACTCAGAGAATCTAACACCGCTTTGTCCTAAGAGTAGGGGTTGCTTGGATCAATAAATCAAAGACAATAAGCCAAGTGTGAACAACCTAGCTAATCATGTTGGGAAGAAGTAGAGTACTTGTACTTCAAACCATTGGATGAAATGAAATGATGATACACAGGAAGTATATTAGGATTGACTGAAGAGTTTTAGTCATGCCCTATGGATCTCATATAAAACAGTAAGCCAATTTGGATTCTAGCTTTTGAGTAATAGGCCAACTCAGTCAGTGGTGTCAGCAATTGCCGCCAAACCCCTGTGAAGGAATGCTGAGGAGGGGAGATGAGAAGGTCCTCTGTTTCCTCCTACCTCCTACCCCACACTTTGGCCAGAGGATGGCCTCATGTACTTGGAAGGGTCAGAGAATTTGAAATTCTCATCAGGGCTCAACTGACCCCACATGTGTTCTCTAAGCTTATACCCACTTTCCCTGGATTGTGTGTGTACTTGTGGAAGAACCCTCATTTTGGCTGTATGTTTTATACCAACTGTTGTTGTTATACCATTTTAATAACTACTCATTTCTAAAACTTAGTTAAGTCTGGATGGTGAATTGCTATCAACTGATAATCAGTGAGGGAATCCTACTGGTGGGGGCTCATGACAATAACATCAAAAAGACATTGACATCCCAACCCCTTAGAATAATCTCTAGAGCCCTGAGGAAATGAATAGCCAGCTGCTCTCTGGAGACACAGACAGTCAGTACAAGTGAGAATTGGGAGAGTGAGCCCCAGAGCATATGGTACACATTTATTAAGTGTTTCTTTAGTTTATCACAAATAGTGGAGGAGATAGAAAGATAAGTAAGACATGGTCACTGTCTTCAAGGATCTTATAAACTAGCAGGAAGGCTATAACATTTATACAAATATGTAATATTATCCAATAAGGATATGGTAATTATAATGCAGAATGGAGCATGAGCCCCCCAAAAAGTAATTAATGGGAGTTTAGTCAGTCTCTAAGAGAAACAATGATATTACAAAATTTAGATCTGGAAGGGAGCTTAGAAATCATTTAGTCTAACCCTTTCATTTTATAGATAAGGAAATTGAAGTCTAGAGAGCTTACATGGCTTTTCTGTGGTCGCATAATTAATTAGTAGCAGAGCCAACATTTGAACACAGGTCTGATGGTTCCAAATCCAAAAAGTACAATACTAGATCAGAGTAAGGAAAGACAATTTCTGACTGGGGAATCAATGCCTTTGAAAGATGACTAAAAGTTCAAAAGATAGAGATAGGGAATAAGGCATGTGGAAAAGAGGCAAAAAAATCACTAGATTGGCATAAGGGATGCTGAATTATTATAGACAGACTGAGTACATAGGTCACTTGAACTAGAAGGGACCTTAGGAATGATTCTCTACTCCAGGTCTCTCAATTTATAAATTAGAGATCTCATTACAAATGAAATCTATGCATCATTTTCCTAGTTAGATACAGAGCCAGGGCAAGAACCCAGGCCTCTTGATTCTTAGGTCAATGTACTTTTCTACTACATTATTCTGCCTGCAGTTTAAATGGCACATAATTGAATGTGGAGGGGTGGGGTGTGAGACAACTAAAAATATAGGGACATGTCGAGCTGAGACAGCCTTGAATGTCAGACTAAGGAGTTTAAACTAGAGTATTTGGTGTCTTGCCATGGTAATAAAAATATTATTACCAAGCCCTAATATCAGTAGTCTTATTGTACATTCTTCATTAGTATTAAGGTGAAAGGAGGAAAGGGAGGGACTTTATGCTAATCTGATTTCACGGATGTTCAGATTTCTAGTGATTTGATTGATTAAAAAGTGAGGTTTGCCCCCTCAGTTGCTCCCTATTTCCCTCTAATCTTCAACCCCTCCCCATCTTCGAATATACACAGAAGCTAAAACTAATAGAAAATAGAACTAAATAGGAAATATAATCAGCAAATCCACTTTTTTCTGTATTAATGGGTGCTTTAGAAGTGCTTGTGATGATAATATGCACAATGACTACAATAATGTAAACCAAAAGAAGGAAACCCTTGGGGCAGCTAGGTGGACACTTACTAGCTGTGTGACCCTGGGCAAGTCACTTAACCCCAACTGCCAAAAAAAAAAGGAAACCCAATACTATGGATTTATAATAATTAAGCTTAATTCAGAAAGAGATAAATACTTCCCTCCATTTTTTAGGGGGGGGGGACTATAGTTGTGTAAAGTTGTATATGCTTTCAGACAGAGTTAGTTGGTTTGTTGTATTCTTTTTTTTTGTACTTTAAAGAAATTTAACATTCTATTTTTCCCCAGTTACATGTAAAAACATTTAACATTCATTTTTAAAACTTTGAATTCTAAATTCTCTCCCTTCCTTCCTCCTCACCCCCCCCACTGAGAAGGCAATCAGTTTGATAAAGGTTATACATGTGTAGTCATGCAAAACATTTCCATATTAGTCATGTTGTGAAAGAAAACATAGACCCCCCCAAAAAAAAACCCTCAAGAAAAATAAAGAAAGTTTAAAAAGTGTGCTTCAGTACATATTCAGACACCATCAGTTCTTTCTCTGGAGATGGAGAGCATTTTTATCATAAGTCCTTCAGAGTTGTCTTAGATCATTGTGTTGCTGAGAATAGCTAAGTCTTTCGCAGCTAATCATCTCACAATATTGCTGTTACTTTGTACACAATACATTTCACTTTGTATCAGCTCATGTAAATCTTTCCAGATTTTTCAGAGACCACCTTGCTCATCATTTCTTATAGCACAATAGTATTCCATCACAATCACATACTACAATTTGTTCAGCCATTCCCCAATTGATAGACATCCCCTCAATTTCCAGTTCTTTGCCACCAGAAAAGAGCTGCTATAAATGTTTTTGTACACATAGGTCCTTTTCATTTTTATTTTTATCTCGTTTGGGATACGGACCTCATAGTGGTATTGCTAGTCCAAAGAGTATGCATGGTTTTGTAGCCCTTTGGACATAATTCCAAATTGCTCTCCAGAATGGTTGAATCACTTTACAACTCCACCAACAATGCATTAATATCTCATTTTTTCCCACATCCCCTCCAACATTGGTCATTTTCCTTTTCTGTCCTATTAGCCAACATAATAGGTATGAGGTAGTACTTCAGAATTGTTTTAATTTTCATTTCTTCAATCAGTAGTGAATTAGAGCATTTTTTTCACATGGCTATAAATAGCTTTGATTACTTCAAAAATTGTTCATATCTTTTGATCATTTATCATTTGGGGAATGGCTCTTATTTTTATAAATTTGACACTCTATATGTTTTAGAAAAGAGGCCTTTATTAGAGAATTTTGGTTCAAAATTTTTCACAGTAACTGTTGCTAACTATATTTCCCTCCATCCTATCCCCCCCACTGTTTATTCTATTCTCTCTCCTTTCACCCTTTCCCTCCTCAAAAGTGTTTTGCTTCTGACTACCCCCTCCCCCAATGTGCCCTCCTATCACCACCCCCTTTCTCTTATCCCCTTCCCTATCTACTTTCCTATATGATAAAATAGTTTTCTATACCCAATTGAGTGTGTATGTTATTCCTTCTTTGAGTCAATTCTGATTAGGTTCACTCCCCTCCCTCCCTTCCCTCTTCTTCCCCTCCACTGTAAAAGCTTTTTCTTGCCTCTCTTATGTGAGGTAATTTACCCCATTACACCTCCCCCTTTCCCTTTCTCCTAGTACATTCCTCTCTCACCACTTAATTTTGTTTTTTTAGATATCATACCTTCATATTCAATTCATACCTATGCCCTCTGTCCATATATACACCTTTTAACCACCCTAATGATGAGAAAGGTCTTATGAGTTATAAGTATCATCTTCCCATGTAGGAATATAAACAGTTTAACCTTATTAAGTCCCTTATGTTTTCCCTTTTCTCTCTACTTTTTTATGCTTCTCTTGAGTCTTGTATTTAAAAATCAAAATTTCTATTTAGCTCTGGTCTTTTCATCAAGAATGCTTGAAAGTCATCTATTTCATTGAATATCCATTTTTTCTCTTGAAGGATTATACTCAGTTTTTCTGGGTAGGTGATTCTTGGTTATAATTCTATCTCCTTTGCCCTCCAGAATATCATATTCCACAGCTGCTATATCTTGTGTTATCCTGACTGTGGCTCCACAATACTTGAATTCTTTCTTTCTGGCTGTTTGCAATATTTTCTCCTTGACCTGGGAGCTCTGCAATTTGGCTATAATATTCCTAGAAATTTTCATTTTGGGATCTTTTTTAGGAGGTGATCAGTGGATTCTTTCCATTTCTATTTTACCCTCTGGTTCTAGAATATTAGGGCAGTTTTTCTCGATAATTTCTTGAAAGATGATATGTAGGCTCTTTTTTTGATCATGGCTTTCAAATAGTCTAATAATTTTTAAATTGTTTCTCCTGGATTTATTTTCCATGCCAGCTGTATTTCCAGTGAGATAATTCACATTGTCTTCTTCATTCTTTTGGTTTTGGTTTATTCTTTCTTGATGTCTCATAAAGTCATTAGCTTCCATTTTCTCCATTTTAATTTTTTTTAGGGGGTGAGGAAATGGGGTTAAGTGAGTTGCCCAGTGTCACACAGCTAGTAAGTGTCAAGTGTCTGGTCTGAGACCAGATTTGAACTCACGTCCCCTGACTCCAGGGCTGGTGCTGTGCCCACTGTGCCACCTAGCTGCCCCTCCATTCTAATTTTTAAGGAATTATTTCCTTCAGTAAGCTTTTGTACCTCCTTTTCCCTTTGGCCAATTCTACTTTTTAAGGAGCTTTTCTTTTTTCAGTGAATTTTTGTGTCTCCTTTTTTATTTGGCCAATTCTTCTTTTTAAGGCATTCTTTTCCTCATCGGCTTTTTGTACTTTTTACCATCTGGCTTAATCTGTTTTTTGAGGTGCTATTTTCTTCAGTATTTTTTGTACCTCTTTTACCAAGCTGTTGATTTGTTTTTCATGATTTTCTTGCATGTCTCATTTCTCTTCCCATTTTTTCCTCTACCTCTCTTATCTGATTTTCAAAATCCTTTTTGAGGTCTTCCATGGCCTAAGACCAATTCGTATTTTTCTTGGAGGCTTTGGATATAGGAGCTTTGACTTTTCTATCTTCTTCTTCCTCCTTGTCACCACAGTAAGTTTCTATGGTCAGATTTTTTTTTTCTGTTGTTTGCTCATTTCCCCAGCCTATTTCTTGACATTTAACTCTTTGTTAAAGTGGGACTCTGCTTCCAGGGTGGAGGGCACACTGTCCCAAGCTTCAGGGGTTTTGTGTAGCTGTTTTCAGAGACGCTTCTAGGGACCTGTAAGTTTTCAGTTCTTCCAAGGTGGTATGATCTAAAGAGAGGTATGTTTACTTCTTTCCTGGCCTGTGTTCTTGTCTGTGAGTGACCGCAAGCACTCTTTTCTACTCTGGAACTATGATGAAAGTCCCCAATCCCCTGCAACCTCAACCTCTGGTGTGCTAGTGCTCCTCCTTGCCCTGAGACTGCCACCCAGGTTTGCAACCCGGATCTGAGTATAGGCAAAGCAACAGAGTCCTGCCTCAGTGCTAGCAAAAAGACCTCTGTAATCTCCTTCTGACCAGTTATTTGACCCCCTTACAATCTGTGGGCTGAGAGCTGCAGAAGCAGCTGCTGCCACTGTTGACTCTGTCGTACTCTTTTTAAAAAGAATCTTTATTAGAAGTATTTCTCTCATTGGGTGGGGAAGGGAGAGGAGCATATTCAGGAATGGTTTGTTAAAACAGTCATCAGTAAAACCTTTTAAAAAATAAGCATTCTTGAGAGAGTTTATTTTCTTAAGTAGTTAAAAATTGTCCCATAAATCTTGAATATACCATTAATTTTGTATTGTTTAGAAAGAAGTTTGTTAACCAAGGACAGCTTGAGTTTTGTCCTGGTATCAGTTACTAGAAATCTTTAAATTTATGGGATATAAATTATTTTGTGGGAATTTCAACCATACAACGTTAGGCTGGACAACAAATGTTTCTTACTAATTAAAAGTAAAATGGTGTAAAAATACTTCATTTGAATATGTGAAGAGGTGGGTAGGGCAACATAAGGACAAGAGAGCTACAATGCTAAATCCTTCTTACTTTGGTAAAGAAAATTGCAGAAGAACCGATGAAATTACTGAGGGCAGCCATTTTGTTGTTTAAAAAATTCCGTGACATTAACCCTCTGGTGATATTGTCACAAAAGGTGGGGAGGGGAGAGGAAAAGAAGAGAAAGAAACAGCAAAATAGACATACTGCCCTTGCTCTGCTGTGTCTGCATTAATGCAGCATTGTAGCAGCTGCTTTCTTTTTTAAACAGCATTTTTGTTGGTAGTGTTGTTGTAGGCCTTTTTTTTCCCCCTGTAGAGTAAGCTAACCAGATTTGCAGTTTATAAAACTGGGACAGCCTAGCAGAGGACACAACTTTCCATGAACCATCTTCTGGGGATAATAATATCAGTAATCGGGAGACTGCCATGACAATTTCACAGAGAGATGAATTGCAGTGTGTACAGTCAACATTTTTTTGTTTGTTTGTTTGTTTGAAGAGTGTCAAAGTGTCTGTGTTTGGTATTCACTTTCATCAAAACTGCGACACCATTTGCCAAAAAGTTGAATTCCAGCACAAGCTTCTGTAAACTCTTGAACTCAGAGTTATTTAGAGACTGAGACAGATGGCAAGGGCAGCTTTATTAAAGAATATCTAAATGGATTTGATTACAAAGGGTTCTACTGTCTCCTATTTTGTCTTTAGAGGCAAATTATGTGCACTTAATGCTAAAAGATTATTCACAAATACCTGTCTTTGAGCCAATTCATATGTGGTCTTTTATTCATTTGCTCATTTGTTTATCCAACAAATATTTACAGAATGTCTAAAGGAAGCATGGCATTGGCTGGTTTGAGAGTTGTTTTTTGTTGTTGTTGATTTAAAATTTAATCAGCATTTCTGGAAAGAAATCATTTTATTACCAGTACCACCACCGTCATCAAAACCATTATCATTGCTAAATCTTCATGTTGGGAGAATCCTTAAAAGGTCAGCTAGTCTACCATCTTTCCATTCTTGTGGGAAGCCATCTTCATCATCACTGGCCTCATAGTCCCTCATATCATCTAGGCCAATTAGCCTTTTGAGTTTAAGTTAGAATTAATGACAAAAAAAAAAATGACGGCTTGGTTTGGCCAAGGTTAGTTCTTTTGCTCTAAAGAAAAGCTGTTGAATAGCCATGGACCAAAATTTTAGCCCCAAACCAGGCAATTCATTAGTGGGTTATAAGAAGCAAATGAGAAAGTGTAAATGGCTCAGCACTAAGCCTTCACCTCCAAATTAGCAACTACTACAACTGTAGTGGGTGCAGATAGAGTCTAAAAAGGGACAGCGGGTTCTAGAACACTAGTCTTTTTAGGTAATATTTGTGTTTGAATAGTGCTTTCTGGGAAATATGCCTTAATTTTTTTTAATTTTCGATTGAGGTTTGGGTTAGAGGGAGTAAAAAACTTAATTCCAGCTAACTGAAACTTAAAAAAAAAAAAAGAAATGAAAAGAAAAGAAAAAAGAAAATGTCGACTTGAAGGAATGCCTAGAAATAGGAATTTCTATCACCATGCCATATTGATTAGGCAACATTTCATTCATAGGTGGACCTTTTTCTACCCTTAACTATAGTGTAGGCAAGTACGCTTTTCACTTATGCTGGTGATAAAAGCCAAGCTATGTTTCTTATTGAACAGGACTCAGTGAAGGTAATGTGGTATAGAGTCCAAGGATCTAAATGGCTGCTTCTTCTACCAGTATGACTTTCAGCAAGCCAGGAGTAGGGGAAAAAGCACATGTTTTGGAATTAGAGAGCCTGATGAGTTCTGGCTCTGCCATGATTATTGCTTGGATCACATTGTGCAAACCCCTTACTTTCTCTAGCCCTCAATTTCTTCATCTATAAAATGAAATGGTTGTATTAAAATTTCCCAAAATATCCATAGATATAAATCTATCAACTTTACATAGGAGAGGCATTTACTTACTTTGTTACATATTACATTTATTTCATACTTTTCTCAAAATGACTCAATAATACACAAATGATACAGAGCTAAAACAAGGATAGGGTGACCATTTTGCCCCAAAGTCATCAAAATTTAAATGGAGCTGACAGTATGGGGAAAATTGAAATTAATTTTTTGGTTTACTTCTATACAGGATGATGCATGATTTATGTAATTTTGAGATTTTAGTTCTTTTAAGGGTTTTATTTGTAAATTCAATTAAAAAATTATATATTTGTTTCTCTCACAAAGAAAGATGTCTATTTCCTCATTGGGAAAAAAACATGGGTATACAAGAAATTAAACTCAGTGATATATTTTTAAAAGCGTATTTTTATAAAGCAATACAAAATGCAAATGCTCTGGTTTTGTTTGTGTGTGTATGTGTGTGTGTGTGTGTGTGTGTGTGTGTGTGTGTGTTGTACTGGTGAGATTTTTCATATGTAAATTAAAAATACCTAAATATTAACAAAAGCAAATTTCCTAAAATCATGCAAAATTAAACTATTACCTTTAAAAAACTGGGTTTGAAATGTCCTGGGTTCAAGGACTTTTATGTCTTCAGCTTCTTTAGTGCAGAGCCTTTTACTGAGTGGTTAATGATAATAATTAACATTTATATAATGCTTTAGGGTTGGAAAGAACTTTATATATGCTGTCTCATATGACCCTTACAATAACCCTATAAGGTAGATGCTATCATTTATCCCCATTTTACAGACGAGGAAATTGAGACCAAGAGGTTTAAGTGATTTGCTTCACGTAGCTAATAAGTAGATGAGGTGCAATTTAAGCTCAAGTCTTCCTACAGTGTTCTATCCACTATGCCAAACATATGATTCATTAATTAGTTAATTAAGGCTGCTTCCCTATCTATGGAATAAAAACTGCAGCATGAGGGTCTCTTTTTTTTGTTGAATCACTTCATAGACTCAACCACTGTGATTAATGACGATGGTCTTTTCCCTATTTTGTAACTTGGAAACTAACTAATGGAGAAAGGGATGACCTTATAATTACAGCATTTATTAAAAAAAAAGTTAAAGTCTGAGAAAAGTACTATGAGAAAAAGATGGAAAGAAATGAATTGGGTTTTTTTTTCATTTGTATTTTGAACTTTTGGAAAGACCTTGAATATGGAGTCAGGAGACCTTGGTTAGAATGCTACTTTTTAACAGTGTGACACATCATTAGGCACACATCCCTTTGTTATGTTTGGGTCACCTTTGACAAGTTTCTTTGGTTCACTGTAAAAATGGAGATAATAATATTTATATTACTTACCTTATGAGACTATTGTTAAAAATACACACACACACACAAGCAAAAACAACAAGAACAACAACAACAACAAAATACTTTGTAACCTTAAAACTCTATACAAATATTTTATTATTTATTTAATAATTGATTGCTTATTAGTAAGCCTATTTTATTGTCAGATTCCATAGCCTGCTTTCTAATTGTTGAGACTAAGGAAAGCTTAGCTTGGCTGGGTCCTGGATGACATATAGTCCATTGTCAGAGGTATATTTGAAGACTTTCTAGCTTGGTAGGACCCACTAGCACAGCCTTTGAAGACACATGATGAAGCATCAATAGAATCCATACCATGTGAGGCATCAAAGTAGGATATAAATGCTCCAGCTAAGATTGAAGAGAATTATCAACAGAGGGTTGATAAGTAGGTGATGTTTTCCCCCCACATTATGATGACAGTCTAATAAGGTATAAAGGGGTATCAGTTTGTGCTGGTGTTTGCAAAAAAAAAAAAAGAATCATTGGAATATTGAATTAAATAAAGTTTAAACTGAGTCCACTTATCTGGGGCAGCTAGGTGGTACCATGGACAGAGTACCTGGCCTTTAAATAGAGGACCAGAGTCAGAAAGACCTGAGTTCAAATATGACTTTAAGTACTTCCTGACTGCATGGCCCTTTGCAAGTCATTTGTTTGTCTCAGTTTCCTCATTGGAAAATGGATAATAATAGCACTTATCTTCCAGGGTTGTTTTGAGGATCATCTGAGATAATTATAAAGTGCTTACCCTAGTGCTAAATGTTAGCAATTATTACATTAGCAATAATGCTTGTAATCTGTATATTTAACATATATGAATGAATTAATGAATGATGAGTGAATGAATGAAAATCAAAGCCTTATTAAGTGTGCATTATGTATCAAGCATAGCTTTAAGCATTGGAGGTTACAATACAAGCAAACAAGACAATGCTTCTTCCTCAGGTAGCTTGAAGTCTCATGAGCAAAGACAGTATAAAAGGGGAGCTAGGAAGTTGGGGGGTGAGCTTGGCAGAACACATGTGGGGGCATGGCTTGAAAATGACTAGGAAAGGACATGGTGACCACTTTCTGGGAAAAATATAGTAAAACCTCATCTATTAGAACCCAAGATCCCAAGGACAGAGTTTAAGTTCTAGTGAGAAGAGATTGAGGAAGATGGCAGAAATTTAGGTGGTGTGGTTTGGGAAGTGAGGATCCATATATGTGTGTATGGATTTGTTCAGCATGTCTCTATATCTTTCTATCTCTCTGTCTATCTGTCTAAGAATATGCAGATATCCGTTAAAATATTTGTATCCACTTATATTTACACACACACACACACACACACACACACACACACACACACATACACTAACACTAAACAAACCCATAAATAGGCATTTGTTGTTATTCAGCCATGTCTGACTCTTTGTGACCCCATTTGGGGTTCCCTTAGCAAAGATACTGGAATGGTTTGCCATTTCCTTCTCTAGCTCATTTTACAGATGAGGAAACTGAGGCAAATAGAGTTAAATGACTTGCCCAGGGTCACACAGCTAGTAAGTGTCTGAGGTTGGATTTGAACTCATGAAGAAGTCTTCCTAATTCCAAATCCCTATCCGCTGTGCGACTTACCTGCCCATATGTAGGCATAGCCTTACTCAGAAGTCGTGCAATATTGCCATTTTGTCCACACATTATTGAGAGAATTACCTGAGTCTCATAGAGGGAAGTGATTTGTACATGGTCACTTGACTAGTAAATACCTGAAGTGGCTAAACCAAGATTCCTCCCAGTTTGGAAGAGGCAGAAAATATTAAGGAACAATATTTTTTTCTCTTAAAAAAATCACATTCACAAATTTAATCATTTTCAGTTTTTCTAGTGAGAGATAGCTAATGGTAAATGTTAACATCAAGGTCCAAGAAGCTCCTTATGTGCCAATTTTGTATGCTACATTCCAAAGGTAAAATAGATATTCTGCAAAATGTTGTGCCTTCCACTGAGTAGACTTTCATGTAACATTTCTGTTGGCATTATAATGAACTTCAAGCCCCATAGTTTCCATCCAATCAGAATACAGCATGCCCTTTCATATAAATATTTATATATTATTACATAATTAATTAATATTATGTAATACATATAGACAATGCATTGAAATTAGAAAGAGCTTTAGATTCTTTTAATATGCATTTCTTTTTATTCTGACATAATCATAATAGTTAGCATTCATATAATGTTTTAAGGTTTGTGTAGCATTTTACGTGTGTTAAGTCATTTGCAAACTCCTAAAAAAGGTAAGTTGATATAAAGAATATATCCAGGTCACTGGGATAATATTTCCCTTTGTAGCATTATTTTTAGCCTGCTATTACATGTAAAATATTAAAAATTAAAGGAATCCCCTTGTGTTTTATTTGCTATCACTGTATGTTAAAGCTTTGAGAATTTTTCAGTCTTGCTTTCAGTACTTTTTTGAGCATCTGAACTACATTTTTCAGTTCCCTACATCCTTTTTTCTACATAGTTGTAGCATTAAGTTTTCAAAGATACAGAGAACAAAGGCCCACTGACCATAGATAGCTACAGTAATATGAAATTGGAAGCTTAGGTGATTCCCACTATAGCATACTATGTAAATGTATTTCTGAAATCCTTAAGGTAAGACCTTTAAAAAAAATTGGACAGTTGTCAAGGATGGTTGATTTTTAAGACTTAACTACTTGAGCAGTGTTCATTTAAAATAACATATGAGTCTCTCACAAAATGATCTAAGCTGAGCAAACTGCCACTTTGTCCTTCCCTCTCAAGGAAGTACTGAGCTACTGGGGATGCTGTGACAGACAATGAAACTTCTTTGGATGATTCTCACTGTTCCTTCCTGATATTGTTTTTGCTGCATTGAGGTTCAAAACATTATCAGACAATTTCCTTGTTGTGGCTCTGGGGTTAAGAAGATCCTTCCTCTGTTTCTCTGAAAATTAAGATCCACTGAGAGATATGTAAAGTAAAGCTATTATTTCCTTCTGGAAATCCGTTTCTCTATTTGAGCTGCAAAAGCGTTTCCACTTTGATTCCTGTTATATTGAGGTCAGTAGTCCATACAACCTCATATAGTGCTGGGACAATGCTATAGGAATGTTCTAAGGCATGTCACCTGCTGCTGATCATAGGGTTGTTTTGACTCTGTGAGATACCAGACCATTTCCTCAGGCAGCAGCCATAAATGGTACTCATTATTTACAATTTTGGTTCATCATAGCCGAGAGTGGATGACATTTGCAAAGCAGGCTGGGCAAATTCTCATGATTTTGGACTGGGAGGCAGTTTCCATGGATGGCAGACCACTGAAGTTACGTCCCTCTATCCTCTGAAAGTGCAGATTCCGCCATGAGACAGATGCTTGGTTAGTTGCTCTCTGGGGTACCTACTTTGACACTGCTAAGATCTACTCTTCATTTCCCCATTTGTTTTCCACATTGTTGGTTCTGGTGCCAGAGAAAGACTTCACCGTGAATTTTTCAAGTTCGCCTTAGTGCTTTAGTCTTTATACTTTTGTTTTGGCTTTTATGGTTATCTAATACTTGATAAAATATAACTAGGATGCATCCAAGTAATCAGGATACAAAAGCACAAGTTTTTAAATGGCACTCAGAATGCTTAGGTTGTATTCTAACATTGAAATGCATCTTTTGGAGGGGCTAATTCTATAAACATGGTTTGTTTTTTCCTGCATTGGTTTTTTTTAGAGACCTGTTGCCATTTTGAAAATTGTGATCACAGACTTTTAAAGGTGAATGTGTAAATCAAATGCATGACTAGAAAGGGGACACTTAATTGGACATATGATCTTGTTTTGGACAATAGTTGACATCATTCCCTCAAAAATTTTTACTACAATGACTACCCTTATAGTTCTTTCAGGGCACTGTATAATTTCCTTGAGGGTAAGAATTCCTCTCCTCTCAACTCTTTTCCTCTTCTCTCCTCTCTTCTCCCTCCCCTCCATAATTTGGCTCATGATTATATCTGTATCAAGTACAGTTATTGGACATGTCACTGCAAAGTAATGAGACTCCATATTTTTGGTTTTTTACTTATTGTAAGCAAATATATTGGAACTTGCACATTCAAATGAATATTATCTTTCAATGTACCTGCCTCAGGAAGTAACATCTGATCTGGACAATTGAGAACACCTTTCTAGTGCTACCGTTGTTCAAAACGTTTTTGTAAATTCACTTTTTTTTGTGAATTTATTCTTGAAATTATTTTAAGAATCAGTTTATGTCATAGGGGATAAAACCAGTCATGTGATAGTTGTGGGGTTTTTTTTTAAACCTCAAATGGCATTATCTAGCTTAATCATGCTCCTTATTCATCAGACTTGGCTCCAAATAACTTTTGGCTTTTTTGAAAGATCAAACACACCCTCAAAGGAAACATTTTTCTAGTGTTAAAGATAGTCAGAAGAGTATATTATTGGCTCTGAAGGCCATTCCAAAAAAAGTTTTGAGCAAACGGCAACATCAGTGTAATAAGTAAATAATTTGAAGGGAATATCACTTAATTTAGAATGACAAATTCTTGTGTGTCCTTATGAAAAACTTGGTCACATTTCTTTTAAATCTACAGCTGGAACATTCACCAGTTGTTTCTTGTGTCTAAGTCTTCTTAACCCCAAATAGATTTTGACTCCTTCTTACAGGTCAGACCTTAAATTCGGTTGTATTCTCTTGGACTTACCAAATGGCAAATCACTTGGGCTGACAGACAAGGTTTAGAAAACCCTTAAGGGCGAGAATCATCACCCAGAGTACGTAACAAATTGTGAAATCCTAGTGCTCTTACTATGATTTTGGTAAAGTAGATAACTATAATTTACTTATTTCTCATGTTTCCATGCTAGAATGATGAGACTGATGATGGAAAATACTTTGAGATTATTACATGATGACACTTTACTTGCAATAATTGCACCAACTTATTACATGTAGTCATTAGAGAGGAATCATGTCATTGTAGATAGAGTGCTGGAGTGTAAGTTGGGAGAAGACCTGGGTTCAAGTCCTACCTGTGACATTTAAGTATCTGCAGATCTGCAATTCATATCACTTCACCTAGATAGCAACTGTTTGATGAAGAGAGTTTCCACACCAGAAGTTACTCAAACAGGAAAAAATTTCAGCTTGTTCCAGAATTCTGGTGTATGGCAATTAAAGTGTAAAATGATATTTTATATACAGTAATTGGTCATTCATATAATATATATATCCATACATTCCTAGAAAGAGAAGAAAATCTTTATAAGAGATCCTACACTTGGTTTCAGTAAACCCTATGACTGTGGTCCCCAAGGATTTTTGAGATATAAACTTGTTGCAAAATTAGATTTTTCTTTCTCCTTCTCACTTTTATATTGGGCGTGTTTTTAAAGGACTCTTTTTATGTTTATTTTTAAATATGAAACTATACGGGTGATATTGGTGCGTTTCTTTTTATGTGTCCAGAATTTCAACCTGGAGGCTATAGAAGTACTGAAGTGAAATTGGCCATATACAGTTAATAAATTCTGAGCAGAGATGCATAAATCAGCAAAGGGTATTTTTTAAACTTTTTTTTTCTCCCAAAGGGTGGACAGGAGGAGGGGAGAGAAGTATGTCTTTAGAGAATTGTTTTCTATCAGTTCAGAAAATAGAGAAAAAGCATCCAGCAATACCCAGTGCTGGTTAGCAGATTGTCATTTTTAGGTTTGATGTTCAGGGGTTTAATTGTCTTTCATGTGAACAATGGCAGGCGCTCTCTGGTGTGCCATGCTAGCATGATAAAAGGGGGCCGTTCTTGCATAGCAATGCCTTTTTTTATTATTAGCGTAAAAAATTAGCAAGCTGGAAGTCGTTAGAAGGAGTTCCACTGGCATTAATTGTAATGCAGCCTGAATTTGTTTGCAGACCAGTGCAGCAAGACAATAGCAAGGGGATGGAGGATGGGGGTGGGGGGGGTAAGAGAGAGCAATATTAATAGCCTTTTACTTATTGTATCATTTTAGTGGGCCGTAATAAGGTGTCTGCTGTCAACTGGAATTTATTTTTTAAAAAAGAAAGAAAGACATGGTAATTGATGTATTGCAGTAAGTATGGATGAGGGCTCAACTTGATTAATGTATGAGTTGGCTTTTTAAGGCATTTTAAAAAGGCTTCTTAACTGGGTCTTAAGAGACTGGCACAAGCCCACTGTAAACTACCTCATTGCAGTTGGAAAACAGCCTGACAGCTGCTGATGTCTCCTGAGGGATTTCTTCCCCCCCCCTTTTCTGATCAGAGAAAGCTGAAGTAATATAGTCCTCGTCAATAATTGCAGTGCTTAAAAATCTTATAAAGGGATTTTGACTCTTCCCTCTGGAGAGAACTTTCTAAAGGTTAAATTAGTTTTACTTGTGTGTGCTTCAAATCTCTTCACTTCCAATGAGGAGCAAGTTTGGTTTTTAAATAAGCTGTTAGGGTATTGCTTAGATTTATGTCTTGTTGGATATGTACTGTTTTCATGTGTGAGATTGACTTGTCCTGTAACAGATTCTAAATTCAGACTACTTTCTCTGTCTCCCAAAGGGTTGTGCTTCTGAATTATATTAAGTGTGTGTGTGTGTGTGTGTGTGTGTGTGTGTGTGTATAAAATTCTCTTGAATTTGTATGTGTATATGTGTGTGTGTAGCAGAATGTAGACAGGTACTCACCACCCCAGGGAAGTTTCTTTGGTGTCATTTTTATCTTCTTGTTAAACAACAGGTGCTGTGCCAATCTCTGAAACATACTTCTCTTACATACTTCATTCCATACTAGTTCTGTACTTTCTCTTCATTGAAAGTTTTTAAGAGAAAGATAAGATGTAGATCTGGAGTATAAATCACAGAGGAGCTTCAGGAAAGACATAAAATACTTGGGCTCCTTGCTACCCATAGGTGCCAACAAAATGCCCCAGGTAGTATTATACCCCTTTTGATAATAATAAAAAGGCAGATAACCCAAGAATTCAGTGTTGGCTGAAACTACCAGGGAATTGCTTTGTAGGGGAAATTCATTTTTTATTCAAAACCATGGCCAAAACCCGAATTGAGATAAAACCCAGGAATATTAAAAGAAAACACAAAAGAAGGTATTGGAAGGAAAAACACATGTATGTTCCCACATACATACATACATACATACACACATACATATATACCAGCTTTCTACAATCCCCTAGATGGTCTCTTTCACTCAATTGGGTTTTTAGAGTGAAACAACAATCAGATGATCCTGTGAAATATTGAGCAGATGGATTGGCAGTAGCATATTTGCAGCTGGGCCTATTTGGAACACAGGTGTTTCAGCTTGCTTGCTGACTGGTGAGTGGGCAGGCAAGGAAACTCATTGGGTTGAATTACCTACTGATGTTTCCCAGAGAGAAGTCCACCCACTGTGAGTAATGTCATTCTGCTTTATTGCTTTTTTGGTTACTTTGTCTTTAGATGTAAGTTAAAGGAGGCATATGTATCACTTTGGAATAATTCCACTAATTTTTTTCCTAAGTAGTAACTCAGAAGTTTTAGCTAGGCCACAATAGATTCCTCCTTTGGTTACTCAGTGGAATAAACTCTGACTCTGAGGACAGAAGTCAGATTATCTCCATTTTAAAGAAATATTCCTTTTTCAAATAGCAATGTATGTAAAGTGTTTTGTATATAAAAATGCTACATAGAAGTAAGCTCCAATAATAAAAATAGGAAATGGACATTAGAAAGTTCATCAATGATAATGACAGTAATTTCATCCAGAAGTTTAACCAGTGTAAATTATTTGCCACAAAAAGACAAAAGACCCAAGAAGGCACCTTAGACTTGACAAATGGAGAAAGATGGCTGCTGAAGACAACACTCAGAAGCAGAGAAAAGGAATGAGGAATAAAACAGTTTAAAGAAAGCTTGACAAGGTAGCCACCTAAGCAAAGTTATCCCAGAGGTATTTAAGGATAAAAATGGAGAAAGTTGGAAAAGATTTACAAAAAAAAATAAATATTTCTTTCTTTTTTTATATTTGGCTAGGCAATGTGGCTAAGTGACTTGCCCAGAGTCACACAGCTAATAAGTGTTATTATTAATAAGTGTTAGCAGATGTGAACTCAGGTCCTCCTGAATCCAAGGGCCAGTGCTCTATCCACTGAGCCACCTAACTGCCCCAAAAAATAAATATTTCAACAAACCTTCTTCATTCAAGGATGATGGAATAACCACACTTGAACTCTAATATTGTATGCCCTGAGGTGTTCATGGAAGAGATAGGAATGTCACTAAGGAGAACAAAGAGGAAAGGTAGCCAAATTTGATTAAGCATATATGAAGAGAATTAATACTGGAGGTGGTACCATTGTGGGGACATTGAGGATCCCTGTATTCAAGGAGCTCTCTGAAGAAAGGTAAGATACTAAAGATATGAAAAATATCTCATGTCTTATTAATTCTTTTTTAAAAAAGTGACCAAGAGGACATCAATAACTACCTATGATCTATGTGCCACCTCTCTCATCTATACATCTTTATAAAAGTCACCTATAGACTCAGGTTCTTATAATCTAGCCACTGCTCATATTTTTACAATCTGGCCAATAGCTCACAGTGCTTAGATTCCTTAAGAATCTGGCCAATATGGCGAATCTTTAATAAACCTTGTCTTTGGCTGAAAAAAAAAGAAAGAAAGAATGTCACCTATAAATTAACCTCAGGGAATCCTCAACAACAGCATTAGTAGAGAACACACAGATTTTTTTCAAGTAATTTTCAACAGTGGACCACATTTTTACTGTCTTAAAATTAACAGAAAGATGTAGAGACTATAAGATCCCATTCTACTTACAGTTTGTTGATTATGAAAAAGATTTTGATTCAGGAGAACAAAATGCTGGCTGATAGATTTTTTATATCAAGTTGTCTCTCACCTATACATCAAGATTGTGTGGGATTACTTTCAAGATGTAACAATAGAAATAGCACCGTTCATTGGCCTTCTGATAATAAATATCAGGCTACTCACAAGACAGGGAAATATATAATCATGAAAGGTATTTGTTATTGTGATAGAAGAAAGCCAATGCAGAATCCAGGTTGAGGAGGGATTCCCTATAGGTGATGAATTTCTTTAGTTACTTTTGTTTGTGTTTGCCATAATGCAGATTGTACCAAGTCCTAAGACAATACAGAGCCTCCCTGATGAGATACATCATCACTCAAAAAAATTTGGCCTGTCTTTGCAAGGCCAGGTGGATAAAAGAAGCTATTGCCTAAATTTCACCATCTATTTGGATAGACACCCTATAGAATTTGTACAATAGTATGTATATCTGGGTTAGACAGTACGGATGAATAATTGAGCCATGCTCAGAACTGAAAAGGAGGAAGAGAGAAGTCTTGATTGTTTTGGGGAAATTCAAAAGTTCCTTTACAAAAGCCAAGCTTCCCATGAAAGCAAAGGCTTATCTTAGTAATACTAAGTAAAATAAGTAAATAATAAGTAAAACATTAACCTTTTACTGTTGTTGCTATGTGGCAGTGATACTTGGAACACTACTGCCGCCAGAGGACCGCAGATGAGTATCACACAGAGGGACAACATGGTGGGTGTGAGCAGGCTGCGACATATAACCACAGAGGTACTCCAAAGAAGAGTAGAATGTACTCTGGGAAGGAATAAAGGATGTCATCAAGAATTGTATGATGGGAAGAGAAGATGTACATGTCAAAACCAAGGAATGAGAAGTAGATAGCACCACTGGTGCTTTATGATTTCAGGAGAAAGAGAGGAAGATCTCTAACACATTGGGTGGAGACTCCCTGTGGCAAACTATGGGAGAACATGGACAAACATCACAAGATGAGTAGGTAGGAATGGGTTATAATGTGCATCATTGGATAGGCGTCCTCAATCAATGAGACCACATATATCCATTTCAACGATATTAAAAATAGCAATACATCTGTTAATGAAGAAAGCTACTTCATTACTAGATGTGGAAAATGATATGAGGCAAAGGGATGTCTTCTAGGTTGTATATTCCCTCCCTACCACACCTTGAAGTACATAGTACTTCATTCTTCTTCCCCCTCTAGGTGACTGGGTTGTGGCTCTTTGACACTGTCAGCTTATACTTTTTAAATGATCTACTACCTAATGACAAAGAGGCTGCAGACAACTATTTGGCAGTACCTCCCTGTTTCCTAGGTGACTGGACTGTGGAAACTTTTTGTTACCTGGAAACCTTATGTTAACTGTAGGTCTTATCCTGCTAATGACATTCCTATACATGAGATGGCTTCACTGCCTCCTCCTTTTCTTCAGCTGCTCTTAACAAAAACTGGAACTTCTTCCCAAGCCTCTCTAAGAAGACCATTCAGATGGATTTCATTCCTTTAGGATTTATTAATACAAGTGTCTTCAAGAAATGTATCCCAAGAAATTTGGGGAATAGAACATTGTTTTCTTTCTTACAGTAGAATGCTGTATTTAAGACAAGACTGCCCAAGATGTTAGTTCTGGCAGCCATATGGCTATTAGCTACTTCAAAAAGAAAAAGCCTGAAGATATGATTGCTAAGATGTTTGGGTGATTTTTTTAATATCATGAAAAATAAAAAAAAAAGGTGCTGAGGACTGGAGGAAAATATCCTAATTTTCTTGTAATAAAAGAATGGTCATATCCACATTAAAACCCATAGGGCAGGTAACTGTCAATCACTTAACACTCTACCCCTCACTCATGCTAGAGGTCTTTTGCCTAAGGGAATCTATTAATCATTGTGTGTCAGCATTGTTTAAGTCATTCACCTCAAGGTTGTTGTAAAAAAAAATTAATTAGATTAGATAACAGTTATAGTATGAAAAAAACCCCAAGATTGCATTAGCCAGTCACCAGTATTACAAAATAAACAACATTCCACTTACCTGCTGCATTTCAGTACCCAAAAGAAAACCAAGAGTAAAGAAATAAACCAAAAACCCTATCCGGGTTGGAGTGCACTGCTCTCAGCTGTAACCACCGGGACATAAGCAATTAGTGTTTGACCATAACCATCGCAACTCCCAGGAATAGCATGGGACATGGAGAGACAGGTAGTCTAAATTCCCAGTAGATGTTGCACCTTCAGATTCTCTTTGGCTCTAACTGGGGATGCACAAGTCAAAGCAAGCCTCCTCTCCAGATGTCTTTCTTCTACAATGACCTGGATCTTGTTATTATGGCCTCTGAGCCACTTGAATCTGTGACCTTCACCAGAGTCCAACTCCTGTCTCTGCCCAAAGAGTTCCTGAATTGGTGTTAAAGACTTAGGAATAATGGGAAGAGATGTTTGTTGATACAGCCATGCCTTGGAGTCTCTACTTCGCCTTCAAACTCCTTGGGTCCCATCCTGCAGCAGATTAGTCTCACCCACAGTTCAATCAGTTTTTGCTGATAAAGCAATAAAGTCAAGTGGAAATGATCTCAGTCTTGGCAGACTTCAGGAAACACTATTCTCCAAAAATTCATTCCCTAAATTCAAAAAAGGGAAGAGGTTAGAGTCTTCAAAATACCTATCTTGACTTCAGTTCCTGACAAAGTTATGGAATATATCATTGAAGAGAAAGTTTGTGAGCATTTAGAAAGAGTTATAATAAGATCATAATAAGTTGTAATTGTAATAATTTATATATAGTATATTGTACAATAATTATAATAATAAAAATGTAATAATATGTTGTAATAAGTTGAGAATAAGCATGAGTTCATCAAGAATAGGTCATGCCAGACTAACCTCACTTTATATTTTGACAGACTTGTATCAGGGGAATACAATAGTTAGGATATAGTTAGATTTTATAAAGGCTTTTGACAATGAAGAATTAATTAGAAAGATAGAAGTAGCAAAGCCAGACAGTCTCAGCTCTCAGAATAGTTACTTCCTAATAGAAGGATATAATACATGTAGTAAAGTTTCCACTACAACATATGGAAATGCCCAGTGATAAAATTGTCTGTGTTTCTGATGTTGGGACCTTGACAGTGCTGAGAATTTTGGTTCTTGTTTTCCAGATTCTTTTATTGGCCTTTAGTTGCTGTAGCTGCTCTGGAGGCAGGAGACTGTATTATCTATGGAGGCCATTTCCAGGTTATATCTCTCCAAGGCTTCCTCCCATCTGTGATGGTTTTGGGGGATAGACTGAAAGCATGGCTTTGCATTATGGGCTGTTTCTACAATAGTCAGAGGGGAAATGGTAGGGATTGTTTAACCCACCTGGAACATGCCACCTCCTGTCTCTTGCTCGGGATGCCCTGCTGTTTAAAACTAGGCTGGCCTGACTGCTACATCAGTGGCAGTTGTTCGGCAATTAGTGGTACTGGCGATGGTGATGGTGATGGTGACCTCCTTCTCTACAGTGTTTGCTCTCCTGGATTGTGACTGACTGCAGGAGGAGGTCTGGAAACAGGGCAGATGATCTGAGACATAATGCTATTCCCAGGGCTCTTGGCCTTCCTTGCTTGCTTGTTGGTGGCAGTTAATTGACAATTGGTGGAAGTGTATGGGATTAAGAATAATAATAATAAAGCTAAAGTTTTTTTGTATAGCATTTTATAGTTTGCAAAGTGCTTTACAAATATTTAATCCCCACAATGCCCCTGGTAGGGAGGTGCTGTTATTATTCCCATTTTACAGATGAGGAAAATAAGACAGACAAAGGCTGAATAACTTACCTTAGGTCACATAGCTGAGATGGGTGTTGAAGGTGCTATTATTACTCCCATTTTGAGGTTAAGTGATTTAACTTAGGTTATATAGCTATTAAGTATCTGAGACAAGTGTTCCAGATCTTCTTGAGTCCAGATCCAGCACTCCATCATACCACTTGGGCCCCTTTTAAACCAAGGTTGCTTCTCTCTGTGATGGCTCTGGGGGCCAATCTGGAGGTAGGACTGATAATCTGGAGGCTCTTAGGCTCAGGTTGGATGGTTGATGTCAACCCACAGGGAGGTGCTGAATGGAGTGACTCAAGGTTTAGCCTTTGGCCTAAAGCTGTGTAACATTTTTATACATGATTTGGATGAAGGCATAGATGACGTGCTTATCAAATCTGTGGTTAACATAAACCTAGGAGGGATTGCTAATGGACAGAATGACAGAATTGGTTTCCAAAAAGTTCTTGACAGGCTACAGTGATGCATCTAATAAGATGAAATTTGTTAGGAATGAATGTACAATCCTCTACATAAGTTGAAAAAATAAACTGTTCATGTATAAAATGGGGTAGGAATAGTTAGATGACATTTTCTGTTAAAGACACCTGGGGAGTTTAATTGGCTGCAAATTCAGCATGAGTCAAGGTATGACACGAAAACCAAAAAAGAATAATGTGGTGATAAACTGTGTCAACTGAGACAGTGTCCAGAGCAAGGGAGGTGGTGGTCCTACTATGTTCTGGACTGATGAGATCATTTCCAGAGTACTATTCTAGGTGCCATGTTTTAAAAAGCACATTGACAAATTGTTTTATGACAAAGTGGTGAAAAGACTAAGACAAATTAAATACAGGGATATTTTGAAGGATCTGGGAATGTAAGTCCTGGAGAAGACTTGGGGAACCATGATCTCTTTAAACTGTCTTTGTAGCAGTCATGTAATAAAAGAGTTGGCCATGTGTGTGTGTTTGTTGTTGTTGTTATTTAGCCTCAGAAGATAAAACAATGTGAATGTTGTAGAGAGGCAGATTTGGATTCAATATGAGAAAAAAAATCCTAACAATTAGAACTGTACCTAAAGTGGAATGAACTGTTCCAGGAAGGGTTAAGTTCCCCACCAGTGGAGGTCTTCAAAAGCTGCATGACCACTTATTTGGATCTTCAAAGATGATTCCTATTCAGGTAACAAGCTGTACTAGATGGCCTTTAGGGTTGCTGTCAACCCTACGATTCCGTCATGTGGATTCCCTTTTCATACCCTGTAGATGTTTTAATCAGGGAAAGCATTTCCATCAGAAAGGGGAATGTGGCTGGCAGGTAATCCATTTTCAGACCTTGAGATATAGGAACAGACATCACCAAGAACCTCCCTATTGATGTCTCATACTGTCAATATATAGCATTACCTCATTTGTCTCCCCATCTCTAATACTTAGTGATCATAAGAATTGAGGAAATGAAGATTAAGTTGTAGAAGATTAACATCTGGCCTTGGAAGATGATTTCTCTTTTAATTCCAGTTATTATAGATTATAAGGTGTTTGGTGGTAGTGATGTAAATGCAAGTCACTCTTATTCATTCATCCATCTATCCATTTAACAAACATTTATTTAGCACTTATCATATACAATGCATTGTGTTAGATGTTAAGACTCTAACATGCAAAGTAACACAGAATTCCTACCAAAACACATAATAGTTTTTTACTAATTTATGATCTTATTTCCATCATTATTTAACCCATTGGGACAATTATTGTTTTAATTCAAGCTGATTCCTCAGTAGTTCTTCACCTTTATTTATCTTTCATTTCATTGTCACCATTGCTATCACCACCTTCATCTTCATTTAAAATTTATTCATTATTTATACCATTTGGGAAGATTGTTCAAATAGCATAGCACATAGTATTATTGTCTCCAATATGATTATTGTCTCCTCCTTTGCTAGAAGGGCAGTATTTCATTATTTGTATTTACTTAATTTTTTAAAAGTAAATATGTTTCAGCAAGATCTGGAAAAAGAGGAAAGAAAAAAAACCCCCACTGATATTATATGCCTAGAAAAAATTAAGTAGGTTAGCTAATGAAAACAAAGATATGTCTTGACCCTTCTGGTCCTTCTCAGTTTGACATGTATTTCTTATCACTCTACCCATCTACTCAGAATTATTTGTTCTGAAAGAATTAAAAGGCATTGGTCTGTGATCCCCTTTCCTTGTCTGACCCACTCTGAAGTTCTTCACACTTTTTAAATGAGTGAGGTTGGGAAAAGTTGGTCTTAGCTGCTATGACGTTTGAGTTCTCCAACAATGGGTTCCTGTTTTCAATGGGATATGCTTTGGTTCTTTCCCCCAGCACAGTTCAGTAAGAGATGGCAGCCCACTTATTCATGGTGGCCACCAGTCATGTCATTAGATGACCTTTAAGGTTCCTTCAAACTTTAAATTTTATCATCGCTGACAGTTGTAGCTTTTAAAAAAATAAAGACTACTTCCTCCAGTTAGACATAGTATTTGACCTTTCTTATTAAGCCTGCCGGGTAATCCAAATAGACTCAATGAAAAGATATATAGCAATACAAAATGGGTAATATAGGAGGAAAAAAGCTTATGTGAGAGGATTGTTGTGAAGAAAGCATTTTACAAACCTTACATATGAACTGTTGTTATTATTATTAATGTATAAACCAGTATATAAGTGTTATTTAAATGACCACATTGTAGTATATAAATGTATAATCATGCTGCATAGTGTTCCATTGAACTCAGCTATGTACTGCTGATTTCTTCAAATAGAATCAATTCTACAAGCTTGCCCAAACTAGGTGCCCTCTTCATAAATTATAGTGACGTTACTAATGCATGTTAAGTAAAAGGCCATGCTATTTCATGTTGGCCCTTTTCATTTCTTTAAAAAAAAAAACTTCATCAAGTAGTTTGAAAAATACAAAATTAAGACCAATAATCAATAGATAGTCATAGTCTTCTTCAATTGTGACATGTACTCCAAAGTGTGGCTTCCTGGAGGCAACTGTTAAAATTTTCAATGTAAGCATTTATACTTTGGAAATAGGCAAATGCCAGAAATTGATTTGATTTGGCTTGATTTATTGTTTTGTTGATTGTCTAGACTTAAGACAGTGAGGGAGAAAATGTTAATCAAATATAACTTAAAAGTGTGTTATATCAGAGAACTGATTGTTGAATGTTTACTAACGCACCCTTGTATATACAAGACATTTGTTAGAATAGCTATGGCTCCTGAGGGAGACAGTATATTTACTGCAGTAAAAAGCATAATAATAGGAACTAGTATTTATATAGTGTTTTAAAGTCTGTAAAGTACTTTACAAAGATTTCATTTCATTTTCACTTTTTCAAATTAACAGGACATTCCTTCCCTTGGGAGTACCTAGAAAAGTTGTAAAGAAAAACATCTTTGATTGAAATATAGGAGAAAGAAATTCAGTAAACTATGCAATAATTAATTATAAGGCAAGAAAGTAGAGAGTATACTTTATATGTCACTTGTGGTCATTTCCTGGCATATTGTGAGGATGTATCTATTCCATATTTCATAAGCCAGCTCACCAGAAGTTCCAATGATTCACTAATACAACGGGAATAGTTACAATGATAGCACTGAAGGTCCAACTGATTAATTGACTATAATATATAAGTGCCCCTTTGCTTCTTTCCTCACCTTTGGGAAATAAATACAGATATAGTTATTGTACTTTTAAATAATCATTACTGTTTCTAACTTGCTTCTTCAAATCTCACCTTTAAAGTTAGGAAGTAGAGAAACAACCACCTTAAATCTGACATCAGAGGCCAGTTTCTGTTGGAAGTATAGGGAAATCTGATGTTCCTGTAAACTATCAGATGAAAATGTTTAGGGATCACTTGAGCAACAAAAATTTTTTTCATGAATGGGGAATGCTCTAGGCATCTGATGTGACTTAAAATAATGGAATGAGAGAATTAAGTAGTTCTATCAGTCTAATCAGATGAAACTGGTAGATTACTTAACATCAACATCCATGCTTGAGAGAAAACTGTCTATCTTCACTTTTCAAAGCAGACTGAATCATCAGTGTGTAGAAGTCTGTATTACATTCCTTAAAGAATGACACTGAAGACAAGAAGTACCCTTTACCAGAAGGAATCCTACCACCATATGTCTTAGACTACTTTTTTGATAGGATCCTTTTTATGTGGTGGGGTAGAATCACTCTTTAGTCAGAGTACTAAAGTTCTGTACTTGGTGAACTTGCTAGGACTCCCTAATAAATATTTTACATATTGAATAACAATGTCCAGTAATGATTGTAACAGTATTATATAAATACAACATCTGGGTGAAGGTAGGACATATAGTTGAGAAGATATGGAGGAGAATTTAGTAAAATATGAATTTTTTTGTTTTGTTCTTTAACAATTATAGATTCATAGGATCAGAGCTAGAAGAGACCTTACCTTAAAGGCCAATTGAGTCCATTTTACAGAGGCAGAGAGAGTTTAAGAGAGACACGGAGAGGTTAAGCAACTTTCTCTGAGTCACCCAGACAGTATCTGAGATCAGATTTGCATCTACATCTTCCTGACACCAAGTCATGCCACCTCTCAGTCAGTCACTGAATTGTCAATAACCAGTCACTTCATTTTAAAAACAGTGTAGCTCAGTTTAAAAACTGGCTAAGTTTTTGTTTGTTTGTTTAAATCATTTTGTTCATGTAGGCATAGCACAGTTTTCTGACTAGTGATTCAGAGATGTGGACCATTTGGGGAAGGGAAGCCTGAGAAATGTAGATTTGTCATTATTCTTGCATTAGTTTTAAGCGGCTTTGGCCTTTTACTTGATTTGTGACATGAAGCTTTTTATTTTATGTGTTTAAAATTGCAAGAGAAGGCAGAAATTTTAAACCTAGGGGGCCTGGATTATCTAGTTCATAGTGTGAAAAAGGATTTTGGAAATACCTCAGCATGCTAGAAACCTAGGAAAAATAATTAATGAATGAAACAAGTACAAATATAATATATAATATATATATTGAGCATAAAATATCAGAAGAGAAATTTATTTAGTTAAAAGAGTTGATTAACCACTTAGAGAAGCAGATGAACCTCTAGGCCTAAAGCCTTATGATAAAGCTGCCAACAGGGTGGTCTGCATGGATTAGAGGTTGGTGTGAACAATATCTGGTTTCTATTATATTTCTTTTGAGTGAGTAATCAATTGATCACTCAGTCAACAACCTTTTAGCAGCTATTTGTCAGGAGCTATCCTAGGTACTGGAGATTTTGTTGTTCATTCATTTCAGCCATGTATGAATCTTCATAGTCCCATTTGGGGTTTTCTTAGCAAAGATACTGGAGTGGTTTGCATTTCCTTCTCCAGCTCATTTTACCAATGAGTAAAATGAGGGAAACAGGATTAAGTAACTTGCCTAGGGTGTCTGAGGCTAATATTTATATAATACTTTAAAATGTTCAAATCCTTTGTGTTGTCAAAACTACTGTATGAGGTAGGTGTTCTTGTCACCCCCATTTTATAGATGGGGAAACTGAGACCCATACGTTATTTGACCAAGGTCACATCATGAACAAGTGTGTAAGGGAAGATTTGAAATTGTGACCTTTCCAGCTCCAAGTCCAGCACTCTATTCACTATGCCACTAGCTGCCTCTAGGTAGTAGTGAAAACTCATCCACTACTTAAAAAACAACTTTGTGATTTATTTCCTTTCAGGAAAAAAAATGGAATCAGGAAAAGAACGGTTTTAGAGAAACTGTCCATGTACTATGATTTTTGAGATGCTGAATATGTGGGAAGCCATTTATGTTTAATCCGTAAGAGAGTATATGTATGCAAAATAAATTTGCTGGCATGCAAACTCATAATTTATTTGAAGCTTTGCTAGAAAATATTTAGCTGATTATGGACATCATAAAATGTCCCCTATGAGGTAATACATGAATTGTAGCCATTTTCAGGGTGATAAGTTAAAATGCTGTGTACCTCACAAACTATTCACTTATCCAGTGGAAAGAACAGTTAATGAAGAGTCCTTGTACTTTAGCAAGAGATATCATAAATATCCTGATTGCTGAAAGGGGTGCTTCCATTTTGCCAATTTGAAAAAGTCATCCTATTTTTAAGCCATGACATGATTTGGGGTGACTAGGATTAGGGTGGTATAGCTTTCCTGTTTATTAAAAGGAATCCTGTCAAAATCTTCCACAGATAGAATCAGGGCATGTTCAGCTTCTTCAGTGGCTACTTCCTAATATTTGAAAAGCATGGGTTATTTTTTTAAATTCAAGTTTCCTCCTAAATAATCTTTCAATATCAAAGCATATTTGGAAAAGGGATTGCCTCTGATAACTGACGCTAAAATGTCGTAAGAAGCGTCCTTTTGATCTATCTGTATACGTGTAGACATGTGTAACGAATCCATTTTTGTTCAATTGCTATCAAATTTAATAACAACCATTAGAACTGCAAAAATAAAAAGATTTCATATCAGCCGTTGAATACATACTTTTAAATATTGAAAGATAATGATTTGTACAGCATTGTTATATAATGCATTTCTTGTCTTCTGTTGTATGCATGTGACGAATTCCAGTCGATAAGCCCCAGACTCTGGAGTCAGTTGTCTGGCTAGTTATTAAGATTAAGATAAGTACTAAGAATGAAAGATACAGTGCATTGTACTACCCTTATGAGATTGGGCCACCTAGGATTCTGAGTGTAAACAATGAATTAGTTCACCCTGACTCCCTTTCAAACCTGAGGTGTACACTGTAAATATTTGTAAAATATGATGGGAACAGTTGGTGAAGATTATTTTTGCAACCACTAAATACTGAAAAACAAAGATTTTTTACCAAGAGAAATCTTGTAAAACATAATTCAATATAAAGCTATATTTATGGTAAAGAGAATACTTTCCTCCTACATCAGCATCCAGCACCCCTTTTTAAGTTGAGGGGTTATTAGCTTGTTATCAGAGAGACATTTTGTCCTCACAGAATGTGCCAGTAGCTAGAGAATATAAGATAATTAAGTGTAGTTGGGAGATTTTAAAATGTAAGCTATATTAACAAAATGTATATATCCCATACATATGCAAAGGCAAAGTCACCTATTAAAAGCTTCTCATTGATATTTTCTAAGAGAGAAAACTACATCGACCTCTTCCCTAAGCTGATGGAATGTTACTGAGGCACACTGAAAAGAGACAAATATTTTCTGAAGTACAGTCAATGATTCACACTAAATATAGTAAATATGAGCTTTGCTGCAAATTGGTAGGCAACATTTTCAGCCTAGCAAAGTTTAACTGTCTATAACATCTCTGGAGGAGTGATAGAAAGGGGTAATTTAGCAAGCGCACCATAGCAACATGCTGTGCAATGTAGAGCACTGGGTAGCAATTAATTTTTGTTAATGAATTTAAAACTAGATGTATGGAAATGGTTATATGATATGTATACACTGCTAAACAGTTAACTAGTCCTTAGGGCTTACACTTTAATTATCTGTATGTAAATCATTTTGAGCAGAGCAACTAATGAGTCAAAAACAGCCAGGAAACTCATATTTAGCTTTGTAAGGACTCCTAAACTCAAGGACCAAGCTCCTCCAGCCTGCAGGTCAGAGGTTAGGATCATAAAAGCTCATGAAGACCCTGTCATCCATACTGTCTTCTCTCAGAGAACTCCTGACTGCCCTTCATACAAAGAAGAAAAACCATTCTGCACATGCTCATTCTGCTTGTCACTTTCTTGGAGGTGAATAGTCTTACTTGGCAATGCTTCGGCCTTGCACAGGGCTGGAACAAGGCCCTCTATATATGTTACTAGATACTTAGTCCTTTCTATTTAAACATTGATGCAACATTCAAAGTGTTGTAGAAGAGTGTCTGAATCATTAGCTGCTGGAGAATTTGGGAAGAAGGGAAGATTGAATGGAGGTGGGATGGGTTGGGGAGGTTGTTTCTTTCACGACTTCAGGAAAGTGTTTTGGGCTTCAGAGTTGTAAGAGGAGAATGGTTTCAAGTGTATTTCTTACCCACCAGATGCCTCATCTTTTTGTTGTATAAGCTCTCTGCAGCTGAGGAGTTAAGATGTTTTGATAGGATGCATTGAATGAACACAGCATTTTCCTTGGATTTAATGTAGCTTTGTAATAGAATAGATTTACAATCCTGGAGAAGCCCAATTTAGAGAGACAATATGCCAAAGAATAATGAAAACTGTTCTGTCGATGCAGGGGGCTAGACTTAGATGACTCATGAGATTCATTTCAGCCCCATCATCTCTGATTCGTTGGAAGAAACGGATGTATTTGTATAGTTAGAAAGAGAACATGACAGAATATGAAAATTGCTCATCTTCCACTGGAGAAAGTCATATTAGAAAATTAAAATTTATCTCTTTCCTTTCTACTCCAGTTAAATCATCGTGCCTTTTGAACTCCCTTAAGGCATATACTGAAATTCCCTCTCTGCTGAGGATGAAGATAAATAGCTAATAGGTTTTCCCCCCTTGTGTACAGTTTATTAAGTACAACTAAAATTGGAACATAACACCATGTTAGAACAGATTTATAATGAAAATGTTAAATATTGCTTGGAAACTTTAGAGAAGGAACATTTTACAGCCTCACACACTTTAAAAACTTTCATAATACAGAGTTGTAATTGAAATAATAATGCACAACATGTATTTATGTAGTGTAACTGGTGTTATATGCTTTGCCTAAGAATAATCAAAATAGAAGATTTACTACCCCTTATCTTACATATTTTAAAATATCAGATAGGTGGTCACCCTTCCATATATTGTGATTGAATTATCTAACATTGAAAGGACTCGGGTCTAAGCTAAATGCTGAGAGTTAAGGAAAGTAGATCTTCTATTAATGATGGCCCTGTTTGTTGTATGACCATAACAAGTTACTTAGCCTGATTTACTAAGCAACCAACAAAATTTATTCTGGGCCTACTGTGTGTAGAATCCTGTTACAAGAGGAGTTGCAAAGGAAGAAAATTACGGCCCTAGCTCTTTCTCTATTTTTTATTAGCTACTTAAGAAACATCAAAGTACTGTCAGAGTCACTTTGAATGAAAAATCAAAATGTCATTATTGCCAGAAGACCCAACTATCATTGACATGTGTGGAAAACAGACTCTGAGTTCTATTCATTCTCTCAATTGTCATTCAACAACCATCACACCTACTTTGTGTAGACCCCTGTTATTCACCTTAATTTGTTCTTGTGGTACAACTTATATAACCTTATAACAGGGCTTTGAGAGAAAAGGACATTTTAAAATGAATTTTAATTAATTAATTCAATTCAGTAAGCATTTATTAAGTACCTGCTGTATGCCAAACACTGTGCTAGGCGTCATAATAGGAATAAAAGACAAAAAGAAACAGTTCATGGCCTCAAGGAGCTTGTCTTCTATTGAGAGGAAAATAACATACATAGAAAATTAAGTGCATATATTTATCTCTCTGTCTCTCTATCTATCATCATTCTGTCTGTCTGTTTATCTAGCTGTCTGTCTATAGCAAATACAAAAATATGAAGGCAGGAAAGGGATGGAGACTAATAGCTGGAGAAATTATCAATGACTTTATATAGGAGATGGTATTTCACATGAACTTTTAGAGAAGCTAAGCATCTAATATATTTCATGTGTGTTATGTCCTATATCGATATATTTCTATATATATATCTAAGCATCTATATATTTCATGAGCTGTTATGTCCTCATTTAAACCTACCCCTCATCCAACATATGTAGCTTTGTAGTTGAATCTAACAACTCTCATTAGATTATAGCTGCCTTTCCATTAAGAAAGTGGGTTCTTAATCATGTGTTTGTGTGTGTGTGTGTGTGTGTGTGTGTGTGTGTGTGTGTGTGTTTTGAGAGGGAGAAAGAGAGATGTAAACCTTGGCAATTTGGTGAAGCTTATGGACCCCATCCTCAGAATTTCTTTGAACATATAAAACAATATACAATATCTAGACAGTATTCTTGCTTTTGTCATAGGACACTTATATTTAGTTGTACTGACTTCTGAAAGAATGGAATTGTAATTGATACAAACCTGGTTCACGGCTTTCTAGAAGTGCAGACCATTGTAATTGCTATCTGATCCATTCATAGAGGTTTACTTTGTTGGACAAAACTTTCTCATTCTTTTCCTTTCTCCCTTTTTTCTCCCCCTCCCCCCAACCCCAGCCTGTTCTACTCATTTTCTTCAGAACAGAATTTTATTTTCATCTTAGAATCTTTGCATATTAAGATAACAAGCACAAAGGAGAATGCACCCAAACAGTGTGTGAGACAAAATTAGGGCAATACTTGGGTTCTGGAGGTCTATAATTAAAGCCATCTAAATTTTAAAAGAGGTATTCTGCTTTAGATTTATATTCCAAGGAAACAAAAAAAATTAAAGGAAGAAAGAATAAGAAAGTGAAATACAGCTAAAGAAACCTTTAATTCCAATGTATTCAACTCCCCATCAGAAGAAATGGCATTAATTCAGGTACCCAATTACAGTAATGTGGTTCAGAGCACCTCAATAGGTGTTTCAATCTCAAGCCAGGACTAACATTTGTAATCCTTTAAATGCACTTAAGAAATTGATGTTACAGCCCCACAATCTGTTAGGGGCCTTGCTTCCTGGCTGATTGCAAAGTATCCCACCATTAATCGGATCATCAGAATGTGATCCTCGTCCTGGTCCCTGGATTATGTAAGACTGACTTTGCACTGACGTGTTGAACCAGAGGCTTCTTTTGCTAGATATTTTGACCCTTAATGTAGATAAGTGGTATTTTTCATCAATCTTAGCCTGCATTAAAAAAGGAAAATGTCAATTCAATGTGGGACGTTTAACTTAATTCAACATGTTTTAATTTAATACCTTGAAAAAAAGTTAGTCTCCAACCTACCTAACACTTCTGCTGATGGCATATTTGTAAAGAGTTGGTAGACACAAATTATCATCTCTTCTTTAAAAAAATAAATTTCTTACATCCTTTTCACTTTGTGAGTGCTTAGAAAGCAATATCTAACCAAAACCTTCACCATACTTTTTTTTAAAAAAAAATTAGAACACATCTTTAAAAACAATGTCTGACTACCACAATTGGTCATAATTTTTTTTAAAAAATTGAACACATCCCTCTGTTATTATTGTTGTAGGGTGTTGTTGAAAAGGTAAAATGGGGTGAACAAAGCCAATATGTGTCTCATTTGTAACGTGCTTTCCTCCATTTGAGTTACAGAGAAACCATATTCTTTATTTGGGTCTACCTTGTGACCATTTGTGTAGGTTAAGGCAGGAAGAAGGATTTTACTATTTTAAGGGCAAGGGGGGTGAAATGGTTGATCCAGTATTTTATTTGTTGGATGATATGTATTTGACAGCCTCAGAATTAGGATTCTCAGTGGGTCCTGGCAGTTCAGAATACCTGGCTGGTAAGACAATAATTCATCTGCCAAAACTCACTAACCTTCTGCTTCTCCTTTTGCCAAAAGATCGGTGAAATCACCCTAATTACCCTAACTGTGCCAGAGGCTGTCGTGTAAGGGCTTAGATCACTCTAGCCAACAAAGAGGCAAAGAAGGGGATCTTAAACTTTGTTGACTCCTTTCTGGATCAACAATTTCAAAGTCCATGGTGTGGCTCAGCATGACCTGCTGTCTGGGATCGAGTTGTGAGCATGTCACCAATTCTTTAATTAGAGTCTTGGGTGGCATTCCAGCTGCTGCTTCATCCCCAGGTAGAAAGCTGATCTCCCTCTCGCCTTAAGTGCACTACAAGGTTGGAAAGCAAAGTGGAGCTTTTGATAGAATGCATATATTGCCTCTTCATGCTTTGAAGACAAATGGAATTGCATCCGTGCCTGCTACATCCAGCACACTGGTGCTCCATTTCAGGAAGCATTGGGTTAGGATTTCAGTTTGCCCTTCCTTCCTAATGGGGTCCCTTGGTGGTGAGTGCCATCCAAGCACAGGATGGATGAGATGCCCTAAAGACCTGTATCAGGCTTTCCTTTTAAGCAGTGCCTTACTGAACTGTGAACCAGGGTTCCCTTGAACTGTAAGAGGATATGAATTCAACTTTGAGACAAAAAAGAAAAAGGAAGTGAAGAACTCTTCCTAGCACAGGTGCTGTGAATAGGTCCACAGCTCAGTGTTTCTGAGTATGACTAATTAGTGCATCCCAAATGATTTCCTTGTATTGCCAAGAATTTTGTTTAAATCTACCTCCATTTCCCCTTGAGACATAGTACAAAATCTCTTCTAGATTCATTCTGTCCAATACCAGTCACAAATTCACAGGGAAATTAAATTCTCTTTCCTTTAATGATAGAACAACCTAACATGCTGAAAGGATACTTAGCTTGGCATTGAGAAATATAATCAGACATTAAAACTGATCCTCATTATACAAGATGATCCTTTAAAAAAAATAAAACCATATGTGCCACCCTATGCCTAGATGTTTCTCTCGTGCATTCAAAACATAAACATTAATAAAGGAATGGTATTTATTTTATTTACTGAGCCTGCATGAACTGGCATAGAGATTTCCATAAGGTTTCCAGTCAGATACCAGACGCCTGCCTTTTTCTTTTTTTATTTCTTCTAAATTGCAAGGTACATCTGGCCCTTCAGGGTGGTGGAGAGGTGAAGAGGTGCTAGTATGATAAAGTAAGCCTGCCATCCTCTATCTGCCCTATTGTTTTAGGCTTACCCCTGGCCTGCCTCTGGCTGGGGGACATATTTTTCCTGCTTTCTAAGATGGGCAAGAGCAAGCTCCTGATCCTTCTCCCTTCCTGGTAAAGTTCCCTTTTGAATGGAGTTGGCAGCTGTTTGGCCAACTATTTGTGAACCCTTTCTTGAAGAATTCCCTAAGACAAGAACAGGCCATTACTGAGCAACCCCTTCTTCCCTGGAGTTAAAACTAAGGTTATAGATGACAGACATGTCTTCTTAGCAATACAAGGATCTAAGACATCACCAAAAAACTCATGATGGAAAGTCCACAACCAGAAAAAGAACTATGGAGTCTGAATGCAGATTGAAGCATACCATTTGCACTCACTCTTTCTCTCTCTCTCTCTCTCTCTCTCTCTCTCTCTCTCTCTCTCTGTGTGTGTCTCTCTCTGTATCTTCTTTCTCATAATTTCTCCCGTTGGTTCTAATTCTTTTTTACAACATGACTAATGTGAAAATAGGTTTAATATGAATTATATGTTGAGCTTATATCAATTTACATGCCGTCTTGGGGTGGGGGAGGGGAGAGATGGGGAGAAAATTTGGAACTCAAAATCTTATGGAAGTGAATGTTGCAAACTAAAAATAAATACATTTATTTTTTAAAAAGTAAGATTATAGAAAAGTCAGAAGCTGGAAGACATGCTGAAGTACTTTAACTGATCTGTTGGAGGGCTACCATTATTGATTCTCTTTTGGGTTTTCCTCCTTTTTCCCTTTCCTGTCTTATTCCAAACACCTTGATGTGACACAAGGTACCTCATTCTGGCATGAAAGAAAACTGAGTTCTTGAGGACGAGGCTGGAAGAATATAGAATTTCTAGCAGGCCCTACTAAGCTATAATGGTTTTGTGTATGAGCCTGGTGACAGACTTGTAAGTGATTATTTGAGGATTAGACTGGTTAAGTTTGAAGAGACTAATTACCATACTGACCTCAAGGTGAGCCATAGCAATTCTTGAAATGCTTTATAAACCATCAAAACATCTTAAAAGTCTTAGTGTAGTTTTAAGCTATCAAAGCTCAAACTTATGAAACTGCACTAAGACTTTTGGGACACACTGTATTTGTGTAAATTATTGTTGATGGCCTGTAGAAATAGAGATAGAGCGTAGGCAGTACTTAGAAATATAGGTAGGACATCACACCTATCAGATTGGCCAACATGACAAAACAGGAAAATGATAAATGTTGGAGGAGATGTGGGAAAATTGGAACACTAATGCATTGTTGGTGGAGTTGTGAAATGATCCAACAGTTTTGGAGAACAATTTGGAACTATGCCCAGAGGGCTATAAAAATGTGCATACCCTTTGACCCAGCAATAGCACTTCAAGGGCTATATCCCAAAGAGATCATACAAAGGGGAAAAGGACCCACATGTACAAAATTACTCATAGCAGCTCTTTTTGTGGTGGCAAAGAATTGGAAATTGAGAGGATGCTCATCAATTGGGGAATGGCTGAGCAAGTTGTGGTATATGAATGTAATGGAATGCTATTGTGCTATAAGAAATGATGAACAGGCTGACTTCAGAAAAACCTGGGAAGACTTGTACGGTCTGATGCTGAGTGAAGTGAGCAGAACCAAGAGAACGTTGTACACAATAGCAGCTACATTGTGCAATGACTTATATTGATAAGCTTAAACCTTTTCAGCAATACAAGGATCTAAGACATCTCCAGAGGCCTTGTGATGAAAACTGCTATCCACATCCAAAGAAAGAACTATGGAAGTTGAATTGCTATCATTTTTTTTTTCTCTTCTGTTGAGTTTTGTTTCCTTTTTGTAATGGTTCCTCCTATTGGTTTTAATTTTTACTTACAACTTCACTAATGTGAAAATGTGTTTAATAGGAATGTAAATGTATAGCCTATATCAGATTGTGTGCTGTCTTGGGGAGGGTGGGAGGAAGAAGGCGGAGAAAAATTTTTAACTTTTTTTTTAATTTAAAGCATATGGAAGTGATTGTTGATAAATTAAAATAAATTAATAAAATTAGAAGAAAAAGAAGAAATATAGGTGGGGGGGCAGCTAGGTGGTACAGTGGATAGAGGACTGGCCCTGGATTTGGGAGGACCTGAGTTCAAATCCAGCCTCAGACACATAACACTTACTAGCTGTGTGACCCTGGGCAAGTCACTTAACCCCATTGCCTAATCAAAAGAAAAAAAAGATATAGGTAGAGGCAATAGCCACAGGGAAATCACAGATCCCTGAATTATTATAGTGTGATATAACATGATCTAGGAAATATGATATTTTATATTCACATGCAACTCTTGAATCATAGACTCTCAGATCTGGAAGACAATTTAGAAGTTTAATCTAAAATCTAACCCCCTGTAAAAAATACCCGCTACCCTATCTCTGACAAGTGGTTATCTAGCTTCCACTTGAACATTTCTAGTGATAAGGAACTTAACCTCACAATGTATCAAAGTCCATTTTGAACAAATCTGATTGTTAGAAAGTTATATGGACTAAAACATGTCTCCCTTTAACTTCTATCCATTGGTCCTAGTTCTATCCTTTGAAGCCACCAATGCGTATTCATTTGAGCTGGGTGATAACTAGGGATCATGTGTGACCAGGTAGTACTGTGCATGTCAAGGTGATGGCTTTTATCCCCATTTAAGCCAGTTAACTTTACTTCCTTCCATGGCTACACAATGCAACTCTAATTCCACCTGGCTGCCACCTCATGAGTGAGTGCCTTGAGTCATACAGTTATCAGAGAGAAGGGAGATGCAAAACGATCGCTATACATAGAAAAATAGTTCAAAATGTGTGCTCCATTGGATCCCAAATACTATCTTCATAGACAAATGGTAGTACACATTTAGGATGACAAAAATAAAAAATCTGCCTAAGTTCTAAGTATGTTACAAGGCAAACGTACAACTTCACCTACCCCTGTCAGAGCTCAGTTTTATTTGATGGCAATGACGAATGATAGTTTAGAGAAAAGTACAGTACAACCACTACAGAATTATTTCATACTACCTTAAAGCAAACTTATGGTGCTCATCCAAGGATGGGTCTAAGGCAGGGAAAAGAGATCACACCATTAAGTAAGTTATAGCAGTAATGTAAGAACCAGCCATACAGGTGATTTTAGTTAAATGCTAGACTCTATTTCTCCATTTCATGCTTTGTTCAGTAGTAGTTCTATTGAGAAGACACAAAGGAAATGGTGTTAGCCTACATCTAGGTTGCGCTAGAGACTTAGTTTTTGGATGTGTCTGTGTTTTTGGGGGCTTTTAACACCAAGCCACCCTAAATCTCTTGTCTCTATAAGAAACTACAGAAGGCATGCTGAACTTCCAGCCTCCTTTGTGAGATAGTCTGTACCCATAGCTATTAAACAAAATTAAAATAATTTTAAATTGTTAATCTAGCAAAGGAAAACTTACTGGCTATCCACTGCTCTCAAAGGTTGTCATTCTGCATGCTATAAGCTACCGTCAAAGTTCAAGGATCAAAATCACATCCAGCTGATTGCCTCTGAGCTCTCTGTTGCCTTTCAAGTATACTCATCTTCACTAGCCAGACACCCAATTCTCTTGAGGTCTGCTTGCCTGATGGAGCAAGTGGGATTCCCTTACAAATTTCCACATAGTGGCTTATTTTCAGTGAAGGTTTGTCCTAAATCAGTGTTGTCCCAACTCTCACCTCATGATAATGAGAGTTAGGCAGCAGGACATTAATTCAGGCAGAAAATGACAGCTTTAGTATTCTGAACATTAGGTTTCCTATGGAAAGGGCTACATCTCTTGTAAGTTAAGTATCTCTTTTACCCATGGGGCAAATGTTTTATCATGTACCAATTTATTTTGTATCCATTTTAAGTGTATTGCAGCAGTGTGTTCACTCTGTCTCGCCATAGAACTTAGAAGAAACATTAGCTTTTTCCTCCCCTGATTTATGCATGTGTGTGTGTGCGCTTGGGTATATCTGCCTGCCTCTTTTTATCTGGGATTATCATTCTCAGTTGTTCCTCTTCCTTCCACCTCTTTTGTCTCTGCCACTCAAACCAATTTCAGCCATCCACCAGCCCTCATTTGGGATAATAGCCTCTCTTTTTGCCATCGTCTTGTCATGTTTGATTCAGCTGCACAAGGGTTTTAAATTAGCCAAAATGTTTGCATGCTGGGCTTCCTCGGCTGCCACTACTAGTTGTAGAGAGACCGGAACCACTTGATGCTGAAATTGATGATTGCTCAAAAAAGAATAAGAAATTGTTGGTAGCTACCGGGAAGATTCATTCACGCCGAGCCTCTTTTAAACAACAGAGAGGTAAGAAGAGAGAGATTTCCTTCGGTTTTTTCTGCTGCCTTGCTGGTGGTTGCATTGTGCTCGAGCCAGGTTCCTGCTGAGTGATTACAGTTTTGCTAGGTTGGATAGTTCCTGTGATTTCAGAAATAAAAACAGTTTAAAAAAAAGTGCTGTTAAATTCAATGACTTACTGTTGGTAGGTTTTAACTAACTGGTGAGAAAGCAATTGAATTTTTTTTAATTCCCCCATCCCAAAGTTTACTTGTTAAAGGTTTTAACCCACAGAATGGCCAAAGGGAAGCGTGCGGTGTTGAACTACAAAATAGGGACTGGACGGTAGTGAAATGCATTCATCATTTCTGAAAGGATTTGATCTGATTGTGGCCAAGATAACTATCTCTGTGCAAAAACCAAACCTGTTAATGATGCAAGAAAAAAGGAGAGAAAGAAAGAAAGAGAGAGGAAAGAGAAAAAAGGAGAGAGTGAGAGAGAGAGAGAGAGAGAGAGAGAGAGAGAGAGAAGAGAGAGAGAGAGAGAGAGAGAGGCATTTGTTGAGTGCTTACTATGTATGTACAAAACGCTGCTAGGGATACAAATAGAAAAAGCAAGCCATATCCTTTTCTTAAGGAAGACAACATGTATAAGGAAGTTTCAGTTGGAAGTCAAATGGAAAGGCCTATTGGTCCCTAGGGTTCAATGGCAAAGCAGATGGTAATGCATCTTCTTTAGTGTCAGTTCTACTGATAAAACTGTATCTATTTCTGATAATGGACTATTTGATTGTTTGACTGGCACTGAACACTTTCTATCCTGGGTCTTCAGTAGCTGTGGCTGCCGAGGAGGGTAGGGACTGCAGTATTACTGAGGTAGCTGCTAGGTTTCATATCTACAAGGGTTACTCCCTTGCGCTAAGGCTGTGTTCCAGGCTAGAAGCAGGAATGATGGTCAGGAGATCTTGTAGACAGCATCCTATCTACACCAGGGGTTTGAGGGAAAGTGACAGTAGTGTTTTGACCTGCCTAACACATGCCACTTTTTGTCCCTACCCCTAGGAAAGCAAAGTACAAATGACAAACTCTGATCAAGGACAGATGAAAGGAATTGCTTCTGGTTAAGGATAAACAGGAAAGGCTTCTTGTAGGAGGTGTCATTTGAAGTAGTCCTTGAAGGATAGGTAAAATATCAACTAAGAGAGACTGGGAAGAGACACTTTAAATCATAGAAAACAGCATTAGCAAAGGCATGAAAGCAGTAAAGTAAGGGGTATGTATGGCATACAGCAGAAAGATGTTTTGTTTGGAGTGTGGGGTATGTTGGAATATAATAAGCCATTTAAGACTTTTGGGTATTTAATGGTTGTATTGTGGAACAGTAGCCTTCCATCATTCAATATTTGTTGAATGTCTACTATGTTCCTAAAATTGATTGTTGGCTTGCAGTTAAAATCTCAGGCTTGGTCCTTGCCCTCAAGAAGCTGACATTCTATTTAAGGAGGCAACACTCACCTAAAAAAAATAGGTAACCTTTAAGATAGGATTAGTACCAAATTATATGGCAACAACTACATACTATAAAAATGTAAAGAAGGCACTCTCAGTAGGGATAGGAGTATATATAGAATCTCAGGGCAAGCAGAAACTTCCATGGCCATCAGTAGGGGCTGGAATATTTGAGCAGGGACCTTGGTGGCTATCTAATATAACTGTGCTTGACAAAGAATTCCTTCTACAACAACTCCAACAAATAGTCATCTGACCTCTATCTAAAGACCTCAAGTGAAGGATATCCATCCCACTACTGTACCTCCTGAGGGGCGGCTGAGTAGGTAGGGAAGCAAGATTTAATCTGAGACTTGAAGGAGGATAAGATTTGTCTAATCAGAGGATCAGGACTTTCTATTCACTGGAGAACAGCAGGAGCAAAAGATTGGACCACGAAATGAGTATAATGTGTTCAGAGGTTGCTGAGCATGACAGAAGTAGAAGGTTAGTGTTGGGGGTAGGGAGAGGTAAGAATAAGGGTGATAGGTCCACATTATAGAGACTCAGCACTTCTGCATTATTATTCAAATGTCAAAACCCTTTCTTTTTAAGAATATGGCTCTGCTTAGTCAGTGATTTAATAGTATGGGTAGCAAAATGCTGTCAGGTCAGTCATAAACGTGCTCCAGGATTCTTCTGGCTACACTGCTAGGAAAGCCCCAGCATTTTTGTGCTCTCAAGTTGCTTGAGGGCACATGGACTGGGGCAGGGGGAGGAGGGGGATTAGGTAACTGGATTAAAAATAATTTACATTTATTAAGTGCTTTAACATTTGCAAAAAAGATCCATTATCTCTTTTGACCTTTGTATCACTGTAAGGTAAATAGTATAAATATTTTTTGGTCCAAGCCTTTGATTTAATGAGTACAAGGAATTCCCATTATGAAAGCTCACAATATTAATGCATTACCTTTTCTATAACTTAGAGATTATACTTGGGATACTAAAAGGTTAAGTGACTTGTTTTTTTCTTACATGTCCAGTGTATATCAGAGGCAGGTTTTGAACTCAGGTCCTGCTGATACCAAAGTTGCTCTATTCATTATGCCATGGTGCCTCTCAATGTGCTATCACCATTTTATTGATGTGGAAAGTGAGTCTCATAAATTAAGCGGATTGCTAAAAGGTCACACAATTAGCTGGTGTCAGAACAGGGATTCAAACTGAAGCCTTCAGATTCTCAAGTCCCCTGCCCTTTATCCTATACCAGTTGTATACCAGTTAATGAACTAGTATATAGTTAATCACACTGTATTTAACTGATGGTCTTTCACTTTAGCCTTATGCCCTGGGTTTAGCCTTAACTTATTTATACTAACTCACATTTCAGGTGAAGAGAAAAAAAGAGTTCCAAATGAAGAATGCTAATGGAGTCATTCTTTGTAAAAAAAATTATATGTGGATTTGAGAGTAAAAAAAAATTAGCCAAAATTTGAAATGCCACAAAAATACCATAAAGGAAAGACTCTACACACATTCATCCACTATAATACACCCTAATCATTAGGTAAAAAAGGACAGGGTGAAAATACTGGGAGCAAGAAACAAAACATACAGCAGTAGAATTATATAACATATTGCGGATTTTACATTTTTTTTAATAATTAAATTAACTTCCTCCCTTTTTGTTTTCTACAGATTTACATATTACATGTTATTAGGATGCCATGTAGCCTGAGCAATATAACTTTGTATAATTTTAAGGTATATCTCTGTAAGATGTGGTATTCACTTAATTTTTTTTTTAATTTTAAGATTGTTGTGTTCTGTTGGGGAGCTAAGGAGAGGAAAACGTAGACTATTATGTATGTCCTTTGAACAAATCAATTATTCAGCACATCCCTCACTCTGTGCAAAAAACTCTGTGCTAGGTACTGAATGAACTACCCCAAAAGTTCAGACTAACCAGAAAAAAAGCTGGGGGGAAGAGAGGGAATTATGTGCAGTCTGACTTCAGCATGTCCCTGTACAGAAAGCACTCAGTGTCTTACTGCTATTATCACTCTTCAGTTACTTTTAATGTTCAGAATTGCTGATTCCTCTACTAAATCTTGGCAGATGTGTTACAGGAAAATATATTGGTGAAGGTGCCAGTGAAGAAGTTAATGAAAAGCATAATGAGTGGTGGTGGTTTTTGTCTTTCAACAGACATTGATGCGTTTCAATAATATATGGATGGGTCAGTTTCCCCTATTAGCAAATGTAACCATTTTATACCTGACAAATAAACTAGAGGTTTGATAAATTACTAAATTAGTTTGCCAGCTCTGATTTCCAAAGGTATTAGATGTAAAATGTTCATCATGCCTTTGCTGTTTATTTAAAAGGTTATATAACATAACCATCAGGCAGTATGACATTTCAGTAGGTAACTTCTCTCTCTCTCTCTCTCTCTCTCTCTCTCTCTCTCTCTCTCTCTCTCTCTCTCTCTCTCTCTCTCTCTCTCTCTGTCTCCTGGATTAGGAGAATAATGCCTGTTTTCTATGGCTACCAGAGGACCCCAGCCAAAACTAATAGTGAAAGGAACTTCACGATCAGCTTAAGCAAGAAAGAATTCCCTGGAATGTATATAACAAATGTCCCTTTATACTTTACTCCTTGTTCTCCTTTTGGCCAGAAATACTTCTCTGAAAGAGTATGTATGGTACTAGCTGGGAATGCAAATGGAGCAGTGGAGATATGATTGGAACTGGAGATGGAAGCCGTAGCCAGCTTCGAATTACTTTGGGCATACCACTTAGCACCTCATTTGCAAAATGATGTGGTTGGACCAGATACCTTCTTCCAGTTCTCAATGCCATCATCCTATGATAATACCTGAAACTTATCCTTTCCAAATTTGTAAACTGCGTTACATACATTATCTCCTTTAAACCTCCCAATGACTCTGTGAAGTAGCTGCTACTCCAGTTGTTATATCCCTGTTGTTCTGATGCTGAAATCAAATAAAAATTTCTAACAATCAGAGCTAAAACAATAATGGGCTGACTCAGGAAATAGTGAGTTCCCTTTTCATAGAGGTAGGTGTTCAAAGACCCAACCACATGTGTTTATGTTATTTCCTTTGTTCTTCACAACAACTCTGTACTCTCATTATCCCCATTTTGCAAAGGAGGAAACTGAGTTTTGGAATGGTTAAGTAACTTGCTCAGGGTTACCCAGTGTCTGAATGCCCAAAGTGACATTCTAATCCATGTGTCCAGACTCCAGGTCCAGTACTCTAATCGGTATGACTAGCTATTTTTCAGATCTAATTGAAAGGAAAAAAATCATTCTTGGAGGAATGTAGTCCAGTACACTCAGCCGTAGATTAATACCCTTACCCAGACACACTTAGTACTAATCATCCCTGCTTCCTTCATGACTTAGCCCTCCCATTGGAAGTCCAGTACATTAGTGCTTTTGGCGACAAGGTTCTGGGTTTCAGATAATCTACGGCATGCTAATTATATGCATATAGGTTGATCAAAAGCTAAACAATTGCATAGACATATGTGAAATATCTTGCATATAGTTATCTGACTATTTTATTTAATCTTAATGTGCCTAGCACATCATGAACCCTCAATAAATATGTATGATGGCTAAGGGCAAAGGTTCTAGTTAATCCTTCTCTTATTGTGTAATTGCAGCTGTTCTTTAATTTGAAACAATTTTACTTTTACTTAATATATTTCCAGTAGTCCAAAATTTTGGCAATGAAGTTTTTTCCCTTTGTTGAATGAACGATAGAAAGGGGGGGAAAAACCTATACCCACCCATGGAGCTCTGTCTTGTTAAGCTTCATATTAGAGAAGCCAGTTTAGATTAGATAATTTTAGTTCTTCGTGTGAAGCTATTTTTAAAGGTGATTTTTTCCTAATAATGCAATTAATTGTGTTTTTTGCATAATTTGAAATATCATATTGAAGTTTAAGAAGCTTCATTTTATTTTAATTAACAACTTACTGGTATTAATAACCAGGCGACTGTGAACATTACCAGACTTAACCCTTTTATTCTCCTTTTAAATGCACAGGAAGCAAGTTTCCCCCTTTTGGAAGGCCTAATAAGAATGCCATGTATAAAATTACCCTGTCTGAAAGAATAGGCACTGTATCCCAATATAGATCTCAGTGGAAAATCACTCAAAATTGCATGACATCTTCCCTCCCCCATCATCTTTCTCTTCCCTTCCCCCGCTCTTTTCCGATTGTCTGTCTCATAGTTCAGTTGCAGAGGGAAACAAGAGTGGGGCATTGCGACATTTCAGTTCACTGTTACCAACAGTCCTTTTGCACATCCTATTAGTGTATTATTTATAGCTTCATAAAAGGCTCTTTAAAGAAAAAAAAAACCTATCCTTGTGTCTCTTATGATGACACTATCCCAGTAATGAAACGTTATTTTTAAAAACAACAATCTATTCTATAGGTTGACTCCCCGTTGACACACCACACACACTATCTCTCTCTCTCTCTCCTGTCACATTTAGAAGTCTGCCCACAAATCCTCTCAAGAGACATGGCTCAAAAATAAGCGATTGAAAAAGGTCCGAAAGAGGCTTGGAGCTGATATCCCACATCTTACAATGTGCAGCTTCAGAGGCTGCAAAGAGCCTGAACTCTAGATGCTTGTATAAACAAGACTTACAAGAAGTCATTACCTCATAACTCCTCATAAGCTTGCACCTGACAAGTGACTTGGAGCTAGAGGGCTATGTTTTCCCTAATAAATTCCTTTTTGAACCCACTTGTTAGTCAAGCGTTGTGCACACTAACTACACAAAGGACCCTGTGTCTTGGGCATAAATTACTCTTCCGTACCACTGTCTCTGAACAGCCCCCCAGTTATGGATTACTTTGTTCTCGACTTGACAGGAACATAATTAGAACTGTTGATGAAATCTACCAAATTGTTCCTCCGTGGCCTCAGTGGTCAGGAAATTTGGCTGAGTCGTATTTGTCACCGATGTAAAGGCTCTAAACACTTCATATTAACTATGTTATTAATGTGCCCTCTAATCTGTCCATGAATTGGTAACACTGGAAGTGAGCAGAGCTATAATGGCATCTTGCAATGAATACATTGTAATGCTTCCTTTAAAAGTTTCAGCCCAGGGAAGATGTTAATAAAAAACCAGGTGTGTATCTGTTAGTTTGTGGGAGCATGTCAGCATGTGTACATAGGAACACATATGAATGTGTTTTTGCATTTTGAAGGATGATTTTTTTTTTTAGGCTTTCACCAATACCACATTCTGTATTCTTTGAGACTTGTTGGTGTATTTGTTTCTTAGCATGCCATAAAAGTCTTTGTGAGTTCTGTTAAAAAAAAAAGTGATGTGATCTTCACCAGTGTTTCCTGTGTGTGTGTGTGTGTGTGTGTGCATGCGCGCGTGCGTTTGTGTGTGTATATACCCAAGCAAAATGACAAAACTAGTGTTGCTCTTTAGGTAGCTGTAAAACAGAGAATGATCATTATCCTTGTACATTATTGGTTGCACTTGAATCTTTCAGTTAGCTCTGTAAATGTTTATTTCAATTCAATTCAATAAGCATTTATTAAGTGCCTACTTTGTGCTAGACATTGTGCTGATAAGTACTGAGGATACAAATAAGAAAAAGAGACAGCCCCTGACCTCAAGGAACTGATACTACTTTCATCTTCAAAAAATGAAGTACAGTGAGTGATACACAGCAGTTGTATATGCATCACCATAATATATAGAGGTGTGTGTCATTCATATGTAACCAAAAAAGAGCACATTTCTACATATTGACTATGTATCTAACAGGTTGATTCTTTATATGGCCAACATGTCAGTAGTCTTTGATGTTTATCAGGACATTAGCTGGTTGATGGATGTTCGTTGGTCATGACACATATACCATCATCAAGTTTTATAATGTACTGAGTATTGAAAATGAGTAGAAGAGGGTAGTGAATTTATAAAGGTTAAGTAAAAGGTAAAAGACTGAGAAAGTGGGGACAGATCCCCATGTAGATTTCACGTGCAGATTTCCAGCTTCACTGAATAATGGATTATTATTTTAAGTGATCCTTGAAATGCAGGCTTTTGTTTCACTTTATGATGAAGTATAAAGAAGAAAAAAGATAAATTTGTCATCAGTTGTCTCCTTTGGGGGTCTGTATTGTTGGATTGGAACTTAGTAACTGAATCGCTTAGAGTAAAAATGCAAATATACTCATCTATAAAAATCATAAATGTCTCCACATATAGATATAGATATGTAGATGATATCTACATAGATATAGACATAGATAGAATAGATATATCTTATATAGAGAGATAATTTATATATTTAAATATAATTTATAAAAATTACTAATAATTATTAGTAAAGAAATAATTCATGTCCTTTTCTAGAACTACCTTAGAAGAGCAAACTGAAAAAGGAGAGGGATTGGTGGTGTTATGTGTGTGTGTATATACACACATCCAAAGGAATAAACATGTAGTGATTCTGACAATGCAAGGAAACATTAACATACTGTTAAGTACTAGAATACTTTCAGAGATTTTTACTTATCAAATTACAACTCATTCCCAAAATATACTTGATTTGAATGTTGTGTCCACAAATTCACTGAAATTTGGAACTAAAACTGAAATCCTGTGTTTATGGCCCACTGCTAGATTTTGGACTATACAGTCCTCAAGCTCTGAGGCCCCTGTTGTCCAAAACCTTTAGAGACGTCTGCTGGGTGTTGCATATTATTCTTCTACAAACTATGAATGTAAAGAAGTATAGTTATTGCCCTCAAGAATCTTACACTTTAGTTGGGGAAGCTCTGTGTGTGTGTGTGTGTGGTGTGTGTGTGATGGTGCCTGGCATAATGACATGCATATAGTAGATGCTCAGCAAATGTCTTTTGGAGAATGACTAGAGCTAGTGGTTGAATCAATAGGCTAATAGTTTCAATGATAATAAGTATAGGGATTAGAGGGGTTGGTGTTCCTTGTGGTAGTAAATGGGCTAAAGATGTTTTTGGTTTATTTCGTAATCCTATAATTACTGTAGCTATTCATAAGGGGATGGCCACACAAAACTAAAGCTTTTACCTAGTTGAAGCAAAGAATTCCTAAGTTATAGCCTTCATTTCTACCAGTTATAACACTTTCCTACACACCTCTAAGAGGCATACCAGAAAGAATCTGAACTTATCCTTTGGGGCTATCCCCAGAAGACAGTGCGTGGTTGCAAAGCATAATCACTCTCTCCCATTTGCAACCTACTGACATCTCTAAAGTCTCTGGAGAGTATTGATCTTGAGAAATGTGCTGCATATACCACAGTAGGGCAGCGGGCCATGAACACAAGAATTTAGAACACACACACACACACACACACACGAGAGAGAGAGAGAGAGAGAGAGAGAGAGAGAGGAGAGAGAGAGAGAGAGAGAGAGAGAGAGAAGGGAAGGTAGTATATGTTAAAGTATTTTTGAGATATATTAGTATATATAGTATATTTGATAAATAGAGGAATTTGGGAGCAATTAATAAGGGCTAGAACAGTTAGGAAAGGCTTTATGGAGGAGCTAAAACCTGAGCCGGGCTTAAGAGTAAAGAAAAGGACTTGGATCCATTTTGTCATGGGGAAAATTAGAAGCTGGCCATTTTCAATGGGGCATATGTTTTTCCTAGAGTAGTCCAAAACAGTGATTTCAAACTCAGATACAAATTCCACCTCAGACATATAACACTTACTAGCTGTGTGACTCTAGGCAAGTCACTTAACCCCAATTGCCTCGCCAAAAAAAACCAAACAAACAATGTTCACTTACATTTTAGTCTAGTTTGGGCTGTCCTTAGTATTGCAGGTCATATTTGACACCTCTAGTCCAAATGATCTATGACTTAAGGAATATGGATACTCTCTCCTCCGTGATAGTTTCAGTCTCTTTCCACCTTAATAGATGGTTTCATGAAATCCTATGTCCAAAATTTCTGTCTTCTGTTGACAAGTCTCTTACAACTTAGAACTCCTTGGATAACGTTCTTTCACTAGATCAAGAGTAATGCTTAATATGCATTTTTAGAACCATGGAAAAGGTCTAAAAAGATTTTGAAAGTATCCTAACAAAAACCCATATAATATCAAAAATCACAGGATTCATTACAGTAAGATATAGAAATGTTAATACCTCCTCCACAAAAATTAGGAAGAAAATTGGGGGCAGCTACATGGCGCAGTGGATAGAGCTCTGGCCTTGGAATCAGGAGGACCTGAGTTCAAATGAGGCTTCTGATGCTTGATGCGTATTAGCTGTGTGAGAGCTTCTGATGCAGGAGTGGAATCAAGAGGCCTATAATTGGCAGTCAAGACCTCAACCCATAATATGTTGACAAGGAAGCATCAAGCAAATGGTGAGCCATGCAGATTTGTTTAGAGAAATGAGAGGGTTTATAATTTTTTTTCTTTTATTTTTTCCCAGTTTTTAAATTTATTTTAAACTTAAATACAAAATAAGAAAAGAAAAAGAAAACATTGCTGTATACACAGCAGAACATAAGAGAGGATTTGATATAAAACAATAAATTTCCATTTCAAGAAAATCTGTATAATAAATGCTATCCATTATTTTCCATGCTGTCTTATGATGGGAATTTCAAGACTCAGTCATTGCCACAAAAAAATTGCAGATAGGTTGTCCTGAAGGGACTGTAGGCTGCAAAAATTGAGCATATACCAAATACCCCGACAGACATTTACTAGTTCTTAGGATTATATGTTGAAAAGTTCATTATCTTTCATACACTAACAGTCAACAGATCACTATAATACAAATACAGACCTCAAAATATTCTTGAGGATTAAACACATAAGTTGAGCTTGAATCACAGGTTTAACTCTGGCCCATAATCACCCAGACATTATATTCATCTATAAAAAATTTAAAGATATTTTAATAGATATTGCCACAACTAATGTTTGTAATCACCAAGGTACATGGAATGAAAAACTTTAAAAATCTAGAGACCTAACAGAAGAAACTAAAATCACATGGTAACAGGATGAAATACAAATTAACCTTTTCACATTGTTTGGTACTGGAATTGTGCTAAAAATATTTTAATGAGCCTAGAGTGGAAGAGCTTACCTTCCAGTGCTTTTATTCAGCTGTAAAAAGCAGCTGTCTAATCTATTTACAAAGCATTCTTCAGAACATTAAGTATTAAAAAAAATAGAAAATAGGATCATGATTTTTTTCTGTCCATTTTTCTCTTTTTCTCTTTCTTTTAACAACACTCTTCCTAGATAACTTTTCTCTAAGGCTGTTGGGGACTGAAATTCTATCATTGGAGATCTTGGTAAAGGCACCCTATCGTGTGGCACTCTCTAATTGAGATGCCTTTGTTAGCATACAAACACACCTTCATTTCATCACATTAAACCATTTTCAGATTGTTGCGATTGTTCTACTCTCTCTGACCTCATGTGGGGTTGGATTTTCTTAGCAAAGTTACTGGAGTGGTTTTCCATTTTCTTCTTCAGCTCATTTTACAGATGAAGAAACTGAGGCAAACAGCATTAACTGACTTGCTCAGAGTGACACACACTATTAAGTGTCTGAGACTAGATTTGAACTCAAGTCTTCCTGACTCCAGGCCCAGTGCTTGTCAACACAGCTGCTCCTGGGACAGAACATAGCTGAGCCAGTAGCCAGCAAGTCAGCCATGTATAAAATAGCATATACAGAACAAGTTCCTTCACTCTAGATTGTGCAGGGAATTTCAGCAGGACCGTACCTAAATATTACCAGGCAGGCAGTGCGTCAAAAGAGTAACCAGAAGAAGAGATGGACCAGGAGTCAGGAGAAGCTTGATTCCTGCCTCTGACCTTTATAACTGTATAATTATGAGCAAATCATGTAAACTCTCTGAGCCGCATTTCTTCCTTTATAGCATAGGGATATGCCTTGTAAGGTTGACATGTGAATCAAATAAGATAATGTATTTAAAGTGCTATGTAAATGTTACTCATTACTACCTAAACAATTTCTTGATTTAATTATTTCAACTAAACCTCCCAGGGAACTTTTTTTCTCCCACTGAAACTGACTTATAGATTTAATTACAGTAATCATTGATCAGGAAGAATCTGTATGGTCATTTCAAGCTTATGACAACCCCACTGCCACAAGACCAGCTAGAGTGATAGAAAATTTTAAAAGACAAAAAATGGCGTCATGTAGTGGAAAGAGCTCTGGACTGGGAGTCAGAAGACCAAGGTTTGAACCTGTCCTCTGCCCCTTACTAGTTAGTGGTAGAGTTATGGATAGAAACCAGACACCTGGTTTCTCTATATACCTGACCATGAGTTTACTGTTCTTTTAGCTATTCAGACTGCCTGCCTTGCACATAAGATGATGCTTAATACATATTTGTTGAATTGAATACACATTGAGGTATTAAGGAAAGCCATCAATATCTGTGAACCTGGGGAGGGAAGAATATTAGCAGAGTGTGCCACTGAAAAATTAGTCTGCATGTCTTCTTTGTCAGGCCTTCTCTAGGTGGCTGACCCTCCATCTAGTCAAACCCCCCGCCCCAGTCCCCCAGCTTGAGGTAAGATCATATCCCAGACAAATATTGAGTATCTTTTTAAATTAGTTCTCCTGCAGAAACTTTGGGATAGGAAAGTCAATGTGGTCTTTGGTTTGGTACTTTTCATCTTCATGTCACAGATGAAAATGTGCTCAGAGTCTACCACAATGAGACTCTAATTTGGTAAATGTGTGCGTTCCTTCAGTATCCTCAGTGTGGAGCATACGCTTGTGGATGCTCATGTTTGAAATGATGATTCACAGTTAATCGTTATAAGAAATAGGCTTACCACTTCATAAACTCTAGGAAAGACTGTTTTCTTTTCTAAACATTTAAATTACTCAGCCGTTTTATGCATTAAAACCCAATTATAACTTAGAGAGTATTTCAGAGAATTTCAAAAGCTATTTCCTGCAGGATCTGTGCCTAAAACTACGTTTTATCATTCAATAGTTCATACTTCCTAATGCAGGGTTTTCAAAAAACCAGCTTAAAGCACTGTAAGACACTTGACGAGGTATCAGGTACTGCCCTATGATAAATCCAGTAGAAGAGTTTCATTCTCATAATTTCAGTCCTAGATTTTTTATGGTCAGGTATGCACATGGCTATCCCTGAGAACGGACGAGGGTGAAATGTTTTAAGAATTTAATGTTAATAATCATCTTGAGACATCTATAAGGCTCCGACCAGGTGTGTTTGCATATCTCTACATACACAGATCTTTTGCTACCAAAGGGTTAGAAATCAGTAGCATACTTCTCAGATGATGCTTATTATTAGCAACCAGTGTATTAGTTACAAGCTATAGTGCACAGAGCTGTGGTGTAGTGGAAAATATGCTGGATTGGATATCAGAAGACCCGGGTGCAAAACTAGGCTTTGCTGCTTATTAATTGTGGGATATTGGGTAAGTTACTTAACCTCTCTGCGCCTCAGTTTCTACATAATATTTATAATTAAAGGAACTATGATTTCATCAGTGGCAAACACAACTCTTCTGTGACTTAGTAGATGATATTCAGGAATTGTGGCTGAGAAATTAATCACCCTGCGGTCAACCTGGTGACATTCCTTTAAATTTGATACTTTATTAAAGGAAGTAAAGAAAAAAGTATCTTCAATCTACATTTAGGCTCCACTAGTTCTTTCTCTGGAGATGGACATAACCTTTCATCATAAGTCCTTCAGAATTGTTTTGCATCATTGCATTGAGAATAGCTAAGTTATTCACAGTACATCATTACACAATATTGCTGGTTCTGTGTACAGTGTTCTCCTGGTTCTGCTCATTTTGCTTTGCATTATTTGGTGTAACTCTTTCCAGGTTTTTCTGAGAGCATCCTGCTCATTTCTTATACCACAATAGCATTCCACCTGGTGATGTTCCTATGGTTCCTAATGATATTTTGTCTTCCTTACTTCATAGGTGGCTGTGCAATCAAGTAAGTTAAAATGTTCATAAGTCAACAAAGTGTTCTATAGATTCCCTACTATAATTGACTCTTGGAATTTACTAACCTCAGGATTCCCTTCTAGCTAGATCCCTTAGATCCTTACTAAATAAAGAAATTAGTAGGCAGAACTCAAATCCATACAAAAGACCCGAAGGGCTTTGGATGGGGAGACAAGTTGTGAATCCCAGCTAAAACACTTAACTAGCTGTGTAATTATGAATATGTTGTCTTCTCAGAACTCATCAGTTTCCTCATCAGTAGAAAGTTTCATGTATAATATTGAGAGAAGAATATTTGGACTACTTACCTCCCAGAGTTGGTGTGAAGAATGTGCTTTGCTCACTCTTAAAGTGCCACATAAGTGAATTATTATCTCTTTAGTCTCATCTTTCATTCAGTTGGGTCTGGATGAAGCAAGTCACCATCCTGCCAATTGTTCCTTTATATTTACTATTCTGAGGACTGTGAATAAAATAACTGCTTTTTATAATCAAATAATAATTGATAATATTATTATTCACATAAGTAACTTCATCTATAGACATTAGCATTTTCAGTGATATGTGACATATCTCTCCTTCCTCATCTCTGCCTCTTGGATTTCTTGACTTCCTTACATTCCCAGCTAAAATTCCATATTCTACAAGAAGCCTTTTCCTGTTCTTCTTCATGTTGGTGACTTTTGTCTGAGATTACTTCCAATTTATGATGCATATATTGCATGCTTGTTTTTTCTGTAGTTGTTTGCACATTTTCTCACCCTTTAGATTTTGAGCTGCTGGGGAGTGGGGACTTGCCTTTTTTTTTTGTATGCTTAATGATTAGCACAGTGATGGGCACATAGTAGGTGTTTCATTATAAATCCTTATTGACTTACTGACACTTTGAATGGAAAACTGGTATTGTAAACTCACTGTGGTCTTTGGTTTGATAATTTTGTGTCTTCATCTCACAGATGGAGGTATGTTCAGAGTCAGCCTCAATAAAACTCTGTTTCTGCATTTGTGTAAGCACCTTCAGTATCCCTGTTATAGAGTGTATATGTAGATGCTGTAGATGCAGTATAGATATTCATGTTTGAAGTGATGATTCACAGTTAGTTGGTATAAGAAATAGAAGTAAAAATGAAGTTGTAATTTAAATGTTTGGAAGAAAAAAAGACTGCTAGCATATGCTCTTCTCCTTGAGGCATTTACATGAAACAACAACAAAGTAAGGGCTAAAGTTTAATGACACACCAAGTAAAACTTTGAAGAGTTACCTTAGCTCCACTATTACCCTCAGAAACATCTCTATCACTTAGGAAAGCACTTAACGTGCATTCTTCCAGGTAAGAAGCTCTCCATTCACTATGCCAAGTTACCTCTTTTAGAATCATAGACCTTTAGAACTAAAATATATTATCTAATTCAAAAGATTCAAATATTTCAGCTAAGGAAACTGAGGCTTAAGACTGTCAAGTGACCTTACCCATTGCTAGTTAAGTAGGACTTAGGGAGGATGAGACTGACTCTTGCCACCATAATAAAATTAGTTTTTTGGAGTAGAGGTGGGTTAGGTTGGAGAGGTATACCAGAAAGTATGAGTCCGTTCCAAGCTATGAGGAAGAACTTTTCCCCAACATATAAATAGTTGCATTCCTTCCCCTCTACACATGCACACGTAGAACTGGTGGCAATATTACTTCTGGAGAACCTTGTCTCCAGATCTAAGCTGTGTGATTCTTTTTTTTTTTCCATGACAATCTGGGAGACTTACATTAAGGTTCCAAATGATTTTGAGATTTGCTAAACGAAGTCCTACTTGTCAGATGCTGCTCTTGTGGAATATTTAAAGTTCAAGTGCTTTGTTTGCTTTAGTTGAGTGCTCTGAAGTGGCTGGAAAGCCATTGGCCCATTTATATAAACAAATGAGAAATGTACTGATCACCCATGCTACCCAGATGCAGCTGGTTTTACCTAAGAAAGAAATTTTCCCCATGACTTGAAAATAAGCTTTCAACACACCTGCCTAAAATGCTTTATGAAACAACAGGTGCCTATAAGGTGATGGGATTTTGAAGGGTTGGCAGGAAGAATGGAAGGGAGGAAGCATTGTCTACTTTCAGTTCATGTTGATTTTTTTAGTTACTGATTTGTGATCTTTTTGCTAAAAGAACCATGATCCCAAAACTTATTTTCCAGTTGATGTATTTTGTAGTGCTGTTGCAGCAACCCATTTACGTCTGAAACAGGTTTTGGTTATTTTGGTTAATAATTGGTTGCTCCCAAAGTCCTTATTCTTAACTACAATTCCATTTAGGTACATGTTTAGATAGCCATTGTTCCTCTCTCATCCCCCTTCTCTCCTTCCCTGCAACCCCTGGTACAGCACTATTATTATGCTGTTATTATGAAATAGAAGTTATATCTACCTTGCTTAGAGGCTCTACATACTGCTTGGTGTGTAAAAAAGATTGGGTTTTTTTTAAACATATTATTGTATTCTGCTTTCTTTTTATTTACTTTAATTTATTTTTAGGCAATTGGGGTTAAGTGACTTGCCCAGAGTCACAGAACTAGTAAGTGGCAAGTGTCTGAGGCTGGATTTGAACTCAGGTCCTGCTGACTTCAGGGCCAGTTCTCTTTCCAATGTGCCTCCTAGCTGCCCCCTAAAAAAGATTGTTAGTCAAAGCATTTAAGTACTTGCTGTGTACTAGGCATTGTGCTAAACCATGAGGTTGAAAAGAAAGACAAAAGCACAGTCCCTACTCTCAAAGAGCTCACATCCTGAGGAGGGAGACCACACGTAAATAATGATGTTCACATAAGATAGACGCAGAGGAAAGGTGGTGGTGTTGTTGTTTGTCCTTTCTAGAAGGGGACCAATGATGTCAGGAGGGTGATGTCTTGATTTGTAAATGAACTGGATTTAAGTGATGCAGGGCTGTATAGTCATCAGCCTCACTCTCTCCTCCAGGGTCATCTGAGTCCAGTGGGAACACACAGGTCGGGACAACTGGTAATTTCCTCCACAGAGGAAAGGTAATCTCAGAGGGAAGGCGCTAGCAGCAAGGGAGGACCAGGGGAGAGAAGCAGGAGAGCCATACTGTATAAAGTAGAATTTGAGCTGAACTTAAAGGAATCCAGGGAAAGTAAGAGACAGAGGTAAGAGGGCATGGAGGACAAGCAGGGCACAGACATAGAGACCTGAGTTGTCTGTGGTAGGAATAGCAAGTAAGCTGTTGTATCTGGATTGTAGTGCATGAAGCAGGGAATCAAGTGCAAAAAGACTGGAAAGATAGGAAGGAGCCAGGTTGAGTAGGGCATTTTATGCCAATGTAGACTTTATATTTGATCCTGCAGGTACTAAATAGTAAGCCCCTGGAATCTGTTAAATAGTGAGGTGACATAGTTTGAGTGCAGGCTGAATCTGAGAGGAGACTTGAGGCAGTGGTGTTATTATCGTGCAAGGCCTTTTTTCAGCAGCACATATACAAAGATTGAAATTCATTGTGAAAAAAATATATCATTTTGAAAAACAAAAGACTGTTGTGTTTCTGACCCCTATATGGAAGTAATACTTCAAGAGGAGATAAGGTAAGTGGAAGGGAATGTAGGGATGTCCACAGTTGATTTTCAAGGTGGAGATACTTGTTCTTGGGAGTAGGAAGGTGTATCTGAAGCTGAGATCAGGCTATGTGTGATGGTAGCAATTTTGCAATATTCAGCTTAATTCAAATCAACACACATTGATTAAAAGTGCCATGCTAGGTTCAGAGGATTTTTTTTTCTTTTGGTCTGGTCTTCTGATTTCATTGGTGTAGGAAGCTTAAGAAGAGGAAGCTCCCTCAAACAGTGGCATGGGACACTGAGGGGTTGAGTGACTGGCCTAGGGTCACACAATCAATACTGGTCAAAGATGGGACTTCAATCCTTGTCTTCCTGACTTTGAGTCCAGCTATACCACACTGCCTGAGGCTGGAGCTACAAAGACAAAACCAAAATAATTCCTGGCTTTAAGCAGCTTCTATACTACAGATTGATCACATAAGAAAACAGATTTAGAGCTAGAAGAGACCTTAATGTGCATCTACCTTTTATTTATTTGTATTTTTTCTTATTCTGAACTTAACAAATGCCAAATAAAATGTTTCTGTGTTAAAAAGGAGTGCGGAAAAAGATCATTCTACATGAAATAGATTCTCTATTACATGTAGCTTATTTTTCTATTACATGCAGCAAAAACTTTCAAAGCTCTCCTGCTTTTCTTTGTGTTCCTTCTGTTCTCTTCTCTGTATGTGTGTGTGTGTGTGTGTGTGTGTGTGTTTAGAATTGCTTTAATGACCCTCACTTCTTTCTTTTCTTTTTCTATTGCTAGCTTCCCCTTCTTTCCCACCTCTTCCTACCCACTAGTGGTAGTTGTGGGGAGTGAACCCTTATAACAAATACACATAGACAAGCAAAATAAATGTCCACATTGTCTGTGTCTAAAAATATATCTTATTCTGCACTTTAAGTCACTTTCTTCTGTGTCAGCAGGTGAGTAATATGTTTCATCATTTGGACATCTTTTATAAAGCATCATCTAATCTCTGAGTTTGAAGGGATTCAGAGGTCACTCATGCTACCTGAAAAGATACTCTCCTTTGACATATCTCTAACCAGGGGATCATTCAGTAATGGAGAACTCACTGCCTCTGTGACATCTCATTTCACTTTTGAACATTTTCTTTTAAAAAAAATTGTATTTTTCCCAATTACATGTAAAAACAGTTTTTAACATTCTTTTTTTTGAATTTTGGGTTTCAATTTTCTTCCTCTCCTCTCCTTGAGAAAGCAAACAATTTGATATAGATTATACATGTGCAGTCATGCAAAACATATTTTGGACATTTCTAACTGGTAGAACATTTTTACTTGTGGAAACTTGGAATTTGCCAGTATATGACTTTGACCTATTCCTCCTTCTGCCTTCTGGGGTCAAGTAAATAAAATATAATCTCTTATTTACATGATTCTCTTCTCCGTTCTCTTTTCTTCTCTCCTCTCCTGTCCTCTCTTTTCTCTTCCTCTTCCTCTTCTTTCCCTTCCTTTTCCTTTCTCCTCTTTTCTCTTCTTTTTCCTTTCCTTTCCCTTCCTTTTCCCCCCTTCCTTTCCCTTCCTTTTCTTTTCCTTCCTTTCTCCTCTTCTTTTTCTTTTTCTTTTTTTTTGTTGTTCCAGACCTGTGAGTTCATTGGTATAGAAAGCTACTCCTGGTGAGGAAAATCTTTGCAAATTGGTAATTGTTCTACAATTTTAAAGTTTTAGAAAGCTGCTTGGGACCCAAAAAGTAAAGTGACTTGCCCAGTCGTTTAACTAGTATGTGTCAAAGGTATATCTTGATTCCAATTTTTCCTGACCCTGAGACCTGTTTTCTCTCTACCAAACCATGCTGCCTCCCATCTAGTGATAACAATTCAATACTACAACACTAGTTTAGCTCCCCCTAAGACTTTTCTAATACAAAATAAACATGCCTTAAGTTCCTTCAGCTGGTCACTTCCAGATTTAAATGTATGAGCCTTTGATTACATGGTATCATTTCCAGTCCTCTTGTGCCTTCGGTTACCCTTCTCCCCAGGATGTACTCAGCTTGTTAATATCCCTCAAAATATGTGTCCCTTGTATTAGACATGGTACTTGACATGTGGTCTAATCATGATTTGACCCAAACAGTATCTGAATATATATAATCCAAACACTTATTATATTAGGTTTCTATTGTGTATTATTTATATTTTGGAAGTATTTCCAAGTCTTCACTGAACAAACAATTTTATTAGATGCAATGTGATATATTGGAAAGAAGGCTGCGTTTGGAATTGGACAGAATCTAGATTTTAATTCCTTCTAGTTGTATGACCACTGGAAAAATTATAACCTCTCTGGCTTAGTTTCCTCACTTTGCAAATCCCACATCATAAAATCATTATGAGAATCTAATGTAATAACGTATGTAAAACAATTTGAAAATCTTGATGTATTACAGAATTGCCTGTAATTATCATTGATTTTCAGTGAAAAAAAGGGAGGGAAAACCTAGATCTAAAAGGCATATTATAAACATGTTAAAGGAGAATGGCAGAAAATACTTTTCACAACTGTGGCGAGGTGAAGAGTTAATAAAACAAGGGATAGAAAAGAACACAGGGAGACAAAATAGACAATTTTGGTTACATAAAATTGGTTCACCCATGAATCTTGAGATCCCTCCTGAATTCTACTTGTATGCTTTTCCAAAATTAAAAGAATTGCCCACTTAAGAATAAAACCCCCCACTCCTAAAGTAATATCATAGATCAGTGTGTCCTTAATGTGCATCTGAATGTGGTTTGGTCCAACAAAAGCCTAAGTAGATGTTAACAGATTGTGGATATGATGGATCTTATTTTAATATCCTTCTCTTGCCTGACTTTAACAGACCGCAACCCCTGCCAATCACCAATCCATAGGTTTAGCGTTCTCTCAAGTTTTACCGTGTTTGCTAAGGGAACGAAATATGCTTAAAATCTTTCAGAAAAATTGAGTTTAAGGGAAGCATGGAAAGGCTTAACTTGATGCAAAGTGAAGAAAGCAGAACCAAGAAAAGGATGTATGCAATGTCTATAACAATGAATTTGAAAGAAAACAACAACAACAACAACAACAAAATATATATATATGTATATATTTCAAATGCTTTCCATAAATTATAACAATCAAACTTGCCTCTGAAGAAAAGGAAAGAAAATGTACCTCCCTCTATTCATTAGAAAGGTGGGAGACTTTTGGTGAGGAACATTGAATATACTGTTTAGTTTAGTTAAGGTGTTGGTTGTTTTTGTAGAATTGCTTTTTTTGCCCTCACTCTTTTATTCTTTGTTAACAAGAAATGGCTGTTGTTAGGGGAAGATGAGGGATATATTTGGAAAATAAGGTGACATAAAAACAAAAATATGAAGAAGATTAATTTTTTTAAAATATGCAGATACTAAAATTAGAAAAAGAAAGGAAAATTGGGGGTTTATCAGATGGACTCTGTTTATCTTGAAATTGGAATATATCATATAGTTTGGAGATAAATTCTTAGCTATTACTAGATAAATGAAATGATATATGGCAGAAAGGACTATAACTGCTTGATTTAGGGTCTAAGAATCATGTTGGAACTCATGTTTCTAACTCTGGTTTTCTTTTTCATTTCAATATTTTATTAAGATGTATTTTGATATTAATATTTACTTACATATGTTCATATATGTGTGTGTACATTTACACACACACACATACACACACATACATAAAACCTTATTAAAATTTGGCAAAGAAACATCTTTTCCCAAGCAAGCCTTGTAAAAATTCCCGTTTTGAGTTTCTCCAGGTTTCCTGGAGAACTAACTAGTCCCTTTCCACCCTTCATTCCCACTTGTATCCTGCCTCTTAGGTGGCAATGGATGTTTGTTTCTGATTCAATAATTAGTGCCTGTACTATTTCCCTTGGGATTGCTATGATGACTAAAAGTTTTTGGCAAGCTTATACATGTGTTCGTGTTAGGGAAAAATTTGAAAGTGTTACAACACATTGGTTCAATCACATCTTTTTACAAAAGTGAGAGGTCCTGTTCCTTTAATTCATGATGGGAAAGGATGTGTCCACTTCCATATCTGGTCAAGTCCTTTGACCCAACCTTTCAGTTAAAAAACAACGAATCCTGGAACAGCTAGGTGGCGAAGTGGATAGATCACTGGCCCTGGAGTCAGGAGGACCTGAGTTCAAATTCGGCTTCAGACACATAACACTCACTAACTGTGTGACTCTGAGCAAGTCACTTAACCTCAATTGCCTCACAGAAACAAACAAAAAAACAAAAAAAAACAAAAAAAACCCAGTGAATCCTGATGATGAAAGAGGGAGGGGGAAGAAATCAGTTTAACTGAATTGTCAGCAGGTTATTCTTATAAAATCTGATTATACAAAGTCTTCTTTGCTTTACTTGAGATTCTACATCTCCATCCAACCTGGGCAGACCAGATCTAAAACAATAAAAGCAGCATCCCACAGCTCCATGTGTTCTCCAGGCAGGCAGGCAGGCAGGCAGGCAGACAGTCAGGCAGGCATGTATCCATATCATTATTACTGGCACCAAGTTCACTTTTTCTGATGTTGATTTATTCTTCTGCAAGTCTCACTCCCTTAATACAGTACTTAATAATGCCTGATAGACAATCACATCTGTCTGGAAGGGAAGGCAGCTATCTTCAAAGATTACATGCCAATCTCTAGCTCTTATTACCACTATTTAAATACAAAATCATATTAAAGCATCCATTTGTTAATTGTGAATTAAATGAACAAGAAAAGCATTACAATTCTCTCCTGAATGACTTCAAATCCCTTCATCTTCTTCCTCCTCCCTAAAATGCTGTTTCAGGAGGTTTCAGTGGTATGAATAAATGTATTTCTTTTAACACTTTTGTTGTTTAAAAATGCTATTGTTTCATTTGAGGTGTGAGGAAATGTGCTAACCTTGTCATCGTTGGTGCAGCAGTGCAGAAATGATAACTGTATATACAATTTTTTTTTACAAAATAGAGGAGAGAGACAACTTATTTAAATCCTGAATACAGTCAGACCTCATATGCATTGTTTAAAAAAAAAAGCCCTAAAGAATTGCATATGGATTAGGGGATGAATATTCTATTATTTCACTCTGTTCTGCTGATCTTCTTATTGTGACTTTGCGCTTCAGAAATCTGCCAGGAATTTGGCTTTGCTGTACTAGGCAGTGATTTTAAATGTGTATCAAGCACTTGATAGTGTGTGATTTGCGTGCTGTTGCATTCCCATTCCTTAAATTTTCCACCAATTTATTACTTTTTTCATACTGTTTTAATATTTCAGGATGATGAATATATACAGCATCATTAAAGGTAAATAAAAAATGCATGAAATTAAAAAATGGAATATTAGATGTTTCTTTGCTGTAATCCCTAGGCCCAATAGGAATGAAATGTCTCTGTTCTGTCAAGTAATCCCTAAACATGATTAGGGACCTTGTAGTTTCCATATAGCCCACATAATATTTGTATCATCTAAGCCTATTTATGTAAGGTTTCAGTAAAAGTTGTTATTAGAAGACCTATAAACTCATTTTACAATTCTAAAAGATATGCTTGCACTTAATCTTTCTACTTCTATTATTTTCTTGGAGTTGATAACAATGTGTTCTTAATTCATTTTTTCAGAACACCATTACATCTTTTTTTTTGAACTTTTACCATCTATTAACTGTTCTGTTGAAATATATTTTTAAGACATAGGATTGAGTTCAGCAGTTCATTTGCATCCACAGCTGCATTTTTCAACCTTAGGAAGGGCCAGTCAGCTTCATAGCTTTTCACAGCCTTTACCTCTAATCTTTGTGGACTTTGTCTCAGGACAATAGTTTCTTTAGACAATTTCATTTTGGGAGGTTGGGAGGTGGGGAGAGTTGGGGGTAGGAATGGAAGTTCCACATTTACTCACAAACCTTCTTTTCATAAAATAATAGCTTATAATAATTGGCTCTATTTTCTGCTTCATCCAAATCAGGTTTTGATTTTCTGAGCAGACAAATGAAAAGACAACAGTTTAGTGGGTTAGAAAAGGGAAGCTTTGAATGGATATGAAAGAGCAAGGAAAAGTTTTAAGTGAAACACACACAGAAGTATGTTAAGGAGGAGTGTTAGATAGCTCTGAGTTGATTAAATTAGTCCTTCCCAATAGTATTCTGCTGTCTCTATTAACAAATCTTTGCTTTTATTGATTTGCTGCCTATTTCCCTTCTTTTGATTGGCCTTTTCTTGGACGTGGACAGACTATTTTCAGTACCTACACTCCTTTTACCTAGTATCAGTCTTCCCTAACCCATTTCTTTGAAACATACAAATAATAAGAAAGCAGTTGTGCATAATTGCGCAAAAGGACTCAGAACTTCAGAAAAGATAATTCTGTATAATTTACATCTATGCTTTAGATAAACTCAAGTGTTGGTCCTTTTGTAGAAGGGTGATTTTTTTTTTTATTAAACAGAATTTTTTTTTTCTGTTCGCTATCTAGTTCATGCCACTTTGGGGAATCTAAAGATCAGTGCCAATCAGGGCAACATTTATGGGTTGTGTTAAATGATCACAATACCTGATGTTCATCCATTAATAAGACAGGTTTTAAAACCACACTCCATACAGTACCCAGAAAAATCTGATGTGGTGAGTGAGATCTTTCAGCCTCTGTCCTCTTTTCAATAAGACAGCTCTGATGACCTCATTTGCATTAAGTTAAGTCCAAGTTGGCTTTACCTCAGCAAAGATTGGATTTGAAGGCAGAATTCATTCATAGCTTTGCTCCCTTACATTCTGCAAGTCTGCCTTTTGGTATACAAGTTGTCAGCAGGTTTCAGTATGTTTCTACCCTGAGCTTTCTCAACCCTCCCCTTTTACTCACATGGGGGAAAAAAAGGAGCAAGTAAATATGTGCCTGACAATCCCCTACGTGAACTTAGCCCTAAGGAAAGCATTTCAGAACAGGGGAAACTAGTTTTAAATAGGCTATACACTTAAGTTAGAAAAATTAGCAAGTGAGCATGTGCTTTCATAATGGTCGTGTGACAGTGTACCTTCATTGTGTTCAGCGGAAATCTGAGCCTCCTTCCACCAGCTGCACTGAAGCGTACACAAATGTCTCGAGTTCAGTTGGCAGATAAAGCACTGCTGTGTGTTGCAACTGCAGTGTGTGGGGGCTGCCAGGTGCAATCAAGCCAGAAGAGTGCTGAGTCCCGGGTTGTCCACCTTCCTAGTTCAGGTGGCAAGAAAGTGCCAGCTCCCTGTGGATTTGGGATGATGCCTACAGAGCCCTAGCCAGGGCATATTTTCTGGGTTCCCATTCTCCAGATTGGCCAGATTGTGCATGTAGTCTAGACCTTTCCTCAAACCCTTCCCAGGTGCCAGCTCTGATGGTTTTCTTCTGAGGTAGGTGCTATTCTACCCATTTTGCAAATAGAGAAACAGAAGTAATAAATTGTTACTTCACCCTATATAACATGGGAAATAAGAGGAAGAGACAAGCAAGAGTGGAACTCATGTTTCCAGGAAAATGTCATTATGTTAATCATGGAGCTATTCATTTTCCTGATAACAGGACCTTAAACTTCCTAGTTCTGATTAAAGTGACAGAGGGATTTAAGGAAATGATGATTGAGAATAACTTTTTAAAATCGACCTAATTTTCAGCATCTCATTCTTGAAGTTGATTACATTTGATTTGAGTCCTTTTTAGTATTGTATTATCACAACTAGACATTCATAGGATTGTTTTTTTTAATTGTTTACAATTCTTAGGGAAATTTGTGGGATTTTTAAAAAAAAGAAAACCTGCAATACCTTTTTATGTTTCTAAAATAATCCACATGTATTTGAAAGGTCTATGGATTTTTGTCAGAAAAATAAGGTTGAGATATGTTTATGGCTAAAAGTTGTTCCATTAAACAATCTATCAGATATTCCCCCTTTAAACAACATACAGCTTCTTTGGAAAAAGCAACAAAAAAACCCCCCAAAAACAAAACAAACAAAAAAACAAAACAAAACCCCAAAACGCTGACTGAAGAGTGACAAGATGATCAGGTTAAAACCCATTTATGAAATTGGGTAAAAAAAAGCACAGAAACACCTCGTATTGTTGCTGCTTACTTTAGGAATAGTGAGTTGAGCCTGTATTCACCACCTAATCTGAAAAGGTATCACTAAATTCAAACTGGTTAATGCAAGGAGAGTAGAGGACAAAAGAGAGAAAGAAAAAAAAATAATTTTTTCAATAACTGGCTATTTAACTGAGTTTAACACCTCCCTATTTGTGTATTTACTTGAACTGTCTTCAAATTTTGCATCTCATTCTACCAATAGCATTCTCTTCACCCACAGCATAAATACAGGTCTCCTGTTCACATCCACGAAGCACTCAGCCTGTTAATTTGACTTCATTACTCGAGGTGGCCCAGTGGGCCTGGGGAGCTTCTCCATGGCAAATGACAACAGCCCTGTGCAGTATCAAGTGTTGTATTTTTTGTCACCAAAGGAGCAGAGCCTTTTGGGCACATTAGCACTACTTTAGGTGAGCAGCACGAAATGGAAAATAATTGGGTTGAGGAGCTCTTGGGATATTAGTGGTGCTCCAGGCAGGAAAGCAGGCAATGGAAAATAAATGACAAATTAGTGTGCTTAATCTCTTTATTGTGATTCAGATGCTATGGCAGAGGTTCATAATAAATTAATAAATTTCACTTAATGTAACTAAGATACCATTCCTCATATAAGGATAAGGATATTGAGTTAATTTGTTTATTAAGTGAGTAATCTATGTGGAGAGATTGAACTTAATGTTAGGATAAATAGGAAAGCACCCCATCTTGCTCATGTATGGTGTGTTTTGAACACAGTAGGCCTTCAATGTTTATTGAATTGAATTGTTGGATTTTGACATAGTTCATCATTAGACTTGGCTCTATTGTGGGTTGGATCAGAATTCCCTGAAGTGTTGCAACATTTTATGGTAAAGACCCAATAATATACTTGCTAAGCTTCTAGATAAATTTTACCACTGTCCCTCAAAAGAGGTGCTCCGCTGCATTTTACAGATTTGGAAATTTAGTTGCTGAGAGAGCCTGCCTTTAAGGCCAAAATGATGGCATCACTCCTGTCACAGAAAGAAAATTTGGAAACAGTTATGGCTTCACTAGCCTTAATGTTTATCTCCGTAAGCTGAACTCTGATACTTGAGGCACAGCACAGATTTTACAAGCAACTATGTTCTTGCTTTACTGTTCTATCTTGTAATCTTAAATTATCATTTGGTACAAATAAGCCAGTTTTTATGAAGCCCACCCTACTTTGAGTATTTTTTTTTAGTAATATAAGGTGCTAGCTAAAGGTGTAAACTTGACTCTGTGTGTGTGTGTGTGTGTGTGTGTGTGTGTGTGTGTGTGTGATTTCTCTTGTTGTTGTCCTTCAGGTTGTTAAGGGTTATGTTACTTGCCCAAGATCACACAGCTATTAAGTGTCTAAGGTCACACTTGAACTCGGGTCTTCCTGACTCCAGGGCCAGTGTTCTAACCCCTGTGTCACCTAGCTGCCCAGTATCTTTCTTAGCATTCCTCAAACATGCTTCTACCTTCTCTTATATATAAAGGTGCTTTGTACTGTTACATGGTATGTGGAAGGCACTTAATAATAATTGCTCATATTTATGTAGAATTTTAAAGCTTGCAAAGTGCTTAACAAATATCTCATTTTATTCTCACAACAACACAATGCAAGGTAAAAGCTGTTATTGTCCTCATTTTATTCTCACAACAACACTTTGAGGTAGGTAGTTATTATACTCATTTTACAAATGAGGAAAGTGAGATAGACAGTGGTTAAGTGATTTGCCAGGGTCATATAGCTAGGAAGTGTCTGAGACAAGATTTGAATTCAGATCTGCCTGATTCTAAGTCCAACATTCTATCTATTGCATCATCTAACTCCCTAAATACATGTTTATGAGCTGAATATCTGACCAGTATACCTTTAAGTAAACCAAATTCTATTTGAGGAATTGGAGTATTCCAAATTTAGTTGTATGAAAGTCAGGAAGGGAGCTATTTGCAATAAGAAAACTACAGATATGCAGAATGCAGTGCTCCAGGTATACAAATATATGTCAGGTGTGTGTTTGCTTGAAGCTGTAATTAATTTAGGGAAGTGTCTATACGATCAAAAAAGTCAGATCTTTTTGGGTTGTCTCATGACCTAATCAGATCAGCTGTCTGACCAACCAGCTGTGCAGAAAATAAAGGTTAAGATAGCCAGAAATAAAAAGCTTCAATTTTAAAAAAATCAGTGAGTTTAATGATCAAACACATTCATAACCTTTTTGTTTCTGGTGTGTGTGTGTGTGTGTGTGTGTGTGTGTGTGTGTGTTTGTTTGTTTGTTTTAGTTTTGGCAAATACCTGAATGAGCTGATTCAAAGCTGAGGCAGGATGGGAGCTGAAATGGTTTCTTCTTTAATATTGGAATCTTTAGTCCTTCCATTAAATGGCAGGTTAAAAGCTGATGTTGGGCTTTTGGCTTATTAATGTAACAATAACACTCTATTAAATACTAAAATATGTTTCTCTTCCCTTTTTATTTCTGAGCTCAAGACTGGAATTGGGGAAACCTCTAGGAAAATTGTACCTCATTACTGTCCAAGGACAGCCTTTTACTGTTTTTCCTAATTTCCTGTGATCATGTAATGGATAAACAGTATTACCTCTGTTTTAATGACTCCCGTGGTTTTCCAATGGACAGCAGTGTTCCAGAGTCAGCTTCTCAGACTTTGTGAGTCTTGTGTTTTTGTTCTACATTCCTCAGTAATATGACAAAAACTATTTACATTTTGCTTGAATAGTTTAAACACCACTTTAGAAGACTTTAGATTGCTTTTGAACATATTTGAATGCATCTTTAGCCATCACTGGGCTTAAAATGGAAACCCTTTTTTCAGCTTATCTGTATTAAACACCTGTAAAAATCAATGGTACTGTATTTTTTTCCCTTATAATGCTCTGTTCCTTTAACTAATGCCAGAAATAATGCACAATTTATTCTAGCGTGTTTTTCCCCTCTGCCTGGTGTTCTCGGGTAGCAAGTGGCACACTGTATGAACACTCACTTCTGCTGACTTAATAGTAAAATTGCCAGGTTGATGTTGAAATTCAACCAATTGGATCCTAATCCCCCAAAAGATTTTTGCTCACTCTCATATTGATTTAAAAAGAAAAAAAAACCTAGTCCTCGCCATAATGAATATGCAGAAATAATCTTTTCTTTGTAAATGAACACACCTGAGTAAATGGCCAAGAAACGGCATTAGGGTTGGTGGGTCAGATAGGGACTGGCCAGTTATGTTGGGTAATCATTTTTATTTTCATTCATTGTATTCAGCATTGCCTTTTGTTAAATGCATGGAAGGGGCTTTTCTAGCTTAATGCCAACTAAAATATGGAGCCTTAATCTTATTGCAAATGTGAACGATTGATCATTGTTTACTAATTATAATAATGGTGTAACCAAATATATATGCATATGTATATACATACACACAATACATATAATACATATATATATATATATATACACAATAATAATAAGCATAGTGTAGCCATCATTCATCCCAATGGGGAGCAGGGATTGCTTAACTAAATGACATCTTCAAAGAATCCCACTTTACCTGATAACATCTACCCTCCTACACCTTTTCATTTTTGGTAGCAACTTCCTTCTCTTAATACTATGAAAATATATGTGGCTTTAAGGTTCCCATCACCTTTTAAAAGAGTAGCCGACCCATCTTTTACTCATCTCTATTGTTTAGTTCTTCTCTTTAAAAATTGTCACTGCCTTTCCAAAACTGGATGATGCTCAAGTATATTCTGACCAGGATTATGTATAATAAGGAGAATTAATTCCCAGTTTTCTATATGTTTCTCTTCCTACGCATTGCATTCAGGTATTTTGCATGTTTATTGTTTTTTTAATACACACACTAGTACTCTCATTCAGCTTGTGGCCCATTATGACCTCTGCACCCTTTCTTCCTGGATCATGTGTATATTGTTGTTGCCCATCTTTTATCTCTGCAATTTGTGTTTCTTCCATACCCATGATTCCCCATATTTTTCCCAGCTGTATATCTTTTCTAGATTTTTGTATTATCTTTGGAACTTAAAAAATAGAAGCATCAGCATGTATCCACCACTGTGAAGGCTTGAATGGTATTGCTAAATAAAATTGAAGTGTGGGAACGTGTTGGCAGGTTTCAGACAGGAGAAAGAAAAGATGCGGAAAGTGGTTAGGCTGGTAAATTGGTAAATGCCACGTTTGTGTTTTTGACCTTTGCACAAGGATAATGATGTGTGTGTGTGTGTGTGTGTGTGTGTGTGTGTGTTTTGGAGAATCTTGTTTTTAAAAAAAAAAATTTTGAAGCCCAAAATAAACCCATATAATCTGACTGGAGGAAGGTCTGTGGTTGGCCAGCTGGCTGCTACTTCTACTGCTGTCCCTACCTCTCAGATAAGATTGTAAGAGTTGCCAATAACCATATTCAGTCTTGTAGTTGTGTCATGGTGCTTTCATGGGAACTGAACTGAACTGTCTCTTCACACTCCCCTCTCTTCCTCTCTCTCTCTCTCATTCCCCACGCTCTTTGCATTGAAGTCAGAGGAAAGAAAAAAAGATTTGAGGATCGCCCAATTTGTTCTGACATAAAGAGATGTTTAGCTCTGTGAAAGGTGGTGGAGGCAGAGTGCCTGACTGACATTTCAACAGTGTGTCTGCTGGGATTGCTCACTTCATGTCCCTTCATATTCCCGCTGTGTCTTTTGTGAGTGCTCTCGTCTCATCTTCACAGTGAGAAGAGCAACAGTCCCGTGGGCTTCGGTGCTCAACACCTTGTTAGACAGGGCTTATGGTGGCAGAACTCTTGGGTTAGCACTTGCTTTCTTCACTAATATATCAGGTTTGCTTAAAACCCAATGACGGCTCTCCCGAGAATGTTTTGGGGGATGCAGTAGGGGAATAGGCAGAGAGAATAAATCTCAAGTCATTTTAGTTTACTTTAAAAAATAAACCTAATTTTTTACAACATAAATAAAGGACTAATTAATAGGGGATCAAGGAGTTAGATAAAGCAAATCTTTTTTAAAAGAATATGCCGTGAATTCAGCACAGTCACTCAGGATTTCTCAAAAACCAAATTCGAGTGCCCTCAGCTCACACCAATCAATATAACTACTCCCAACATAGACACCCAAGACACATTGACAATGATGATAAAAGGCCATTTTATGGCTAAGTCAGACTCTTATTTACTATTGAAAACTTTTCTCCCTATTCTTATACAGAATTTGTGATTGGAGAAGAATCAAATGCCCTTCTAAATTAACAACTATCCAACCTTTAGTGTGTTAGAATCCTGGGAGCTCAGAATTGGAAGGCATCAGATTTCATCAAGTCCCAGTCTGTTGACCACAGACCCATATGTTACCACAAAGGGCCTATAACTTCATATGAGGACAAATCATATTTTTATGCCATTTTTAGATTTATTTAACTATTCAATACACATTGTTTTATTATTTTAAAATATATTCAGGGGCTCTTATGATTACTCAGTTACAAGTTCATCCAAAAGCATTACTGAATTCACAATAGCTTTTTATTGATATTTTTTCCATGAATGGCTGCCAATAGTATAGCTATATCATGTAAGGATCCATGAATTTTTTTTTCACCTTAAAAGGAGGTTTTCATATTCAAAAAGATTGGGAACCCTTGCTCCAACTCAATCTATACCTGAACAATAATCCCTCTATATTATCTGTGACAAGTAGTCTTCTAGCCTCTGCTGTAAAATGACCTCAACCTCCAGTAATGGGGAAATCAATTACTTCCCATGGACAATTCATTCATTTCCAGATAGTTCTAATTGTTATGAATTAACTTTCTTATATCAATCAAAATCTGTTCTTCTGTAACTTCCAGTTATTGTTTCACATCTCTTAAAAAAAATAATTACTTGAGGACAGCTAGGTGGCGCAGTGGATAGAGCACTGACCCTGAAGTCAAGAGGACCTGAGTTCAAATCCAGCCTCAGAAACATAACACTCACTAGCTGTGTGACTCTGGGCAAGTCACTTAACTCCAATTGCCTCAACCCCCCCCCCCAAAATGGATAATAGTCCAGATGAGAAGCAACACACATAGCTTATTTCTAAAATTATCAAAGCAAACTTGGTGACGGTTGTTACTGGAACTGATGTTAAATTCTACAGGAAATTTACTGGAGATAAGTGAAGGCTGTAATATCCAGTGACAGTTTACAACTAGTGTTTTGGGGTCAATTAAGACTCATCTAGATTTGTAGACCTGATATTTTATTAGATGATCTTTTTTTAAGTACTCAATGTTTTTTTTTCCTTTTTAGCTTTACTGTCCTGTGTCTTAACAATATATCCCAAGCTCTTACATGAAGGAACTTTAACATATGATATAGCAGATCTTACACAGCATGTGGGACTGCTATGTTTTTGTCTTAATGTAATAATAAAACCCCAGTTATTTAAATCAAACCAAGAATATGGAGAAAAAACTTTTAATCTCTGAAATAGCAATTACTTTTAATATAAAAAATGTTTATCTTTTCTTTTTAATACCACAGGAAAACTGTAATTTCCAGCAGCTTCTATATAGTTATTTTTAACTGGGAATAGATATAAATGCTATAGTTTCCACAGCTTAAATGTAAAATGCTTAACCTCGTCGTACTCTTTGAATGATAGGAAATAGGCCTTGAACCCCACACACATATATGTCTGTGAGCCTACCACTTGGACTAAGAATAAAAAGACCTAGGTAACTACTTCATCTCTGCCACTTATTAACTTTCTGACTTTAGGCAAATTACTTAAAGCTCTTTTGAGTCTCCTTTCCTCACCTATAAAAACAAAACAAATAATGCCTCTTCTCACTGAGTTGTTGTATGGATCAGTGATGTATGTGAAAAATGCTTTGTAAGCTATTCAGTGCACTAAATGTAAAGCACTATTAATAGTCATGTGACTGCTACAGAAAAGGAAGAAATGGAAACACTGACATAAGACTTGAGATAGTATATTTAAGTGTTGGATATTTGCATTACTTTTCTATTGAGCAACTATTTCCTATTCACGATCCTCACCTTGATGATATGTCTACTAAATGTGCTTCATGCGTATGCCTTAAATCGTAGTGGAAATTAAAATTTCAGGCATTACTTTACTGGACTTATTTTCACAATTTCTTTCTTAGCCCTCTCTTTACAAATCAGAATTAGCTTTGTTGTTGCCAGTAAAATAAGGTGAGTGGTTCTGTGGTTTGTCAATGACAGCACCAAAAGGAATGCATGTTTTTACATGACTTATGGGTTTATTTTATTTCAGATAAAATTTTCATGCTTCAATTTCCATGATTAATTGTAGCACAGTAGTATTTCTAACAATTAGAAATATTCAGCCATGAAATAGGCTGACCCATCTCATAGGCATCAAGTTCCTCATCACTGCAGTTTAAATGACCATTTAACAGGATTTTGTAGAGGGGGTTTCCATATTGGAAGGTAGATTGAAGTAGATAATCCTATAAAGTCTCTCCTCTGATTCTAAGATTCTGTGATTTCCTCAATAAGAATGTACTTAATATGCTTTGTAAAACACACCCACTCATGCACACATATAGTCCCACATATTTTCCCTTCTCCCTCTTTATAGGCAGCGGATAAAACATAAGACCATAAATCAGTAGCTTGAAGAAACCTTAGAGGTCATCTAATCTAAACCCATTTTATAGAAGAGGAAACTGAGGCCCATAGAGGTTAGGTGATTTTCCTAGGTCTTATAGGTAGTGTTAGAATTCAGATTTAAGTGTAGATCCCAAAACTACAAATCTAGTACACTGCTTCTCAAGGAAAAGAACATCAGAAATATCAGATTATCTAGTAAAAAATGGCACAGCTAAGTCTTGTTGTTTTTTCAATCATGACCCCATTTGGGGTTTTCTTGGCAAACATATTGGAGTGGTTTGATATTTCCTTCTGCAGCTCATTTTACAGAGGAGGAAACTGAGGCAAAAAGGGTTAAGTGACTTGTCCAGGGTCTCACAGCTAATGTGTCTCTGAGGCTAGATTTGGACAGGTCTTCCAGACTTCAAGCCCAGTACTCTGTCTGCTGTACCAACTAGTTGCCCCTAATAGCTACATCTTATCTTTTATCAAATAAGCACCAACGTTCCTTAGTTCCTTTGTCTATGTCCACCAGAATATAAAGTAGAAATACAATGGGAAAAAAATGCCAGATCCTTCTCAGTTTAATCTTTTGTATTACATTCCAAGAGTGAGAATATATTTAAAGTAGATAAGGCAGACATGATATAGTATAATAAAAAAAGAATATTGGACCTAGAATCAGGATCCATTTGGTTCAAATCTCAGCCTTGACACTCATGGGGAAAGTCATTTAATTTTTACAGAAAAGATTTCTGTGTTGAAAGAAAGTCTAAACTAGATGACTTCTCAAGATCCCTCAGTTAATTCATCCATAAAATGAGCATAATAATATTTGTACTATGTGCTTCACATGGTTGTTGAGAGGAAAGAATTTTGTAAACCATTAAGTACTGTACATGAATGAGTTATTATGTTGCAGAGACAGAGATACTTTTTGGAAAAGTGGAAGCTGAGATGATAAAGATGCCAATGTGAGTAACTATACTCACTTTTTCTTCATAAAGTAATATATTTTTTCTGGATTGTCTTCAGTGATGATTGCCATGTATCTATAAAACACAAAGAATAGCTTATTAGGAGAAAGGAGAAGTTCTTTAAGCAGAAGTTTTACGTGGAATAGGGAATAATGGTCCAGGTCTCTTGATTTAGGTGGTATAAAAGTACAGTCAGAAATGCCTGCAGTCACATTCCTGTGGTTCTCCAAAGACTGGATTTCCCCAACTCGTGTGTCTTTAGTTGATTCAGACCATACTAAAAGTTTAATAAGCTTCTGAATTAGAAATGGAGTAAAACTCAGATTAACTTGATCGTTAGTTATGATTCACTGGTTCTGGCTACCTACCGAATGCATTAAGGTCCAAGGAACTCAGAATTTATCCCACCAGTGAGTATGTGGAATTGCCAGCTTATCATGTGAGAGAGGATGCTGCAGATGAGTTATGAAGCTCTGGCCTCACAGATAGGATTCCTTTACAGCACCACAGATGCTCATTATGCATTCCCTCTATACCACAGTGAAGTAAAAGTAATAATATCATTTGGCAATGGGCTTCTTCTCTCAGAATTTCCAGATTTAAATAGGAAGAGGACACTTGAGTTTAGTCCTTGGGGCAGCCACACTCTGCCTGTCTAGAGCTCAGTGACTCAAGGAGAGAGAAGAAGGCAAGGCCCTGCTTGGATGCCATGAGGGGATTTATAGTTATCTGGCTCAGTGTTTCTTCCATATGAGTTTCATCAAGTACTTCTGTTTACTTAGCCAGTCCCATAATACACAACTAGAGGGAGTTGACTGGTACTATAGGCTTATGATGCCTGACCTTGTAGCTTAGTATTAATTTGAAGTAGTGGCATTAAAATTTCCTTTTCTTTTGCATTGTCATGCCTCACGTTGATAAGCACAAAGAAATGTAAATAAAAAAGACCTGTTTCGAAACCCTCCCTACAACCTTTTTGTTTTATGACAAAAGACAGTTAATTAACATACTAGCAGTAAGCAGCCTTCCCAAACTCCTGCTAATTATGTATTCTGTTGACCGTGACTCTAGTCAGAAGGTAATTGGCTTGCAGCAACATGACATTTCAAATCATCTCTTGAAATTACATCAAAAAGCCAGCCTGTTTTGTTTTGATAGGGGAACAATCAATTTGATAAGTGGTAACACAGCTCATTGTTTCACATTAATTAGACTAATTGCTGCATGTTAGCCTCTGAAATAGACAGAACTTGCTGAAGACAAAGGCTGTGGCCTTTAGCATGCAGTGAGGGTGACGGTTCCACTTGCTTGCACATACCGTAGGCAGAAAACAGAGTTGTTAGAATTCAGCCTTGTGGGAGGCTGGGTGTTCACAGTGGTTTGATGCGTTATGCTCAATACAGTGGCTTTCAATTATAACATCCAGGTTCAAAAATCCCATAGAGGAAAGGGAGGAAGAGTCAGGAGAACAACCATTTTCCTGTTAACTGTGTTCACATTCTACCTGAACCTTATAAGGGCAGCTTCCCAGCAACCCTTGTCCTCTTTTGGATCTCACAACTCAGCTGGCATTATGAACTCTGGAAGCCATCAGTCTGGGAAAGACTCCATCCTGTATTCAGGTTTCTAGTTCTCATGTTTATTAGTGTTGGAGTTTCCACCTGCTTCTAATCCAACTCGTATTTTAATCAAAATTAGCTTTTCATTTTAAGGAATGGAAAAGCAGGACATTGTAACCCACAGGGTTTCAGCAAGCTAACGACGAAGAAGCTTCCCAGGTCAGCTCTCGAAATGCACTCCAATTCTGCAGATTGTACCTTTGGTTATGCTTGAAACCATCAGTTTGGCCAAATTGTACAGTGTGATCTTTACGACGCCAACACATGTCAGCCTCAGCTGGCAACTAAGAGAATTTCACTTGTGATCAGCCTGGCCTTCTGATGCTTGCATACGTTGATGTTATCTTATTACACGGTGTCTGATGCGATGGAACAGAGCACTTTTTCCAAGTAAGAGGCATCCGGTACTTAAAAAACCAAGATGCACTGTCTCTCAGACTGGATTCTGAAACCTTTTAGCTGTGTCAACACAGCTTCTGCCATATACAATTAGCTACATGTATAGATGAGAGGCAGGTCTTGTCTTTCTATTCATCTGTATGTATTGGGTATTGTATGTGTCCTGAATAATTACTCAAAATTTTTGACAGATAGAGGCAAATAGATGGAGTCTTTGATGTCACGTGAAAGGATAATAATAATCCCCTCAATTTTGGGCTAACTCTGAGTCCGGGAGACAGCCACAAACTGCAACAGGCTCTGCAAAAACAGCCTATAGCCCAAATTAAAAGAGTCGTTTTCACATAGGAATGGTGGAGAAATGATTTTTTGTTGTTTACTAATATCTTCAACCACATCATCAGTGGTATTACCTTTGAACAAGAAGGACAGCAATACATGAACGCACAGTTTTTTCCCAAAAGATAAACAGCTGTACTATACATCCCAAAATTGTAAGTACTACAATGTTAACTCAATTTGAGATACTTTATTTCATTAAAATTGCAGGGGGTTGGGAATATAATGTAAAATTTGGGCCTAACAGTAAATGAATGGTAAGCATTGAAAGAAGTTAATTGTTCCAACATACGAGGACATCTTGAGGGAACTTGGGGGGGGAAGGGAAATGAAATTTTAATTCTGTTTTTCATCATCACCCACTAGAAGTAATTCTCAAGCTGGGACTTTGAAGAACAGATTTGTGCTTTAAGTTTAGTTTTGCCATCAAATATGGGTTTGTGTGTATGTATGTATGTGCCTCGTGTGCACATGGTCACCTGGGTAGGTATGCAGATGCCTGTGGGGTGCTGGCACAATAAACAATCCTTCATACAAGTTAATAGCTCAGCCTCAGCTCTTTTTAAAGGTTTGAAATGCACCAGGATTTGTGATATAACTGTGCTAATGTGCTGCTCTTCTTCTAGCATCTCAGGGTTTATTCAGAAAGGTAAATGATGAAAAACACCAAGATTGAAGCCCCTTAGCATTCAGTTTAAGCACCAAAGTTCCACTTGCCTGAGCACAAGTTGGAAACAGCTTTGTTAGAATTCAAGCCTGTACCCTTGCTGTCACTAGTGTTTCTCATGTCGTCAAGTTCCCGCTTGGTACAGAGCAAATCTTTGCTCAGTTAAGCGAGCGTCAGTCACTGGTAAGCTTGGCTGCCAGCCCAGGGTTGTTAGACTTTTCCATGCTACACCTGAATGAGATATTGACGAGACAACTAAACAGAGTTGAGAAACTAGCTAAAAAAATAAATAAATAAAATTGTCATGGGGCTGACAGAATAATTTTTAAAACTTACATTTGCTGTGCACAAGTAGGGCTGGGAAACTGTTTTTGCTGCTTTGTTATTCGATCATGGACAGCCTTGTTTAAATACTTTTTCCCCCTATTTTTTCAAAGCGATGGATAAATTTTGAGCTGGAAGGAGAAGCCCTGGTAGATTGCTAACTACATGGCTGCTTTGGTCATTTACTCATTTAACTTAAATAGTCTTCTTCATATTGGACAAAAAAAGAGTATAATAAAGTTACGAAGCTCTGGCCCGGGGAAGAAAGTTCTGAGAGAAAGGTAATTTCTATAGTGGAGAAAAATAAGGATCAGGGAAAATTGGGGGTCGGGGGCAGAAAGGATTTAAAGAAGGAATAGTTTTTAAATGGGAAAGACTGGCAGTGCTATTAATCACACAACTCTCTGAGCTATAAGGCTTGTATGAGTGGAACTAATACTAAAGGTAAAAAAAAATGCTCTGCAGGGAGCTTGAAATGCATCCTTAAAAGCCAGAAAATAAATTAAGTGAAGGTTATGAAAAACAACAGATTTAAATATTTATTGAAAATACTTAAGTGCTGGCTATGACTGTAAAATGCTAATATCATCCTGATTTGTATGTATCTGAGGAAAAGGAGCAGTGTGGTACAGTAGAAACAGCATTGCCCTTAGAGTCAGAAGGCCTGAGTTACTGGTTTTGGCCATACGTCAGGAGGTATGATGCTGTATTTGTTTCTTTGCCTCTATGTGCCTCAGTTTACTCATCTGTGAGGAGGTAATGATACTTGTATTACCCATATCAGCAGACTGTTATGAGACAAGCACTTTCCCAACTTAAAATGTGAATTATTACTATACTCCTAATACAAGGGGATCCATCGCTTTTGTCTTACCTAAATTCCAGTGATTAGCACTTGAACTTTAAAAAAATAATTATTGCTTCCCCAGTATGTGAATTGCACGGAAAGGGAGACATGAATATTTTCTTGATCCTCCTAGCTATGAATCCTCCCTTGAATCTCTCATGCCACTGATTGGGACCTTCTCTCAGCACTTTTCATATTATAGTTACTTATGTGTTTGTCCCATCTCCTTTGCCAGTCACTTTATTGCAAGTTCTTACAGCCAACATACATCTTATTTTATTTTGTATCATGGGATTTAGAAGGTGGAAGGGATCTAGAGGTCATCTAATCTCCAAAGTATATAGCATAGTGTATTCCACTGTAGTAGGCACTTAATAGCTCAGATGTGTCCAATTCTATGTAAACCCATTTTGGAGTTTCCTTGGCAAAGATACTGTAGTAGTATGCCATTTCCTTCTTCCTCATTTGACAGAAGAGGAAACTGAGGCAAACTTAAATGAAGCGACTTGCCCAGAGTCACGCAACTAGTCAGTGTCTGAGGCCAGATTTGAACTCATGAAGATGAGTCTTCATGATTCCAAGCCCAGTGCTCTATCCACTGTGCCAATTAGCTGTCAAGTACTTAATAAGAGTTTGCTTAATTGAATCACAGAAGTTTTACTCTCAGTCCCTAATTTCCAAGTTTTTATGATCTACGTAGAGGATGTTATACTATAAAATGGGGACTACAAAGGCCCTGTCTTTATGGAATTTACACTCTAGTAGTTAGACACAACTGTAAACAAATAACTTTGCTATAGAATGTTAAAAGCATGAGAAATCCACAATTATGTGGCTAAGTGCCAAGATGAGTGGTATAGTCAACTCATGCTAGTAATCAGTAAATTTTGAAAGAAGGGAGAGATATGACAAAGGACAACTGAAGCAGTAGAGGATCTGAGGAAGGATTGTAGTAGAGAGATACTGTGATCATTATTATCCTATCTGTGTGAAAACCAAACTTTTATACTCTTTACATGCTAATTATTCCCTGTTGAAAGCTCATTACTTGAAATGACCCCCAAATCATTTTAAGGAATATCTCAAACCATGTAGAGAAACCATTCCATTTCTTCAATTCTTAAATGAAAATGAGATTGAAACCATTGTTTTTCCCTTTCTCTTACTTGAAGAACTACATATATTGTGACTAAAATGTTTAGTTAGCTAAATGGAATGCTTGCCACTTTGTGTTATATTTGTTTGTGTATTTTCTTTATCTTCTATTGAATTTTAAAATCCTTTATGACAGTAGAATCTCACTAATAATACAAAAGTTTAATTTTAGCCATATATGTATATCTCTTCTTACAAAAACTTTTACTAGGGGCAGCTAGGTGGCACAGTGGATAGAACACTGGCCCTGAAGTCAGGAGTACCTGAGTTCAAATCTGGCCTCAGATCAAACACTTGACACACTTACTGGCTGTGTGACCCTGGGCAAGTCACTTAACCCCAATTGCCTAAAAAAAAAACAAACAACTTTTACTAGAAGGAAAAACTAATATCCTGAATGACCCACAAGACTGAAATCAGTCTTGGAATAATCAAGAGTTTATGGAATATTCAAAGAGGCCAATTCCACCAAATAGTAAACTGGGTTAGCTCTTGCTTCTTGCTTTTTTTTTTTTCTATTCTCGTTCCTAATGTCTTGAGATCTCAGATTTCTTATTCAGGGCTCTTATGATATGTTTCTCCAGCATTTCATAGCCAGAAAAAAAATATTTCTTTCTCATTAAAAATAGGTTCTGTGGTAACTTATCATTATTGAACTGACATCATCAAGGGCTGTCTCTCTCTCTTTCTCTCCTTATTTATCATCTTCTCTATTTGAAAGGGTATTTCTTAAGTGTCTGAATGTGGCACATGAAATATTTGTTCTTACTTTTTAGAGTCAACTTTGATTTTTTTTTTCCTTAGCCCTTACAACCTGTGCTCCATCTGCTTTGCAGGTAGTTCTGTGTCTAAGAGCCCTATCCTCCTGGTGGAGCTTGAATGGGCATCTGGGGATGCTGGTTTGCCGTTGGCTATTTGGTGGTGCATGCCTTTTGTGTTTCAGCATTGTCTTTAAAATTCATATCATTGGTGTGCTTGGGGCACTTATGACAAGATGTTAATGGGTTCCTGACTGGGCAAACGCCTATGTGGAGAGGTGTTAAGATTTCTGTAATATTTTTTATCTTAGCTATGGCATATAAACATGTTGCCTCATTTATACCTGGATTCTGCTTTGTTACTTTTGCTAAGGGTACTATTTCTATCATTGCATTTGAAAAATAGTAAGATCTTCTTCAAATTTGTCTTTTCCCCTTTATTATAACAAATTTATACAGTTTGCATTAATATGGTTCCTACTATTTATACAGTTTTCTTATTTCCCTTACTCCAGATGACATTTTAAGGCTCTGGGAGTGTCTGTATAAGCAATATCCAAAAAAATTATGAGCAAGTGAAAGTTTGTGTGCCCTGTCAGGGGTGAATTCATGGAGCTTAGTAGAAATGTCTGCAATGCCCTTGTTTGTACTGCTTCTAGTTTGTATTTCTCTTGAGGAAGCACACTGCACAAATACAGCCCTTGTGGTATTGCTAGAGGCTAAATTCTGTTTTCTTGGTGGAGACTTTGCTAACCTTTTATTTATGCTCACTTGTCTTTCTCTAGTTTATCCCAATATGCTTGGCTTTTTCTGTCATAATAATGTATTCTCCCTCGTGGTTTCTTAAAAGGAGGCATAAAGTAGGATTTTGAGTATATACTTTTCTGGTAACTGGCTAGTCAGGACGCACTCTTATGTAGGAGATGTCAGTTAGTCAGTAAACATTAAGTGCCTACATATGCCAGGCACTGTGCTAAGTTCTAAGGATACAAAGAAAGGCAAAAGGCAGTCCCTTCTCTCAAGGAGCTCATAGTCTAATGGAGGAGTCAACTATGTACAAGCAAACAACATACAGGATAAATTGGAAATAATCAACAGAAGGAAGCTGGTAGAATTAAGGAGAATTGGGAAAGGTTTGCTATAGAAGGTAGGTTTTTAGCTGGGATTAGAAAGAAGCCAGAGAAACAAGGACATGAAAATGAGGAAGGATAGAATAACAGGCATGGAGAACAGCCAGTGAAAATACACAGAGTTGGGAGACAACACTCAAAGTAGGCCAGTATCATTTGATTAAAGAATACACTGGGGGAAGTGGTTTGGAGGGGGGAAGATACAAGAAAACTAGAAAAGTATGAAGTTATGAAGGGCTTTGAACACCAACCAGAGGATTTTATATTTGATCCTGGAGGTGATAAGGAGTCACTGGAGTTTATTAAGTAGAGGGGGGTGACAGTACTCAGACCTACTCTTTAGGAAGATCATTTTAACAGCTGAATGGAGGATGAACTCAAGGGGAGAAACGCTTGTGAGAGGGACATCAATCATCAGGTTATTATAATAGCCTAGGCATGAGGTGACATGGGACTGTACCAGGGTGGTAGCAGTATCAGGGAAGGGAGGGGAGTATGCAAAAGGTGTTATGGAGATGAAATCTGCAGATGTTGGCAACATATGGGGTATGGGGAGGGGGTGAAAGAGAGTGAGGAGCTGATGATAACACCTAGGTTCCCACCCTGGGTGACTGGGAGGATGGTGGCACCTTCAGCAGAAATAGGGAAATTAGGAAGAGGGGAAGGATTTGGGGAAAAGATAATGACTTCAGTTTTAGACATCTTGAGTATAAGATGCCTAAGAGACATCCAGCTTGTGATGTCCATTAGGTAGTTGGAGATATGAAACTGGAGGTCAGCAGATGGGTTAGAGCTAAATAAGCAGATTTAAGGATTATCAGCATAGAAATGATAGTTGAATCTATGGGAACTCACAAATTTACCAAGTGAAATAATATAGAGGGAGAAGAGGGCCCAGGACAGAGCCCTATGGAATCCTCATAGTTAGCTGGTGTGACCTGGATAAAGATCCAGCAAAGAAGACTGAGAAGGAAGAGTCAGATAGAAAAGAGGAAAACCAGGAGAGAGTAGTGTTACAAAAACTTAGAGAAAAAGCATTTATTAAATGTCTACTCTGTGCCAGGCACTGTGCTGTAAGTGTGTTACAAATGTCATCTCATTTGATCCTCACAACAACCCTGAGAGGTAAATGCTAGTTTATTATCCACATTTTATGTATGAGGAAGCTGAGGCTTTGATCTGTGCCAGTGAGTTGTCTACTCATGTGTCCCATAACAGAAGCCTGCTACAGGGCATTAAGAGTGTACAAGGAAAGGAAATGGAGGCACATATTGTGGACAGCCTTGTCAAGGAATTTAGCCACAAAAGAGAAGAGAGATGTAGGACAAAAGCTAGTGGGGATAGATGGATCATGTGAGGGTTTGTTGAGGTTAGCAGAGATATGGGCATGTGTGTTAGCAGTAGGGAAGCAGCCAGTAGACAGGGAGAAATTGAAGATAAGTGAGAGAAGGGGAATGAGAGAGGAGGCAATCAGCTGGAGAAGAGATGAAATGGGGTCACTTCTGCAAGCAGAATGATTTGCTTTGGCAAAGAGAAGGGCTGATAATAAATTAAGATGGAGGGCACTTCCTCTGTGAAGCCTTCCTAAATACTCCAGCCCTTCTTCATTCCCTCTCCTCCAAAGTTCTATAGGATTAAGTGTCATTCTGTTACACCCAGTTTTAATGCCAAGCCTCCACCAGAGGGAGCTGTGAGTACTAGACTAAGCTGCCTGGGTGGCAAGTAAGCTAAGTGCCAATCATCCATTAGCACCACCCCTTACATAAGTAGTAGTAGTAGTAGTAGTAGTAGTAGTAGTAGTAGTAGTAGTAGTAGTAGTAGCAGTAGTAGTAGTAGTGGTAGTACTAGTAGTAGATATTTATTAATTACCTGATAAGTTCTGAGGATATTAAAAAAGAGACAAAAGACAGTCCATGCCCTCAAGGAGCTTATAGTTTAGTAGGAGACCCAACATGCAAACAAATACATAAATACAGTCAATATGCAGAATAGATAGGAAATAATTTAGAGAAGAAGGCCACTAGAAGTAATGGGGATTGGGACGGGCTTTCTGTAGAAGATGGGATTTTAGTTGGGACTTAAAGGAAGCCAGGAGGTAGATGAGAAGGGAGACCATTCCAGGTATGGGAGATAGTCAATAAAAAATGCCTAGAGTCTATAGATATGGAGTGTCTTATGTGAGGAACAGCCAGGAGGCCAGTGTCACTAGATGAAAGAGTATATGTTTTAGAGTAAGGTGTAAGAAGACTGGAAAAATAGGAGGGGACTGGGTTACAAAGAGCCTTGAATGCCACTCAGCATTTTGCATTTGCTCCTAGAAGCAGTAAGGAGCCATTAGAATTTATTGCTTGCAGGAGAAGGGTGATATAATCAGAGCAGTGCTTTAGGAAAATCATATTGGTGGACAAATGGAGGATGGATTGGAGAGGGGAGAAACTTTGCAATAGTCTAGGTGTGAGGTGATGAAGACTTGAACCAGAGTGGTGGCAGTGTCAGAGGAGAGAAGGCCGCTATTTCTAGAGAAGTTGTTTGTTGTTGTTCAGTTGTTTCAGTTATGTCCAACTCTTTGTGACACAATTTGGGGTTTTGTTGGCAGAGATACTGAATGATTTTCCATTTCCTTCTCTAGCTCATTTGACAGAGGAGGAAACTGAGGCAAACAGGGTTAAGTGACTTGTTCAGGATTACACAGCTCATAAGTGTCTGAGGCCAGATTTGAATTTAGGAAGATGAATCTTTCTGACTGCTGTGCTCTATCCACTGCCCCACCCCTTCAATTAGTGGTTTCTTTTTCAAAAGTGTCTGCTCCAAAATCATCCTCTTAACCCATATGGGACTGGTATCTACCATTTACTATTATTTCATGTGAATTAATCTTGCTTCTCCAACTAATTTTTTTGGGCTACATGAGGGCAGGAGGCATGCCTTATACTTCTTTGTATTCCCCATAGAAGCTTAAAATAAACGAGCAATCATCAAGCATTTACTAGAAAGTAACCTTAGAGGGGAAGTCATTTCGGGGTGGTGGTAGTAGTGGATATAACCACATAATTGTTCCTTCAGAGGGTGGGATTTGAGCTGAGTCTGAAGGAAGCCAAGGATTCATAAAAGCAGAGGTGAGGACAGAAAGTATTCCAAGTGGAGGGAGACAAATAGCTGGTGCAAAGGCAAAGAGATGGGAGATAGATTCTGCAGTGGGAGGAATAGCAACGACCCTAGAGTCTATGAAGGGGAGTAATGTATACAGAGAACATAAAGACAGAAAGGGACAAAGTTGTGAAGAATTTTAAATGCCAAGCAAAAGGAATTTATATTTGGTCCTAGAAATAATGAGGCGACACTGGAATTTATTGAAGAAGGACATAATGTGGTCAGACTTACAGTTTAGGAAGATAATTTGGACAGCTATGTGGATTATTAAATCCTGGACACCAATTAGAAAGCTATTGATAACAGTCCATGCAAAAGCTCACAAGGCAACAGCTAGGTGGCACAATGGATAGAGCACCTGCCCTGTAGTCAGGAGGACCTGAGTTCACATTCAGCCTCAGACATTTGACACTAGCTGCTCGGAGTTGGGCAAGTCACTTAACCTCAATTGCCTTTCCCTCTCACCACCCCCCCCCAAAAAAATCACAAGGCTGGTGGCTCTGTGTGTGTGTGGAGGAAGAAACGAGATTTGACAGCTTATTGTGATGAGTGAGAATTTGATCAAAGATGATATAGAAGTTAAAAGCTTGGGTATCTGGAAGGATAGTGATATCCTCAATGGTAACAGGAAAATTTGGAAGCAGAACTTAGTTTGGGAGTAGAGGTGATGACCTCTCTTTTGGCAGTGGTGAGCTTGAGATACCTATGGGGTATGTGCATTTCCAAATGTCTGTTAGGCAGCTGGGGATATGAGACAAGGAGGCTCAGGGCTGAATCTAGAACTGGTGTGGTAAGTCTGACGATCATCTGCTTTCAGATGACACTTAAATCCATGGGAACTGATATCATCAAGAGTGAAACTCTAGAGAGAAAATATAAGAACACAGAAGGCACCTTTAAGGACACCTTTAGTTGATGGACATAACGTGGATGAAGATGCAGCAAACAAATTGAAAAAGAGGCATCAGATAGAGGATAGAGGGCAGTGCTAAGGGATTAGTGTTAATGTTTGCTTAATGATTGTGACTCCTTTCACTTCTCAGTGAAACAAAGACAAGAGTTAGAGTGGTTCCACCTGCTCTCAGTGGTTCCTTAAGATATTGGCTGACCAGGACGTTGGGATGGTTCTTTTTCCTGCCCTACTGATTTCAGTTTAATTCAGGTCCCCAGTAATTAGGTGCCTGCTAAATCCAAGGCACTCTGTTAGGTTTGGGGGATATAGTTGTGTACTGTTGATTGGTTGTTTGTTGTCCTTTGTTGTCGAAGACTACCAAAGTGATGTTACTATGCTGGAGTCAAGTTACATTGTGTCTGAATGTGGCTGATCAGACCAATACCAGTTCCAAGTGTTCTACCACAGGTGGGGCACAAATAACCCATGTGAACATTTGGGGTAGGTTCTCTAAATTTGCACATCTTGTGTTTCTTTTGTATACTATATATACGTACTATATATTATGTACTGTATAAATACACTATGTGCTGTGTACAGTTATATACTATGTAGTAAATACTATATAGAGTTGTATACTATATATGGCATACTGTTTTCACATGCCATATACACGTATTATATACTGTTATATACTACGTACTATACACGGTTGTATATTATATATATGCTACATATGGTGTATGGTTGTATATGTTATACAATAGTATATAGTTATAGTCTATATGTGAATACTAATACTACATGCAGTATAAACTATATACAGATATATGCTATGTACACTTGGAAGATCATGGGAAAATTTGGTTGCTTGGAGAAGTTCGTTGGTATTGTATGCCAGTTCCACAATGGCATGCTTGCAGGGGTTCTGAATGATGGACAGTCCTCTCACACCTTCCCAGTCACCAGTGGAATGAAACAGGGTTGTGTGCTTTTTAGCATGATGTTTTCAGCAATGTTGTTAAGAGCCTTCAACAAGAGCAGGGTCATCTATGTCACCTATGGTAAATCATTTAACTTGAAAAGGCTGCAAGCCAAGACTGAAGTGGAGGGAGAGTTGGTGCATGATGCTTTTGTTTGCAAATGATTGTGCACTCAATGCAGCCTCTGAGGCTGAGACAGAACTGAGTGTGGATCATTGCTGTGCTGTTTGTGCTAGTTTTGGTCTGACAGTTAACACCGAGAAAACAGAGGTTCTCCACCAGTCAATACTGCACAGTCCATACGTGGAATCATCAGTTATAGCAAATGAAGAGATTTTTAATGCTGTGGATAAGTTCACTTGTCTTGGCAGTATACTTTCCAGGGATGTACATGTAGGTGATGAGGTTGATGCATACAGTGCCAGAGCTAGCTCAGTGTTTGAGAAGTTCTGAAGGAAAGTGCGAAAAAAAGAAAAAAAAAGGTGTTAAGCTGAAGGTCTACAGAGCCATTGTGCTGACCTAGTTGTTGTATGGCTGTGAAACTTGGATATGCCAGGCAATTGAATCACTTCCATTTGAATTCTTTTAGGAAGATTCTGAAGATCACCTGGCAAGATAAGGTACCAGACACTGAGGTCCTTTCTTGAGCTCAACTGCCAAGCATTCAAACGGGGAATACAGTTCTGATAGGCTGTCCGTGTTGTTTGAATGCCAAGTGTACGGTTGCCTAAAAGATTATTTTATGAAGAACTCACAGAAGGCAAACTCTTACATGGAGGTCAGAAGAAGTGATACAAGGACACTCTCAAGGTCTCTCTGAAGAATGCCAGAATCAGTTGTGAGACCTGGGAGACACTGGGACAGGACTGCCCTGCATGGCATGCCTGCATCAAAGAAGGCATTGTGATCTATGAGCAAAGCAGAATTGTAATAGCTCAAAAGAAACATGAGATGCACAAATTTAGAGATATCTCCACTCCAAATGTTTATATGGACTATTCGTGTCCACTTGTGGTAGAGCCTTCTGAACCTATTGGTCTGATCAGCCACAGTCAAACACACCATATCTTGACCATTTTGGTCTTCTTCAAGCAGGAAGGACAACACCTATATATTATATACAGTTGTACACTATATATACACATTAATACTATATGCAGTTATATGCTGTATACAACAACAACAATGACAACAAATGCAAGTGCTGTATACCAGGGCTTCTTTTCAGCAGCATTTTGTGGTGTTGTGTGGCATGATGGTATGCACCGTGCAAAGTGCACATGCTTTGTGTTCAAAACCAAAGCTGTGATGAAGTTGCACGAGGCAACACAGGTAAGCGCTGCCAGAAACACCTTGGATTCATTATGCATTTGATTTTTAATTAATTTTTGGTTGTTGTGTGCTCAGAAACCTTTTACTGTTGCCAAATTTTTCGTGACCCCATATGGGATCAGGACCCACAGTTTAAGAAATGCTACAATGTATACAACTGTGTATCGGCATCTCTTAGCCCTGGCTAATAATGTGCCCATGTGGGCTGAGGATAATACTGGAGCAGGCACATTAAAAGGGACACCCAAGAGAAAAAGGGGAGAGTAATGGCATCTGGCAGGAGCCAGGCCACTCATCTACCCCCTGCAGATTGCCTTTGGAGGGATTCTGAAAACCTGGTCATGCTATTACTTCTTTTTGGAAAAACTCAACAGACTTTATTCCACTAATAAAGTTTTAAATTTGGGATATAATCAAATCCCTTGCTGTCGAGAAACTTGAAGTCTAATGTGGAAGGAAAACGCAGACTCACAAACACAAAAAATAACCATATTCTACAAGGAAGAGTAAGAGCAAAGGAGCAGTCTAGTCACAGTGCTATGGGAAATCTGAGGAGAGAGATTACATTCATCTGGATGTGAGGGAAGAATCAAGACAGATTTCATGGGGGAGATTTAATCTGACTTGATCCTTAGAGATGGGACTCTCAATGAGGAAACTATGTGGAAAGGGAGAGGTCCTTCTAGACATGGTTGAAAGCTTGAGCAAAGGCAGGGAAATGGGAGAAAAGGCAAGAGAACAGGGGACAAAGAGCATTCCACTTTGTCCTCAATTTAGAATATGTGGATGGTAGCAGATGAGGTTAGAAAAGTAGGAGCCAAATTTCTTAGGGCCTTAAATGCCAGAACAAGGAGTTTAAACTTTGGTAGGCAATGGGAGAGGTACTGAAGATTTTTGAGTAGGAGTGGGGCAATATAAACTTTACCAAGTTTATACTAGTAGTGTGAAGGATGAATTGTAAAGGGAAGGAGCTAGAATTCAGGTTTACTCCCTAACTGGTAAAATGCCTATGTTCACACATACCAAAATGGCAAAAATGGTAGCAAAATTCATAGGATTAGATTTCCAAACCCTACTCTCTCCCTTATCTAAAACTACTGTGATACTACTAAAGTCCCCCTCCCTTACTTGTCTTTATACTGTTCAATTTTTCCATGTCAAGGGTGCTTGACTTAAATGGTATTGATGCCTCCCTCGGACCTCCCCTGAGTAGCCAGGGATTTTTTGTTTGTTATTTGTTTGCTTGTTTGGTTGGTTTCCTTTTTAGGTAAGGGTGACAGACAGAACCAATAGAAAAGTATATAGTTCTAGAAATCCAATGTATTGTTCACTTTCATAATTGTGTGCCGAAGTAAACAGCCTTTACAAGTTGCTAAACGACCCATTGCTTTTCTAACCAATCTTCTAGTGATGAGTGTCTGCAAACTTAGTTCTACTAGTTGGATCTGGAAGGGACATTAAAGGTCATGAAGTTCTACCCTTTCATTTTATAGATGAAGAAATTGAGCCGAGAGAGGTTAAATTATTACCCAGGTAGGATTTGAACTCAGGTCTGACTCCAACTTCTGGACTCTATGACTGTCCCATCTTAGACACAGGTGCACACCCCATTGTGCGGCCAGTACTTAAGACTTCCCAGGTTTCCCTCCACTGGAATAGCCTTCAGGAACCCACAGTTATCACCTCATAGGTGATCAGGCACAAACATAGGAAAATAGGTGAAGAAAGAGTAGAAGGAACAGAGAAAAATATAAGATAAAATATTTTTGTGTGGTTTTGTGTGGAATGTCAAACATTTGGGAATTCAAAATCAGTTTTATCTATGTAGAAGTACCTTTACCTGAGGAGAACAAAATTTTCCCCTCCCACTCTTATGCCCATAGGGCTTTGGCTTTTGTAGTAATATCAGAGGTTTAATTAGCTAGCCAGCCTTTATTGAGTGCCTGTTTTGTGCAGAATACAAGTACTGCTGTTTTGCAGTGCTGTCTGACTCTTTATGACCCCTTTTGGGGTTTTCTTGGCAAAGATACTGGACTGGTTTGCCATTTCCATCTCCAGCTCATTTTATAGATGAGGAAACTGAGGCAAACATGGTTAAGTGTCTTGCTCAGGGCCACACAGCTAGTAGGTATCTGAGGCCAGATTTGAACTCAGGAAGATTTTATCCACTGTGCCAACTTAGAATACAAATACACTTACCCTCTACTTAGAGGAGGAGGATTAGTAGTCTTTCCATTTACTTCTTGTCCTGCAGCATTGAACATTGGATTTTACATCCATGTTCTGGATTAGAATATTGGCTCTGCTATTCATTACTTAATTACCCATATAACTTTGGGCAAGTCACTAAACCTTCCTAGGCCTTAGATTTCTCTTCTAAATGTAGCACTTAGGGCATCTCTCTCTCTGTCTCTTGCATGTGGGTCCCTTAGAAAAAGTACCCTAGAAGTGTTTTGCCTGACTACACATATATAACCTATGTTGAATTGTTTGCTTTCTTAATGAGGGGAGGTGGGAAGGGAGTAAGGGTGAGGATTTGGAACTCAAAAGTTTTAAAAATGAATGTTAAAAATTGTTTTTACATGTAACTGGGGAAAAAAAGTACCCTAGCATCCAGGTCCTCAGGAAATATGCATCCACCCAAAACCACATTGATTATGAGTCCCCATGAGTGTCTTTATTTTTCCTAGCCAGACAGAGGAAACAATTTAAAGCAAAGGAATCCAATGAATATTTCTCCAAAAAGGCTAGGGCGCATTCTCCCACAGATGCATACACTATTATTAGAAGGAATGGACATGTACAGAGATCATTTATAGGAGCATTCAAGTAAAATATGGAAGGGTTACTTCTATGCTTTGATATCATCACATTGTTCTTTATTGAATTTCACCAAGTATCACGTTACTGCTTTCTGCTGGGCGGTTTGTTGCTGAGGGTCTCTGGGTGGCTGCTGCTTTTGTGAGTGCTGGTGCATTTTACTGCTGGGCTTTCAAATTAGATGCTGAGCTTCTCCTTGATACCAGCTTGAGGGTTTCATCTCTTTAGGACCACTAGCTGTCCAATTTAGTTTCCATCTGCCTGGATGTAGTGTATTGAAAGCCTTTCCCTAATAAAGGCAAGTTGGCAACTCAGTCATTAGCCACCCCACTCAGCTAACAAAAGCCAAGCAGAGTAACCCCAGGCTAATATTATTACTTTTCTTTTTTCTTTCTGGCTGGGGATGAATCATAGTTCTTTTTCCCGGGCAGGTAGATTTAACTAGATAGCAGTCTAACTAGTTTTAGGTATTTTCCAGATCCTCTGTGGCTTGGAATACAAATGAGTTTGAACCAGAAGGAAATGTAAGGGAAGGAGACAAAAATCATTGAAGTAGCTAGATGGCACAGTGGATAAAGGGCTGATCTTGGAGCCAGGAAGACTTTTCTTCCTGAGTTCAAATCTAGCCTCAGACACTTAACTAGCTGTATAACTCGGGCAAGTTACTTAACCTTGTTTGCCTCAGTTTCCTGGGCTAGAGAAGGGAATGGCAAACTGCTCCAGTATCTTTGCCAAAAACAAACCCAAAGGGTCATGAAAAGTCAGACGCAAGTTAAAAAACTGAACAACAGTGTTCCAGGCGCTGTGCTAGGAAGACTTGATTTCAAATCAAGTCCTCAGATACTTACTAATTGTGTGATCTTGGACAAGTTCTTTAACTTCTGTTTGCTTCCACTTCCTCCGTTGTAAAAAGGGCAAAGCAATAGGACTTGACCTCCAGAGTTGGTGTTTGGATCAAATGAGATAGTATCCATGAAGTTGTTAGCACAGTATCTAGTATCTAGTCAGTGCTATATACATGTTAGCTGTTATTTTTGTTATTATTGTGGTGGTGGTGGTGGTGGTGGTTGTAGCCCACCTGGCCTAGATTTCTGCCCTTATTACTTGCATATGTCAGCAGCAAAAACCTCCAAAAACCCCAACAAAACAAAATAAAAACAGCCTGGCTTTTGTCCTGTGTTGGGATCTGCTAATAAACATTTACCCTACCTATAAAACGCTTATATTGGACTAGATAACTTCTGAGGTCCTTTACAACTCTATATCTATGATTCCTTCTTTTCTCCAACTCTATGACTCTGCCTCTTAGTCTTGTATGCTTCTTTTCTCCTCCTACCCCAGGCATGTACACAAACACATACAACACACACGCAAAGCCCTCCATTGGCTGATTGGAATGATCATTTAAGGCTAGCACCACATTTGTTTTGAGTTGTATTTAGTTTAATATTGGCCCTCAGATTCTTGTTGAACTTCTCTGGACAATCACACTTAATTGGTAGGTATTGGGGACTAGGTCTACTCTTTTTTTTTTGACTAGGCAATGGGATTAAGTGACTTGCCTAGGGTCACACAGCTTGTGAGAGTTATGTGTCTGAGGCGGCATTTGAACTCAGGTCCTCCTGACTCCAGGGCCAGTGGTCTATCTACTGAGACACCTAGCTGCCCCTAGGTCTACTCTTGATGTGAAAATAATAACCTTCCAGTTCTCAGTGTTAAGAATATAAAAATTTCAGAGATTTAGGCTTGAGATAGAGTCAAGGTTACCTAAGAATATTCCCATGCTTAATTTTCCTGAGATTTAGACATTAATACAGCTCATAAAAGTGATCTCTATTTTGTCCAGAATTGCCAACATGCTGCATTTAAATTTTTTCTTTTTGAAAGGTATGGCTCATAGTTTTTTATTGATAATACACATACAAGAAAAGTCTTGGTGTTTAGGCTAAATTTATTCATTCTTTCAACAAATATTGTTGCAAGCCTAACTTAGTACAGAGCATAGAAAGATGAAATAGAAGGTTTATCCTTGAGTTTATACATTAGTTGGAAAAAATAAGAAGTACATTAAAAATGAAATAATAATATAAGACAGTAAATGAGTGAGCTAGCTTTTGAAATTCATAGGAAGATTTTTTTGAGTTGGGCTGTTGCCAGAGAAGGTATCATGGAATTGAACTAGGTGACATTTTCTTCTCCAGCTCATTTTTACAGATGAGGAAACTGAGGTAAATGGGCTTAAATGACTTGCCCAGGGTCACACAACTAGTATGTGTCTGAGGTCAGAAGATTTGAATTCAGGTCTTCCTGACTCCAGTTCCAACTAGATGTCCTGGGCAAGGTTTGGAGAGAGTAAATGGAAAAAATATGAAGGAAAGAATTCTTTTTTTTTTCCTTTTGCTTTTTGGTGAGGCAGTTGGAGTTAAGTGACTTGCCCAGGGTCACACAGCTAGTTAAGTGTCAAGTGTCTGAGATCACATTTGAACTCAGGTCCTCCAGAGCTCTAACCCTCTAACCGCTGCTCCACCTAGCTGCCCCAGAAAAAATTTTTTCCAGGTAGCTCACATCTCTGTGAAAAGCTTTTTGATTTGGTAAAACAAAGGCATTGGCTTTGGAGTCAGCAAGAACTGTATTCAAATCCCACCACTGGTGCACCATAAAACTCTGGGCAAGTCACTTCGCCTCCCAGCCTCATTTTCTTCATCTCCAAAATGAGGCGTTTAGACTAAGTGGCTATTAAGGTCCCTTCCAGTTCCAAATCTGTAATTCTTTGGTCTCTGGGTCTGTTCCCTTTTCTGTAGAAAGAGAGATCTGAATTCAAAAGAGCCCTTTTTATAATTCATATTATCTCTTTTGTATGAACAGTAATTAAGGATAGGAGTATGCTAAAGGTAGGTATGAAATCATACCCATGATTTCATTGGTATACTGGACCCTTATCGAGGAAGCTTTCTGTACCAATGCAGGTTGTATTTTCCTAGAAATTTATATAGACTTAGTTACGAGATTAGCTTGGATGGGTATCTAGTCTATTGTCTGGTATGTATATGGCAGAGATAGGCTTTGAGCCTAGGTCTTCCTGGTCTGGAGGCCTGTCGTCTATTTACTTAGCCAAAATGCTTCTAAGAGGGAAATACGGATTTAAATTCAACAAATATTAAGCTTCCTTATTGTATTCAAGGTTCCGGTGCCAGTTTTGGTTATGGGCATTTTTTTTAAACCAGAAAAAATCGAAACAGTTATTTTATGAGCATACCCTAAAGTACAGAGAAACATTTTAATTTGTAAAGTCTTAGGAGAAATTCAGCTTTCCTTTTCCATTGACTCTGGCTTAGTCCTCACATAGGATCACGAGTGTTCTTGCCTTGGGGGTAGTGCTCACAGTTTTGAAAAATAAGCAGTCTTCTGGCCCAAGTGAGAAGGAGAATCAAAGATTTATTCCCTGGATAGAACTTAACTAAGCTTTTCCTGCCCCAGTTCTTTAAAACCTCTTCTATCTTAATATTTTAATGATTTTTAAAATGGTGCAAAAAAAAAAAAGGAAAAGATTCTTGTCTCTTAGCTTTTTTTATTTAAATTGTGTCAGTTACCTGAATGGAGTATTTTTTGCAATCAGGTATCCCACCCTCAGGCTGGAAAGAAAGAGCTGGATCCCATTGTTTGTTTACAATTGTCCACAGGCCTTAAGGGCACCTCACTAACAAAGCAGGGGAACTAATCTTTCTAACTAGAATTAATGTAACTCTTTTTATTCCCTGGGCCTAGAAGTGGTTTCTCCCCCAAACCACAAAAATTCTTCTTTTTCTATGCTCTCTGCTCAGGAGATCACTTTCCTTTGAAACCTGAGGCTTCGTAACTTCCTGGTCTCTCTTCTGGAGGGGGAAAAGGGTCTAGGAACGGGAGTCCCAGGCAGGGAAATTACTCATAGAGTTCATCTCCTCCAGAAAACATCCAAGACGTTTCCTCATGGATGCCCCATCATTTCACCGCAGGTATTCTTCTGTTATTGATTTTTTGTTTTCCTTTTAAGGGTTGCTTTTGCCTAGAACACGGGACATTGGACCACGGAGACTTGCCACTTTGGGGAGAATGTGCAGCTTCTTAGAGTGAGTGCAGGCACCTCTCCTGGGGGACAGAACTCTCTTCTGTCCTGCCTGAGAACATTTTGGACCTAGGGTTTGTGAAAATTGGAAAAAAATGTGCTTTGAAAATGTTCCTCAGGTCCTATTGCTGTCCTCCAAAGCTTAGATATGCTGGGGTTCATTTTCTCATGCTGTCATGTGTTCATTGCTAATGCCAAGAAAGTTTAGTTAGTAATCATGAATGCTTGTGAGGCAAGGGGCCAAACCTTTCTAAATTGCTCATTGAGACACTTATACATTTATATTTAACTCTTGATGGGGGGAACTGCTCCCGTCCTCCCCCCTCCCCAGATAATAGCTTTTCAAAGGTGATCTCATTTTAGAATGTTGTCCTATTCCTCTTTCTTCCTCCCACCCTGTGCCCCCTATTTCTTGAGTTACAACGTACAGAAAACTATTTCCTGGTTACTACAGTGAAATAAAACAGGAGGTGATTCAGATGTTATTATTAATAAGTAAATTAATGAATAGATATTTATTAAACATCTACAATGTGCTTAGTGCATCTACAAGGTGTTAAGCAGCTTATAAATATTATCTTATTTGATCCTGTTATTATCCCTATCTTACAATTGAGGAAATCGAGGGAAATGGATATTAAGTGACTTGCCCAAGGTCACAGAGCTAGTAAGAGACTGAAGGTAAATCTGAACTCAGATTTTCTCGGCTTCATGCACAGTGCTCTCTCTCCATCTAGCTGCCTCACTGAATTCTTAAGAAATGATTCTGGAGTCATTGTGTATTTGTTTTAAACAAATTTATTATGTACCTACTATTTGCTAGGCACCAGGTCAAAATATAAAGCAAAACAATCCATGACCTTAGCCCTCTGGGAGTTTATAATTTAGTGGGTGAGGTAAACAAGAGGAATTCTCTTCAAAAAAGAGGCCACACTGTTTTTTGAAAATTGCAATGGCATAGCATTGAAAAAAACTATATTTGGCTTACTTTTCTGCTGTATTTAGCCCTATGATATAAGGGCTAAAAAATACGCTAAAACTGAGCAACTTTTCTTATTGCACAAACAAGTGTGGATAGAGTGCCTCAGACACTTACTAGCTGTGTGATCCTGGGCAAGTCACTTAACCTGTTTGCCTCAGTTTCTTCATCTGTCAAAGGGGGATAATAACAGCACCTACCTTCCAAGGTTGTCATAAGGATTAAGTGAGATAAAAATGTTTAGCACAGTGCCTGGCACGTGGGAAGTGATAGATGTGTGTTAGTTATCATGATGACAATAACAATGATGATGATGATGAGACTGACTCAGGTTTTGGAACAAATTATTTGAAGAAATATTCTTGTAAGTGAATTTACAAAAATTCAGTTCTGATTTGGATTGAAGCCATAATCTTTTACATGAGTCTGCCCTTAATGAATCAGTGATTTTACTTAAAGAAGTCTATTTTTAATGGCATTTATTTAACCTTAATTATTATTAACTTAATAATAATTATTATAACTTAATAACCTTAAGTTATTTAACAAAAACTTAGAGCACTAGAGGGCTCTATACATTTCTGCCCTTTCATTTCAGATTTAGAGAAGATGATTCAGCAGTTTTCTTTTCCTTCTGTTTTCCTTAGAATGTTGTTTCTGAAGCCACTATCAATATTCCCAAATAGCTTCAAACTGTTTTTTTTTCTCCCCACCATATTCTTTAATCTGGCAGAATACTTCACAACTTAGAGAAAATTGTATAGAAAGCAAAAAAAGTAAAACTTGTACTTACTTTCTAGTCCCACACTTAGACGCCAGGAATTCCAGTTCTTAATATTAAATCAATAGTAACCAATATTTATTATTATTCAATATTAAATCATTAACATAAAATGAATCTAGGGAGAATAGACAGACAGAAGACATGGTAAGAAATGAAAGCTTTTGGAAATCATCTATTATCTCACCACAGAGATCATAAGTAATGCTGGCAAAATGTGTTATCAGTATACACCAAAACTGATAAGATCTAAAAGCTAATCTTCTTAGCTTTATTAACATATTCTGCCTTTAAATGCGATCTTTGGGATGGGGAGATAACTGGCAATTACTTTCAGCTCCCATTCTCCCCCCCCACCCCCGCAAAAAATATGGCCTATGTTTTAAAAGAGTTTGGGAGAATTCTTCTAATATTTCTTGTTCTGGGATAAAGGAGCCAAGGGTCAACAGTAAGAAAGAGCATAGAAGAGTGGTTGTTCGTTCTTGTCTGACTCTTTGAGACCTCATATAGAGTTTTCTTGGCAAGGATACTGGAGCGGTTTGCCTTTTTCTTTTCCAACTCATTTTACAGATAATGAAACTGAGGCAAACAGGGTTTAAGTGACTCGCCCAGGCTCAGGCAGCTAATAAGTGTTTGAGGCCAGAGCTGAACTCAAGATTAATCTTCCAGATTCTAGCCCTGGCATTTTATCCACTATGCCACCTACTGCCCATAGAAACAGTATTGGCCTGATAATCTAGAGAGTTGGTTCTAATCCACAGTTCAGCCCATGTGGGACTCCCATGGGCCATCAGTTTCTTTCTTCATCCAGTTGAAATGAGGAAATTGATGTAGATTCTCTTTTTATATGCTAAAGTGGCATTGGATTTGAAGTTAAAGGGTCTGGGTCTGGATTCCAGTTCATGTATTAGCCATGCAAACTTTTGCAAGTTGCTTCATGTTTCTAGGTCTGTTTCCTTTCTTGTAGAAAAAAAGAGTTCGACTAAGTGACCTCTGAGGTTTCTCTCAGTACTAAATTCTGTGATTTGATGCTTTTTTTATTATAGCATTTGCACATATGCATTTAACAATAACAATAATAATAATAATAAATGATAGCCATTGTGTATACTTTAAGGTTTAAAAAGTACTTTACACTTATTATCCCATTTGATCTCACAACAGTCTTGTCTGTTATTCTATAGGAAACTTGATTTTCCCAGGGTTACACAGCTAATTTGTCTGAGGTAGGATTTTCATTCATGTCTTTCTTGACTCCAAAGACAATGTTCTGTCCATTACAACAACTGGCCTGCCATTACTCACATTTACACACTATTTTAAGGTTTAGGAAGCACATTTGTTATAGGAAAACTAGCAATGTAGGTAGTACAAGCATAATCATTGCCACTGTGCAGAGGAGTAAAGGTGGGGTAGGGTCCAAGAGCTTGAATTCCTCTATCATAGTAACTATGGTAACCTAGTAAATTCAGAGCTAAGATTTGAATTCAGTGTTGTTTCTGTTTAGTGGCATGGAAAGAGTGCCAGACCTGTCTATTCTTACCTGGCACTGGGAATCTAAACTTTAGCACTTAATCACCTACTGTTCCACTTGGTACTCGATGTCTTTTGTCGTCTGGGCTATATGGAAAACTCCTTAAGCGAAAGGACAATGGATTTATACTTTTGTGTAAACCCACATAGTACCTGGATATTTATTTGTACTCAAGATTATTTTCCATTCATTTTATATTTAAGTTTAAATAATGCTTTCATTGAATTAATTCCATACTTATATTTCTCATTTGTTATTTCTCTTATTTCCTTGGATTAGCCCATTTTGCCAGGGATAAAAATCTAAAGAAAGAAGTGATTCAACCCTAGAGTAAATTAATATTCAAGTTTATTAGTCTTGTGAGACAGCTTGGCCAGATGAAAAGAACACTGGGTTAGCTTCTAAGAGACCTGAACTGGAATCCTCTGCCCCTCTGCCCCTAATTCCCCGTGCCCTTGAATATGTCCTTCATCTTTTCTGGGCCCTAGCTTCCTTATCTTTTGAACAGAAAAGGTTGGATTAGAATAGAACAACAATTCTCAAATTTTTGGTCCCTGGACCCCTTTACACTAAAATTTTTTTGAGGAGGCCCCCAAGAGCTTTGACTATTTACCATCTTGAAAATTAAACCATTTTAATATTATAGGAATTTATTATTATTAGAATTATTAATTATCAGAATAATTAGGAAAATAGTTTTGATCTCACAGGTCCCCTGAAATGGTCACTTTGAGTATTGCTGGACTAGAGAATCATTAAGGTCCCTTCTAGCTCTATCTGGCTCAAAAACAGGCTTTATCTGTCATGTGATGCTGTGGTTCAGTGAAACAATTGATGGTGAATGGGGTACTGCTCAGTCCACCTGAGTCTTTTGGCATCTCAGTATAAAAACTTTGACCAACAATTTTCTTTCCTAGAAACAAAGGAACCAGTATATAGGGCATTTTCTTCTGGGATTGTGGGGGACTTTAATAGGATCTGGTATCAGCAAAGTCTCCTTGGTTGTGCTCTCCCTTAAACTTCCAGCCCTATCATCTGAGCGCCATGGTAGTTGCTTCAAGCATGCGGCAAAACATGCAAAATGTTATGATTAGTTGCCATGCTGACAGTGTCAACTTAACTACAGCTGACAAACAGTTTTTAAATAGAACATGTCAGTTCATTATAGTATTCTCCATCTGTGTTTTTCCCCCCTCTTCCCACACTTACACTGAACATTTGAAGAATGTTACCACAATGGTTTCGTTTACACATTCACTCTCTAGCATTAATGACTTGCTAAATGCGATATTTTGGAGATGAGCAAAATAATAAACAGTGTTAAAAAAAGGAAACTCTTTTCTCACTTGTACGGGCTTTTTTTTTTCTTTGGCTGTTTTGAGTAGCTTGGTAACACTTTCCCTCTTCCTGTTTCTTATTTTCTTTCTCTTGTTAGAATTGACTCTTCTACTCTAGTCAGGATTCCTATCCATATCAGTGGGCATCCTGACCAAGATTGGATAGCACAGTCAGTGGCCTAATACTGTAATAACTTGGTTCCAGCCATCCTGCCCATCTGACACTTTGCTGATGATGCAGACAGACCCCCAACACTGACTGACTGTCCTAAGGTCAGTTAAATGGATGCCTTCACTACAAAGCTGACTCCTTTCCTTCCCTTTCCTCTTATTACTCACTGAACAGAGGTAGCTGACATTTCCCATTACTAACTTTTTAACTTCAGAATCACATTAAGTTCTTTTAATTGTATTTTAAATGATGCTCTGGCACTGTATGTGCTTATAAAATGAAAATATGGAGTGACAATGTAAATCTTACGAGTCTGTTCTTGTGATGGTTAAATTTTGTCTCCTTTATGTGCCACTCCTGATTTTTAAATTCCATAGAAATTTGATTTAAAAAAAGTCTGGTTAATACTATACTTTTCATTTCTGGCACTGAAGGATATTCCTTGCTGTTTTCATAGTTTAAGCTTCGGCTGTAAATATTTGTACATCAGCTCTGAACATCATCTCCAAGGGAATATTTTGAAAGTGTTATCTCCTCCTTCACAGAAATCCAAGGTGGACCTAGTGAAGAATTGCTTAGTGATAGAAACTGAAATAGCAATAAAAAGAGGGACGTCCCAATTATGTAAAATCAGAACACCTGAATAATTCAGTGCTCACTTGAGTGTGATTTTTATTTTTATTGTTAAATAATACTAGCATTTCTCCAAACTAATGGTACTAAGACTAACCAGCTGGTAAGCTTTATGGGGGTAGGGGTGTATGTGTGTGATATGGCATTCGAAGAAGAAAAGATGGAAGCAAGGGTCAAAATGCAATCAAACAATATCTCATTCATCTCTCTAAAGTGGAGTGGATTTGGGAAAATATTGATAAAAATCATCTTTTTTATAATTCTTTACTCTGAAGATAAGAAAAATGGAACTCTTCAGGGAAGCTATTAGTGCTTTCTGTTTTTAGGTCATCTGGTATCCTCATGGCGTTTTATCGTTCTTCATGCCAAACCAGAGCCCAGGATTTTAACCCAATATGGTGGCAAGAACAGAATCATACACTTTTGGCATTTCTACGCAAGTGACTTTTTATCATTAGTTACCTCCTGGGATTTAATTGTTTCATAACCATACACAGAATAGCAGTATTGCTATTTTCAAACCCCAAGAAAAATACTCATTTTCACCTGGAGAAGGGAAAATTGAAATTGCAGGTAGCTGTGTAGCCATGAATTTCAGAGAAGTTAGGCGTAAGCTAGAAAAACTGGGAGGGGGAAGGGAGGTGGTGGCAAAGATGAGGGGTGAGACTGGAGATGGAAAAAAAAAACCCAAGGAGGAATCCTGAAGCTTTAGGTGAAATGGAATTTCTGAGTAATTGAGATTGGAATTCATAGAGATACATAATAGAGAGATAGAAAGTATCTTCATAATAAAAAGAACTGCCAACCTTTTAGACATGGAACAAAGAACAAATTGAGTATTACAATTGTAGGTTTGGTGAGTGAAATCTAGTTAGATTATAATTAGCTCAAGAAGCTCTATTGTGTTCAGTAGAACAGCGGTTTCCAAACTTTTTTGATCACATACCCCTCATGGTAAGAAAAAAAATATTGGAGTACGTCCCCCATTATTTGTATATTTACTTAAAAATTACATACGTGTACTATTGTATTAAAATATGTATGTTATAAAACTTGCCACAAAATAAAACATTTTAAAGGTTAAAGATAAAGTCAATTAGTCAGTAAACATATATTAAATGCCAACAATGTGCCAGGCACAAAGTGCTCCTCTCAAGGCACTCACAGTCTAATGAGGGAGACAATATATCAACAACTATGTACAAACTATACATACACACACACACACACACATACACACACGTGCACATATATACACACACACACTACATATATACACAACATGTTTGTACTTATGTATATACACACATGCATATGCATACAGAAGATACATTGGAGATAATTAACATAGGGAAGGCACTAGAATTAAGAAGAATCAGGAAATGTTTCTTGTAGAAGGTGGGATTATAGCTGAGAGTAGAAGGAAACCAGGAAGTAGAGATGTAGAGGGAGAACATTCCAGGCACTGGAGACAGTCATTGAAAATGCTTAATTGGGGGCAGCTAGGTGGTGCAGTGGATAGAGCACTAGCCCTGAAGTCAGGAGGACCTGAGTTCAAATATGACCTCAGACCAAACACTTGACACCAACTGTGTGACCCTGGGCAAGTCACTTAACCCCAATTGCCTAAAAATAAGAAAGAGAAAAAAAGAAAATGCTTAATTGGGAGATGAATTGTCCTTTGTAAGGAAGAGGAAAAGCAAGAAAGCTGGATTGACATGTGGGGGGGGGTTGTGAGATGCATATTATGAAAAGTTATAAAAGGCCTTGAAAAACAGGATTTTCTCCTTGATGTTGGAGATAAACCCCTGGGGTTTATTGAGTAGGGGGTGACATGACCACCCAAATCTGGAAGACTACTTTTGGCAGCTGAATGGAGGATGTGGGGAGAAACTTGAGGCAGGGAGATGACAGAGCAGGCTATTGGAATAGTGCAGGCATGAAGTAATGTGGGCTTACATCAGGGTGGTAGCCAGCATCAAGAGGAGACAAGGGCACATATACAAGAGATGTCAAGAAAGTAGAAACAGTGTAGGCCTTGGCTAAAGATTGGATATTGGAGGTGAGAGAGAGTCAAAATGACACCTGGGTTGCATTGAGATGTTTAATAAGATGTTGGTGATAATGAGACTTGAGGTCAGCAGAGAGATTAGGACTGGATAATACTTAATCCTGGAGTCGTTTGGAATCCATTGGATTTACTGAGTAGACCCACCCTTTAGGAAAATCACTTTGGCAGCTGTGTGGAGGATGGATTGGAATGTAGAGAATCTTGAGTCAGGAAAACCAACCAGAAGCTTATTTCAATAACCCAGGAGTAAGGTGATAGTGACCAGCACCAGCCCTGCCAGTGGTAAGAGTACTTTATGAGAGATGCAGTGAGAGTAGAGATGACGGAATTTGGCAACAGATCAAATCGGTGAGGTGAAGGAGAAAGAGGAACTGAAAATGACACCGAGTTGTGAACCTGGGTGATTGGAAGAATTGCATTGCCTGTGACTGCAACAGGAAGCTTTTGTTCAGTCACATAGTCTCTGTATGTTTTGTGGTAGGTAGACGCCCAAATATTTTAAAATTATTTTGAGTGGAATTTCTCTCTGTCTAGCTGATGGGTGTTGTTGTTAACATACACAAAATTGGTGATTTGTGTTGGTTGATTTTATATTCTGCTACTTTGCTGAAGTTGTTATTTTAATTAGTTCTTAGTTGACCTTCTAAGGTCTCTAAGTAGATTGTTCTGTCATCTGCAAAAAAAACCCCAAATAATTTTGTTTCCTCTTTGCCTATGGCACAAGGGCCTGAATTCAGGAAGACCAGAGTTTAAATTCCACTTTAGACACTTGCTAGCTGTTAAGTGATGTTGGGAATGTCACTTAATCTCTACCTGCCTCAGTTTCCTCAACTGTAAAATGGGACTCATTATATCATCTACCTCCCAGGATTATTGTGAAGTTCAAATGAGATAATATTTGTAAATCACTTAGCATAGTGCCTGGGTATAAAGATAGTATAATAAGTAGTACATATCTATCTTTCTATCTATATATAGATATACATATACATATATATACACACACATAAAGATAGTGTAATAAGATTTGAGATGTAGATGGATTTCAATCCATCATTATGGATGGTCATCCTGTTCCACACAAAATGAAAAGGGGGAAAAGGGGACTCTTAATTCATTGGTCAATGCCTTAAGCACATAACCTCCCCTCTCAGGAAGGGGTACCTGCTATAGCACTGGGGTAATCTCTTGGAATTGGTAGGTATGCCTTGGGGAATGGAGGTTAAAGGTAGAGATTAGCTGCTGTTGGTGCTCAGATAGGTGGTAGGTTGTAATTGTCCTGAGGGGCTTGAAAACACTTTCAGTAAAGGGGGTGGGAGCAGATTGGGAACTTGAACCGTAGGGAAGGCCAGAATTGGTGAACCTTGGGACTAGGGGTATGGGTGTGACCCATATTGTCCCACCCTCTGATTGGCTGATCACATATACTCCTTGAGGTCTGGCTACAACCCCCTTGGGGCCTTCATTTCCTCCTTGGAGGTCACTAGAAAAAGAGATTAAGGAATAAAAATAAGCTCCATGCATAAAAAAGTGTTATCCTAAAATACATGTTCAAGGGTTACAATGACTTCATCTCTTACTAAATAGAAAAGCAAGACAGAGTTAAAGTTCAAAACATATTTATACATTACTCTACTATAAGTCCCATTGGCATCTACTTGAACTTCTATAGCAACTTTCTAATACTTTTCTCTGCTTTCAGTCTGTCCTGTTTGCTACTTCCTACACAATGCTTCTACATTAGGCACAGGTCTAATTATATCTTTTCAATGACTACCTTTTGGTTACCAAATAAAGTCCAAACACCACCTATATTTCAAGGCTCTTCTAAACCTAAAATTTCAAGAAATATTTCATTTGATTTCAACAAACATTAAGCGTCTATGATCTTTTGAAGGCACCGTCTCTAGTGACAGGGAATATAAAAGTAGATTAATTCAAATTTCATTTTTAGCAAATTAAGGGGCTTCTGTTTTTCCTGCTGTTAAGGAGTTAACACTTTGTTGGGGAAAATACAGTTACACATCCAACTATGATGAGAAAAATTAGGTAGAATTTAGGATGAATACTATCCAATAAGTAATTCGCTCTCTCTGTCTCTCTCTCTCTGTCTCTCTGTCTCTCTGTCTCTCTGTCTCTCTCTCTCTCTCTCTCACACACACACACACACACACACACACACACACACACACACACACACACACACACACATATATTGCGTTATGAAGTTTACAGAATGCTTTCCTCAGAACAACTCCCTGGGTAAGTCGTATAAATATTAGGAAGACCCCTATTTATAAAAGAGAAAACTAAGATGGAAATTAAGGGACTTATTGTTCATTGTCACATAGCTGGTAAGTGTATGAAGTGGGAGTTGAACCCAAATCTCTTTAATTCAGAGATCAAGACATTTTATTTTGTGTCAGACTGACTGAAAATACAGTTTATCAGTCAGAGTCAATCAATGAGAATTTATTGTAATCAAACACTATGCTAGGCACTAGGTATACAAAGAAAGACAAAAGACAGTCTCTGCTCTCAATGAGCTCACAGTCTAATGCGGGAGACAATATACAAACAACTATGTACAAATAAGATATTGACAGGATAAATTTATCCTGAGATAGTCAGTAGAGGGAAAGTAGTAGCATTAAGGAGATAAGGAAAGGCTTCCTATAGAAGATGGGATTTTGGCTGGAACGTGAAGGAAGCTTGGGAAGCCAGGAGATGATTAGGAGTGAGAACATTCCAGGTATGGAGGACAACCAGAGAAAATGCCCTAACTGGAGTTGGTGTGTCTCATGTGAGGAACAGCAAGGTGGCTGGTGTCACCAAGTACATAGGGAAGAGTAGAATGTAACTAGACACATTAGGAACCAATTATATAGGGGAAAGAGTTCACGGGTGACATTTTATCACCATAAGTGTGACCAGGGAGAGGGATAACAGAGAACCCAATGAGCTTAAGCAATTTGCCAACATTGGCAACATGTTTTCCTCATTGGATGGGGGACTGGGAATAAGTGACTGGTCATATGTTCAGCTAATCCTTTAAAACCATGGCTATGTTTTAAAAAATGTTAAGAAAATAAAAGAAAGGATAGACTAGAGCAATGATTTCATGAGAGGGAAGAGTAGTTTGAAAATATGTCACAAAAATGAAAGGAAGGAGGAATTTGGCCTTTGGGAAACAACATTTGAAGAAGGCATGGAATACATGCTGAGTTGGGCATAGAGTTGAATATGGTAATTTAAGTATTTTGGATCTGTACAGTAGTAATATTTGCCTTCATAGAGCTGTTAGCTTTTTTGTTTCTTAGTATGGACCTGTGATTTCATTGTTATAGGGAACTCTCAGTGAGGACTTTTTTTTTTTTTGGTGCCACTGCAGATTGGCAACTAGGTGGTACAGTGCATAGAGTGCCATGTCTGTGGTCAGGAGGGGCTCATCTTCCTGGTTTGAAATCTGGCCTCAGACACTTATTACCTGTGTGACTCTGAACAAGTCACTTAACCCTGTTTGCCTCAGTTTCCTCATCTGTTAAATGAGCTGGAGAAGGAAATGACAAACCACTCCAGTGTTTCTGCGACTGAACAATAGCAGCAGATTGGCAACTGTTCTGCAATTTATGGTTTTTGAACATTGGTTGGGGAATTGAAAGTTAAATGACTTACTCATAGTCACATGGTCCAGAGGTGTCCATTAGCTTTTACATACTGCATATCAGCCTTCTCAGATAAAGAAAAGAAAGAGGTCAAGATTGTCATCATAATGTTATAGATGGAAAACTTAGTCAATTTCTCAAAGGATTATACAACTGGAGGGTTTCCTTATCCTTTGCTTATTTTAGAAAGTTTCACAAATAACCTATACTCAGGGCAGGACTAGTAATGTTTATGAGACAAATAATGAGGAAGCCTGGGGAATTAACTTAGAGGAATTTTTTTTTAATTTACAGGAGTTTTCTTGTATGAAAAATGGTCCATTAAAATAATTTGAATGAATCTCTTAGTGGGATTTTTTAAATATCAAAAACTTTCTAAAATCATCAAAATGGCCTAAAAGATTGTTCACAGAGGAAACTGTTTGGAAATATTTTTACTTTCAACCATATTATGTATCCTTTTCCCTTAGTTGACCCAGTCATTTTTTTAAAAAGAAGAATAAACTTATTTGAACCTAATTTACTCCAGCATTCTACTGTTTGATAAAAGGAATAAAATATAGGAAGATAAGTTTCTGAAAAATCACACTGGGTTTTTGTTAATGATAATCATTAGCCCTGTTCTGAACTCTATTGACAACATGTTATAGTATTCTTGAAGTCAGAACTCCTATTCTTTTAAATAAAGAACTAGTTAATTAGAAGATCTAATGAAACTGACCTAATTCTATAGCTTAGAAATAACTAAAAAAAAACTAAGGCAAAAATAGTTTGCAAAAATGCATATTGATTCACATAAATCAATGTGTTAGAGCATGATCGAGACTTTAATTCTTCCAGAGCTTCTAAAATGTGCTCCTCCTTTTTCTCTTGAGCAACAGTAGGAATTGTTTGTCTGCATTTTGATAACCAACATGGAAATTAGATATTAATATATACAGGGAAAGGCAGAGACAGAGAAAAAATACTTAACACTCAAAGAATGAGAGAGTCGTGCTATTTTTCATAAGTGGCGGTGAGTTACTCAGTCATCCTGTAACAAGTGCAGATATCCTTCTCCATAACAGAAAAAAAACCACATACAAAAAAGGATTGAAACTATATCTGATAGCACAACTATAGTTAAGAGTAGTCAGGATTTCATTTGCCAACTAAGGCCTTTATAATTGGTTTGTGAATATTCACTTACAAAGGTCTTACTATGAACAAAATGAAATTTGAAAACTTTTTTTTTAAGCTGGGAAGACAGGTTAAGTCAGAAACGGGGCTGTTGTTTTTGAAGCTTAATTATTAAAGTTTATTTTCTATTTCTTTCCAGTCACTTGAGGTGATAGCCAAGGCCAGGAGACTGACTGCAAACTAGGCTTATCAGCTTCCTTAGGTTTCAATCAGAAGCCTGTGACCTTGAAAACTCCAGCATTTTCATACTCTCTATCTCTGTACTGGTCTGTAACACAAATCTAGCCAACCTTGCTTTTGCAGTGGACATGATCTTGGAAGGGAAGGTGCACTCATGCTACTCTTGAAACTGCTAGAGGATTCCGACAAAAAAATTAGCCTTGCTACTTTGAGCAGTATTTCATGCTTCAGGGAGGGATCATGAGATTACAAATTTAGAAGTGCAAGAGAGTTTAGGGGTTATTGACTCTAACTCTCTCATTTTACATATGAGGAAACTGAGGCCCAATAAAGAAGCTTCAGTGACCTGCCTCGAATCACACCAGTGGTACCAGGGGTGGCATTGGAATATAAGTTCTGACTCCAAATCCAACATTCTTTTTCCACTTTGACTCCAGGCATTATTACCATTGCCTCTAGAGGATTTAGACTTGATGATTTCTGAGGTACCTTACAATTCTCAAGATTCTTATTTCTTATAACTTATAATTTCTTCCTTCTCATATATGTATTGCTGGGTTCAGGTAACCACATTAAGAGGAAGTGCTAGGAAAGGCTACCAGGCAAATCCTTCACTCTCCTCAAGCCTTAGTTTCCTCATCTGTAACATGAGAATAATAACAATACTACCTAGAGGCAGAATGACTAGAATATAGGGAATGAAGTCAAGAAGAACTCAGTCCTACCTCTGATACTTACTAGTTCTGAGGTGACAGACAAGACCCCTAAAGCCAATATGCCCAATGCAGCCTCCTAGGATTTATCTGCTTGGTCTTCAGAGTGACTCCCCAGCCAGAGGTTGGGGAGATAGATTACTGCCCACCTTCCCTCCATAGCCAAGTTGTCTCCAACACAACCATACCTACCCTTATCGCTCAACACTTTTATACCCTGCCCCTTCTTTCTACTCTCAGTCTTCACCCCATCCCCAAGCCTGGCATTGACTCCTCATGGCAGTTATAACCTAAATCCTGCCTAGGCACTCAAAGCAGCAGCTGTCCCCCATCATATCCATCCCCTACTTCCTAGATCACCTGTTGTCTATGGTGGATGTCCCTTCCTTGGAAAAGCACCCGTTTGTATTTGTAGTTAGAGCGAGTCTTACAGAGTGTGTAAACCTGGATGAGTTTTTTTTTTCATTTTTAAATTTTTTAAATTTTTTATTTTTTTAATCTCAATGAGTTTTGACTTACATCAATCAACCAACAAATATTTATTAAATGACTACTCTGTGCCAGTCATTGTGCTAGGAGCTGGGGATACAAGTACAGAAAATAGAGCAATCCCTACTCACAATGAGCTTATTTTCTAGTGGAGCAGAAAATAATCACATACAAAAATATAAGGTATAAATTGAAAATGAATGAATACATTTTATGTGTTAAATACAAAGTAGTTTGAGAAGGAGGATACTAGCAGTGGGGATTATCAGGAAAGTCTTCATGGAGTAGATGATGCCTGAGTTGCATTTTAAAGGACATGAAGAACTCTAAGACAAAAGGAAGAAGGAAGTATATTCCAGCCATGGGGGAAAACTAGCACAAAGGATGGTAAACAACAGAGGAGGGTAGTTTGTCTGAATTTCAGAGTGAAGAAGGGGAGAAGTACAATCCAAGGATGCTTCAAAGATGGGTTGTGATCATGTTGTGTAGAGCTCGAGAAACAAAGCAGAGAAATTTATCTTTTAGTCCAATGGCAATAATAATCCATTGGATTTGTTTCACTAGGGGAGTCACATGGTGAGAGTTGTGCTTAAGGAGAGTAGTGGATAGAATGGACTCAAATGGTAAGAGAACTAGTCAAGGAGGCAGGTTAGGAGGCTCTTGCAATAATTTAGGTGAAAATAATGAAAGCCTTAACCAAGTAAGGTGATAGTTGTATGAGTAGATAGAAAGGTGGTGAATGAAAGAAATGTTGTAGAAGTCACAAGATGTGGCAATTGATTATGAGGTGAAATAGGGTGAGGATTCCTGGATAATATGGAAATTATGAACCTGAGTCACTAGAAGATGGTGGTTTCTTAGACAGAAATAAGGAAGTTTAGAAAAAGGAGGGTGTATAGGGAAAGATGATGACTTCAGGTTTTGACATAATGAACTTATATCCTGTTGGAAATGACCAATAGGCATTTTGTGTTGCAGGCTTAAAACCTCATATAAATCTAAGAGTCATCTGCATAGAAATTATAATTAAATCCATGGGAACTGATGAGGTTACCAAGAGAAAGAATGTTGAAGGAGAAGAAAAGAAGGCCCAGGACAGAGCCTTGGAGACCACTTACAGTGTTCTGTGTTATAGTATACAGAGCATAAGCCAGGAAAGGAGATTGAAGAGAAGCAAACTAGTAGGAAGGGAACCAAGAGAGAGAGTGTTATGAAAACCAAGAGAGAAAAAGAGTGTCCAAGAGTGGGTGGTCAGTAAGTAGTTTCCTATGTGGCTTCAGTATTATTATCCTCATTTATCTCATACCAGTCACTAGAGCTGTCACCAAATCTTGTCGCTTCTTCCATAGAATATGGGCTGAGTGAATACAAGTTGAGGATGACAAGGTTTTGAACCTGGATTCTGTAAGGAGGGTGCCCTTGACAGCAAAGACAAAATTTGGAATGGGCATGGTATTTGGGGATGGAGGAAGATAATGAGTTTTTTTTGGACTTGCTGAGTTTCAGTTACCTATAGGCCATCAGTTTAAAATGTCCAGTAGGCAGGTTTTTTGTTGGTTTGTTTTTTAGCTCAAGAGAGAGATTAGGGCTAGAAATGTAGATCTGGGTAGAAGTCAACTGCATAGATGCGGTCATTGAACCCATGGAAGCTGATGTGGTCAAGTGAGAAATAATAGAGAGAAAAGAGAGCCCAGAAGATGAATCAGCAAAGGAGATTAAAAATTCCCTGAATGGGTAAGAGAACAGGAGGGAGCAGTATCATAAAAACCTGGAGAGGAGAGGATAAGGAGAATACTCTTCTCTTTTGATTCTTTAACAGCTTTGTGGAGTATAATCCCCATTTTGCATATAAGGAAATTGAGGCTTAGATTAAGTGATATGCCCATGGGAAAAATCAGGATTTGAACCCAGATTTTCCTCACTCCTAGTCCTGTATTATATTTTCTCAATTAATTCTCCCATGTTGCCCCTTGTACATTTTACGTTCCAGGCAAATTGGATTATTAGCTCTTCTTCCATCTTTTCTTGTCCTCTTCTAGTTTTGTATATTTATATAGTCATTCTCTCATTCTTGAAACACTTGCTCCAAATCTGTTTAAAGTCATATCTTCCTTTAAAAGGTTGAGTAGTGGTACCTTTTCCCTGAAGCCTTCCCTCATTATCTGTCTCCCTACTTCCCGAAATTAAAAAATAAAAAAGCCAACTCTCCCTCCTCAAATTTCTCATTGTACTTTAAACGTCATCTTTGCCCCTACCATATTCTTATTTGTGTGCAATGAGATTGTAAGTGAGGCTGCCTTCAAATTAATTTTCCCCTTTACGTACCCACCACTGTCTGTACACAGGAGGCACTTAATATGTGTTTAATTGAAGCCACAATCCAGAAACCATCTCTAGGCAGGCAGCATGGTTTTCTCTTATTCAATTAAAGCAGAGTTTATTTCACATCAGTACTGTATAAAGCACTGTTCTAGATGCTTGGGGACAAAGACAAAATAGAAAGATAAAATATCTCTTCCCTCAAGGAGCCTACATTCTACTATTTCAGAAAAGCACTGTATTTGAGATCTACTTTGTAGTCCCAGCTTTTCCTCTGACAATTCCTTTACAAGTATTAGAAACCTCCTTAGTGCCTCAATTTCCTCATCTGAAAAATGTGACTCTTGGATTAGAGGTTCTCTTTGAGGTCCCTTCCAGCTCTGACATTCTGTGATTACATGAAAAACTTTCCTTGTTCTATGAATATATGACCTTAAAGCTGAATTGAGGCATTCAGAACACCTAGTCTGTAGGACAAGGAGGAAAATTGGGTTTTTTCCTCTTCAAATCTTATTTTTAGGACATTTTCAATTTTAAACTTGTCAGTACCTTGACAGTAGCTCCTTTAAAAACAGCTTTGTTGTTTTCAAATGACATAGGTTAAGCTTGGAATCTATAATATGAATGATAGGCCCTTGTGGTATTTATATAAAAATTAAAACTGTCAAGATGTATTAAGGTTTAATCACTGGCAGTGGAACATGAGCAACAATTATTTTTCGCGAGCCATTTCACTGCACATTCACTGTTGTAGATTTGTTGTAGAAACAAAACTGTTTCATATTATTAGACTTGTGTTCTTAGACTCACAATGGAGTTGGTGCCCAACGGACACTATCAAAGTAAAGTGGTATCTCCTAAATTCCTTATCCTTACATTGTCATGAGATCATAGACATAGAGCTAGCACAGACTTTACCAATATTCTGTCCAAACTCCTCATTTTACAAATGAGGAAACTGAGGCCCTAAGAAGTTACTAGGCTTGCCAAAGGTCACACAGTTAAGTAACAATCAGGATAGGGATTTGAACACAATTTCTCTGACTCTAAATCCAGAGTACTTTCCTTAAAAGGTCTTCACTGATGATTCTTAACCTTAGTTTTCTAACATTGTATCTTAAAGGCTGTTGCTAAATTCTAAAAAGCTAGGCAGTTAGGTGGTATAAGTAGATAGAGCATTGGGCCCTGCAATAAGGAAGACTCATCTTTCTTTTTTTCTTCTTTTTTTTGGTGAGGCAGTTGGGGTTAAGTGATTTGCCCAGGGTCACACAGCTAGTAAGTTTCAAGTGTCTGAGGCTGGATTTGAACTCAGTTCGTCCTGACTCCAGGGCGAGAGCTCCATCTACTGTGCCACTTAGCTGCCCCTAGGAAGACTCCATTTTCCTGAGTACAAATCTGGCCCCAGACACTTACGAGCTGTGAGACCCTGGGCAAATCACTTGACCCTGTTTGCCTCAATTTCCTCATCTGTAAAATGAGCTGGAGAAGGAAATGGCAAACCACTCTAGTTTCTTTGCCAAGAAAACCCCAAATGAGGTCACAAAGAGTTGGACATGACTGAAAACAACTGAACAAAAAATACTAAAAATTAATAAAAGCATAGTATAAGCATTAATATTCGTTTTAGTTTTTTTTTTCAAGATGAGAGGTATTTGAAAATTAAATGAATAATGGTAGAATGTTTGAGTTCTGAAAATGTTGGAGAGTATTGATCTACCTAATGTGATCTTTCCCTAAAGATTTAGACTAAAGATCTCCAAGTCACCACATCTCAGTAGGGATGCAAAGATTTATGCCAAAGACATTTTTCTCACAGTTTGGTTAATGCATTGTCACTGTGTTACCTCACTAGTTAACTCTTATTTAGTGTCCTTGATGAGAAATTTCTCCTGTTGGGTTAGAGATTGAGGCTTCAGTGGTAAAGACAGTGGAAGCAATCTGAACTCCCTAGAAAGGGACTCTGTTCAATTATTATCTTTGTGTGTGTGTGTGTGTGTGTGTGTGTGTGTGTGTGTGTGTGTGCGGCGCGCACGCGCTTGTATGGCTCTAAGCTGGTCTTTGGCATCTTACTCTGTTACCAGCTGCCTCTAGAGATTAGGTAAAAGAGTTCACTATGGACTCCATAGTGGATTTAAAAGGCATTTTTTCTTTCTTTTTTTTTTCATTTCTGGGAAAACAAGCAAAAAAGGAAAATAAAGTAGCAGCCTGGGAATTTGATTTAAGGCCAGAGATATATAGATTGTTTCTCATTAACCATCAGGAAGGCTTCCATGCTTTGTCTGCTATAATATGAGCAATGGGATGGGCTGCAGGTAAAAATTTTAGCCTTGACTCTGAAAGTACTTTCTCTCACAGGCTTAAATCAGATCCTTACTGCTAGGTGAGTATATCTATAGTGCTTTATATTCTATTACCCCATAACATACAATGCATTTTATTTATGTTAGTCATCTTTTATACAGAAATGTCACAAAACACTTCACTGCTGATTACAGCCTGTATAGGCAAACTACACTGGTGAATTATGCCCCTTACCATAGATCATGCCAATAGCACCTGGCAAGGCAAAAGAAGATAAATCCAGAGCAATGATAGATGTATCTCAAAAGGTTCAGAGATGATTGGGTATACATAGGAACCTTCAGTTTCAAATGCCTTTATAGAAGTTCTCTCCTTTTTTTTCTTCTGTCTTACCTTTATAATACTTCCTTAGATGATTACTTGTTTCCCAAGAACCTCTTGTAACTATACAACAGTCTTTTATTGTTTTTTTTTAATCTACCCTTCTCGCTGACCATGTTTCTATTTTCCCCCAGACATCACTTGCTGCCATGATCTTCATTACTCAATTACCTTTTGTAAGATTTTTTTTTTATCCCTTGCTAGGTTACTCCATATTTCTTAATTTTCTTTTGTACTTAGTGAATTTCTTTTTTACCCTAGCATTTAAATTACTTCCTAAGACCAGTATATTCTAGACTATTAATAAACTCCCCCCTACTATTGTTTTTTAGAGCTTATTATATTTGTTGTTTTTAGACCTTTGATTCAGTGTTTGCATCTTACTTATTCTTTTTTCTTATTAAATCAAGTTATATGAGGAACAGATAGATGAAGAGGAGAAGGTAGAAAGTGAGAGGAGTAGTATATAGTATCTTTATTTTCTTTCTGATGATATTAAATAGAACTCTTAGGGGAAAAAAAGATAATGCATATAAATAATTGCCTTTAGAAGTAGTAATGCTAATTCAGAAAGGTATACCTTATTTTGAAATGATAGGGAAAGAAACTAGGTCGAAGGTTGTTAGATGCAAGGATTTTCATTCATAAGGAAAAAAAAGTATAACATCAATATGACTGATATGTAGTAGAGACTTAAATTTGGAATATCATATTGGTTTTGCAATCCATAACCTTGGATCGTTCTCTGTTAACTCAACATTTTGTGTTTCTATGTTATTGACATCTATGGTACTGTATTGGATGCTAAACCTTTCCCCTATTGCAACCCTCTGACATAAGACAAGTTGTTATCCAATCTTCCTGATCTCCAACCAGATGGTTTTTCCTCTATTTCTCATTAATAGTTGGCATTGAAAGTAACACCAGTTCTTTTGTTTCTGAATCAAGAGCATGATTATGATTAGATCAAGCTGCTTTAGAGTGGAGTCCATTTTGTCTCTATCAGAAACATGAAGTTTTCTGCGCAGAGCAGTGCTCTTGATGCATATTCCTTAATAGTGAGGAGGTGATTGAAGTCAACAAATTCATTTCCTAAGCAGTATTATATGTAGTATAAGGCTCTAGAAATACAAGGGGGGAAAAAACAATGGGTGATGTGGTCAGATTTCTGCCATAGGAAGATAATTTTGGAAGCTAGAGAGTGGATTAGAATAGGGAGGGTCTTCCAGCAGTGATATTGATTAGAAGTCTATTGTAGTAGTCTAGGTGAAAGACTGAACTAGGGTCATGACAATAAGTAGGCAAGAGGTGAAACATATGTGGCTGTTACTGTGTACAATGTTCTCGTGGTTTTGCTCACTTCACTCAGCATCAGTTCATATAAGTCTTTCCAGGTTTTTCTGAAGTCTGCCTGCTCATCATTTCTTGTAGAATAATAATATTCCATTACATTCACATAGTACATTCCATTACATTATACCACAATTGGTTCAGCCATTCCCCACCTGATGGCCATCCCCTTGATTTCCAATTCTTGGCCACCACAAAAAAAGCTGCCACTGTTTCCTAGATGATTACAGTAGCTTCTTAGGGCCTGGCCTGACTCTGGCCATTATTCTATTTGGAAGTGGGAGATATGTCATATGCAGAAGTAAATAAATACAAAAAGAGCATATTGCTATTCAGTCATTTTCAGTTGTGTCCCACTTTCTGTGATGGCATTTGGGATTTTCTTGGCAAAGATCCTAAACTGATTTGCCATTTCCTTTCTCCATGTAAGTAATATTAGGTGGGATAAAATGCTAATAACTGGGCAGAAGCAGAGAAGGCTTCCTGTGGCAGGTTAATCCTAAACTGTTTTGAAGCATGCTAAGGATTCTAAGTGATGGAGAAGAGGGAGAAATGTGTTCATGGACCTTGGGAACCACATGTGCCAAGGCATGGAAGACAGGAAATGCTTGACAAGAATGGAAACTGTGTGAAGGTAAATAGGGTGAAATGACTGGAAAGGTTAGTAGAGCTAGGTTTTGGAGGGCTTTAATTAACATCTGTGTGGAGGTGATAACTGAACTCTTGGGAGAGCAGGAGATCACCGAGAGAGTGAGTGTAGGGAGGAAAGAGCAGAAGAGCCCCCACCTTGGAGAAGATTGAGGTAGTGTTGCTGTATTTAGAACCCTTTTGCCAGATTTAGAAGAAAATAAATATTAGGGTATATGATGAGGATGAGTGCCCCTAGTATTGAATGCAACTAGTTGTCCCAATTAGAATGTAACCTCCTTGAAGGCAGGGATACTTCATTTTGGGGAGGTCTTTGCATTTTCCGAAGCCTAACCTAGCACACTGCTTTGCACAATATTCTTAGTTCCAGTTAGGGGAAATATATCTCTTATAAATCATTCAAATGTAGTTAACAAAAGAGGAGTTACTTAGCCATTGAAAGAAAATGTTTTTCCAGGCCACTGGTACAGTGTAACAGGCATTTCAAAAGTTGGCATGTATTCTAGGCCAGAGGTGGGGAACCTGAGGCCTCATGTGGATTTGAATTTGAATTTGGATTCAGTCAAAGGGCTGCACTTGGGGGCCTAGAGGGCCACAAGTGGCCTTGAGTTCACAGGTTCCCCAGTTCCCCACCCCTGTCCTCTTGAACCTAGTGAGCTTACTAAAAACATTCAGCCAACCCACAAAACTGAGAGCACTGATCATTAACCATTATTAAAACTAAATCAAGTTATGCATAGTTTAAGTTCTGACACTTTATTTGCTTAAAAAATGTCAGGTCCCTTGGTCTTACAACTTTGACTCAAACAAATTAAAGCAGGGCTTTCTCAGTCTATGTAAAGTAGTGAGACCCACAATCAACCTTAGTAGAAGCAAGAATCCTAGAGGCTTCATATCTTTTTTGCTACTTTGTGTTCTTGGCCATTTCACATACCCTTCAATCTATGAAAAGAGTATTTTGGATTTGATGATCTCTAAGGGCTCTTCCAGATCTGAATCTGAGAACTTCTCTTTATACAAAAAATGCTGTTGGGGAAAAATACAATCTAGCGTTACATAGTAGGGATGTTTTTTCTAGGACTCATTAATGCTTTGTTCAACTAACTTCATGAGATGAGATGAAATGGGAAGTACTGATATTTATTCCCCTCATACTGTTAAGCTTTGGCTTTTAAAAGTTGGAAGATTACAAGAGTCTATTTCAGTCGTTACGACAAGAAGTTTCCATTTTTTTTATGTTGTTTTAGGCAGTACAACTAGAGGAATTATAGATTCTAAGAGCTGAAAATGGACCTTACACTAATCAGCTAGTACTGACCACAACATCCATTTTACAGATGATGATATTAATTGAAAAAAAAATTAGGGTTTCTTGGCATAAATCTTTTCATTATTGTCAGACTTTGCCGTCCATGAGATGAAGACCATAATTGTGCACATCCATTTATAAAATAATATGTATAATTAATAGATTTTGATTTTGATTTTTTTTCTATAGTAGATATAGCTATATAGGATTTTGTATTTAGAAGGGACTAAGATTTTTTATTTCCTTTTTTGACTGATTATGATATCAACAGTTGATATCCTCATATTGCATTATGGTTTATAAAACATCTTACATGCATTATCTCATCTGACTGTCTAACCCCCATTTCATAAATGAGGAAACAGACACTGGGGGGGGGGTAGTGAAATCACCCACAGCCGCACAACTAGGAAAAATCCCCAAGACTTTTGATTGGAGGTCTCAGTTTTATCATGGTTGCCATAACAGAGGAGGTATGGAGAAATTAAATTACTTAATCAGGCTATTGAGAGGGAGAGAGAAAATTGGAACTTAGGATTCCTAACTAATAACCTGGTTTCCTTTTCAATACTGCATACTTATATGTAGGATTTGGGGGAAAGAAGAGTCCCCTGAAAAAATACTGAAGAAGGTATCTTGAATATAAACTTAATACTACTGTCTTTGTCTCATCTTCAAAATAAGTTTTAAAAGGAAATCTTAGTCTCCAAAAACAAACTGACAAGGCAACATGGACATAAAACTTTTATTTCTTAAAATATTAATCAAGTTATAGCTTTGTTATTTGTTTTTCTAGGTGTATAGTGTATTTCAAAAATCCAGTAGCCATTGAGTACATAAGTAAAGAAGTTTATGAGAATAATATGTTTCAAGGCCAGAATTGAACATATTTTCAAATACCACCTAGTTAAAACTGTGGATGAATCAAGACTTTAGATGTTTATTTCACACACCATTAGAATACATTAGAATATATTATACAGTCCCTTAGGACAGGGCTTCCCTTCCTTGTTCAAAATATTTGACTTATTGGATAACTCAGTGTAGATACTATAGGAAGAAAAAATTCCTGTTAAGGCATGAATTTAGAAAAAAGTCTTTTTTAAGTGAATTTTTTCATGTAGCACAATATACCTAAGTATACTTATTCAGAAACTATTGAGTAGTCTAATTTTACAGCTGAAATCAGATCAGTAAAATTAGGATAAAAGTTAAATATTACCATTTATTTGAAAAATAATCCCTAGTAATTATAATTTGGAACCATGTTACCACTGACAAATATTTCCCATCGATTATCAGTAACAAAACAGAATTTGATACTATCACTTTTTTGTTTTTGTTTAGGTGGAACTATTGCTTTGTCTCTGTATTTTCTTTGTAGCAGGGCTTCAAGTGGGCCCATTATAATCTGTTAAGTATGGGTAGGTACCATAGAACTATTGCATTTAATGTTTATAAAATACAAATAACACGACAATTGTGTTTGTTCAAAAATGTTATTTGGTTTTTATAGTAATGTTAAGTTAACATTAGTAAGCAAGATTGAGACGCCCTGACCTTGGAGTCAGGAGAAGACATGGATTCAGTTCAAGACTTTGGATTCAAGAAAATGGGGTTCAGATTCTACCTCTGACACATACTAGCTCTGTCACTATGGTCACTATGGTCTGGCAGGTCATTTAACCTCTCAGTTTCCTAATACCACTAGGCATGTCATACACATACATCTGGACATATAATATATACATATACATACATGCACACAATCAATAAGCATTTAAATAAATGCCTGCTATGTGCTAGATACTACTAAACACTACAGATATGAAAAAGAGCAAAAGACAGTCCCTACCCTCAAGGAGCATGCAATCTAATAGAGGAGACAATATGCAGAAAATATAGATATATATATACAAGAGAAGCTCTATGTAAGATAAATAGGAAAAATTAACAGAGGGAAAATTGAGAAGTATTGGGGAAGATTTCCAATAAAAGATGAGCTTTTAGTGAGATTTAAAGGAAGCCAGAGAGATCAGTAGGCAGAGGAGAGGAAGGAGAGCATCCCATACATGGGGGACAGCCAGAGAGAATGCCCAGAGATGAGAAATGGAGGGTCTTGTTCGAGGAACAGCCAAGAGATTGTTCATATACATACATTCATACAAATACATATAGATGTATGCATGCATACTTTATTATGAATTCAGCCATTTACATATGCATACAAATGCGTATAGATGTATACATACACACATATCATTATGAATTCAACCATTGTGTGTGCATACATATGCGTATAGATGTATACATACACACATATTTTTATGAATTCAGCAATCAGAAATATTTCAAGACAGGAATGGGGAATAGGATTATACAAGAAACTGTTTGTGTGGTTTGTCCTTTGTTCTCGAAGAGGACCATGACGTCAGGGAGATGATGACATGATTTGCAATTGACTTTGATTTGAGTGAAGGAGGGCTGTGCAAAGTCACCAGCCTCACTTTCTCCTCCAGAGCCATCTGGGTCCAGTGGCCAGATGATGATCAGGATGACTGTAGACGGCCCAGAATGCAATGGGACACCTTGGCCCTAAGGTCTTTTCAAGTTTTCACTTTGAGTTTGGAAATGCCATTCACCAAATAGGCCTCTTTAAGAAGTGAGTCAAGGGATGGCCCCTTTAATCAAAAAGAAAAGAAAAAAAATCAAACTGGGAGGGGAAGACCCTCTGGGTTGCTGGCCAAAAGAGAAGGTTAATACATTCACTCTGAGCCAGGAGAGCCCAAAAAATAACAATTAAGTGGTGCTTAGGCAGGGACCTATTACTGTCTAATCCATGAGATCCAGAGTGAATTGGGTTTAAGGCTTGGTCTTTGAGAAAGAAATCTAGCCAGTAACCCCCAAGTTTATATGTGTATGTATGCATGTATGTAGACATAATATAGGTGTGCATATGCATATATGTTATACATATATAACATATATGGAACCACAAACTTACATATGTTTAATACACATACATATATGTGTGTGTACCTAAACAAACATACACATATACTTAACAAAGTAGTAAGAAATTGCTTTATTTGTGTCTTTTTCCATAGCTCCCCTCCCTCCCTTCCCTCTCTGTACACATATAAAATACTTTGTGCTCTTTTCATATCTGCTCTTTATGCCTGGAATGTTCTCCCTCCTTGGCAAGTCACTTAGTTACCCTTGTTCTCCCTTTTCTCTTCTTCGGAAGTGAGGGGATTGAACCAAATGGCCTGGGAATGAATGGATCTGGGAATATTCACTTCTTCCTCTTAGAATTCTTGACTTGCTTCAAAACTAACACACCCTTCTGCAGGAGACCTTTCTCGGCCTCATGGCTGCTAGAGCCTTCTTACCCTCTATGGTTATAATCAAACCTCTGACTTTTTTTTTTATCCAAATGTGGAGCCTTTCATTCATATATGTATTTTGTTATCTCCTCCCTTAGAATGTAAACTCCCTGAGGACAAGGCCATCTGTTGACTCCCGCCTGACTGGCTTAGAAAGCTCTCCTCTTCTCTGCCTTTTAGCTTCCCTGTGGATGCCTTCTTAACCTTTTGAGTTGCAAATTTATGGTTTCTTTTTCCTTAAAAGAGTATCACTGAAGATTTCTGAAAGAGACTGTATATATTTTCCCTGACTTCCCTTCCCTCTGCTAACCCAAATCTGCCTTTAGTCCTCCGTTGGTACTCACTTGATGCATAAAGCTATAGTGATATTTCCCTCACTTTGAATTCTCTCAGCACTTCTGGGTACTTTACTGTATCATGCTTTCCTTTAAATGTTGACTCAGAACTGTTAGCTAGTTTCATGTAGGTACATTTTTTTTCTCCTAAGTTATATTATAAGATACTCAAGGGCAGGGATGGGGTCTCCTGTTATCTGCATGTTCCAAAATACTTAATAGAATTCTGTATATTGAATTAACTCCGACAGATGTCCTTCGAGTTTAAATGAAATACATGGTGAAATTCAGTTTGCATTTATGCTGCTAAATAGAACATTTAAAGAAATACCAGATGCATTTAGGATCCTGGTAGTTTTTCACATGCTGTGTTTTTTTGTCTTCTCAATTAGATGGTAAACCCATCTAAGACAGGAAATGTGTCTGCTATCACAGATACTCATACTGTGCCTGCTACAGCGTTTTATACATTATAGTTAGTTAATGAAGCCTTTCTGATTATTATTATTATCATGTTAATTCTACTTTAGCAGTGCTGTAGAACTTTCTTGCTAGAATGAGGAAGTCTGGAGGAAGGAAGAATTCAAAAGTCTTCTCATAATATCCATAACAAGAATACTAGGAACATGACTTTCTGCTGACTTCTAAGATATCTGTTATGTTATATCACTTTAAGAAAACTGTATTAATGGCAGTTAAAAGATTGAAAGCTGCTTACATTTTCTATTATAAAACAAATTGGAAATTGCCTAGCTATTTCTGACCAAGGCTCAGTATCTTGCTAACAATTACTAGGACTCATTGTTGGGTATAATCCATGATAAACATTGTAGGTGATTAGATTATGATTAGCATATCAGGATGGCATTTTAGGCAATGAGTTCAAGGATTTAACTTACTTTTATCTTATTGTTGAGAAATAAATCATTTGTGTCTTTGAAATTTTGGCCAAGACCTTTTTTTTTTAAATTCTTTTAAGGAATCTGTGAGCCCAATGTGATTTTGAAATGAAGACTGGCAGAGGAGGTTTAGTTTGCTGAGTTAAGCAAGCCTATAATTAGGATTAAAGTTTTGGGGGCTTCATAACACTGTAAGTCTGATTTGTAGTACAACATAGTTTCATTTAGCCAAGGGAAAAAAAAATCTTCAAAGGCACTATGATTCCAGTAAGCACTGGTTCCACTGAGGAAAAAATAAAAAGGAAAGCTTTAGACTGGGTTTAGGTATTTTCCTTGGGAAATTCTTTACATAAGAGTTGGGAGAACGAACATAAGACCCAGGGGAACTGTGGAACTTATATAACCCAAGATCTTTTTAATAAAAGGATAGCCCACTGTTTGTCTTGGAGAAATTCTCTTCTGAGACTGGAGACAGTGTAGTCCATGGTCACAACAATCTTTCAGGAGACTTGTCTGCAACACTATTTATTGACAAATGGTCATGAGTGCTAATATATTATTTTCTAGAATGAATTAATAATTTATGATATCTTAAAATAGTTATCCCATGGGAATCTCATTAAAAGTCAATTACAATCTTTTCTTTAGTCTTTGAAGTATTTATTCAATGATGAGCTATGGATCATAGAGGTAGGTAGGTAGGTAGTAGAATCTGCCCCAACCGAGCAGTCCATGGACAGAAAAAGTTTGAGAACTACTCAGTTAAAGCAACCTCATTTTTTTCTATAGCTCTAGAGATTCTATTGCATGAGAAATCTCCCCGTAGGAAAAAAAAAAAGGACAGTGGCCAGCAAATATGAATAATTACGAGAAGAGTCTTACCTCCATCCCTAAGCTGGTGTGCGATGTAAGGCAAATTACTTAACCTCAGTCTCAAAAATAAGATTTTAGTATAGGTGATTTCTGAGATTTCTTCTTGACACCATGGGATAGTAAAAAGCAAAGGATTCTTTTCCGTTCTGTAATAACCACCAAATAATTGTCTACTTTTTTCCATTACATTTTGGGATTGTTCTTAACATACAGCAGCTATAAACTCAGCTCTTCTTGTGGAGGAATTTTTGTAGGCTGGTTGTGGTGTTATTTGAGATTTGGGGAGTTCTGGGTGAGGGCAGGTGAATCATGGAGAGTTCTGCCTGTAGTAGATTCTAAGACTAGTGATATGGTCAAGCCCAGTCATGGGAATCCAATCTTTCTTTGCTGCTAAAGGTAGTTAAGATAGAGTAAACCCTTCAAATTATCTGTTTGGCATATCCCTTCTACTCCACCTCCACCTATCAAAATCCAGTGGATCCTTTGAGGGCCAGTTCAAAAGCTACCTCTCCTCAATTTTTCCTGATGAGATAGTGCCATCTTATTCTGCCTAATATACTTATCACATTTTGAACTTTATTTTTCTGTGCTGTCTTATCTCCCCATCTATCTTTAGCTCCTTGAGGGCTAGGTACTATATCTTACTCATCTTTGCATCCCTTAGTTCCAAGCAAGGGGCCCTCTTTTAGAATAAAGACAATAAATGTCTTGAATTAAATTGATCATTTAGAAATGTTAAAAGTGACAGGAAAAATCAGGTAAAAAGCCTTTTTAACCATATGGGGAAAGAGAAAAGAGCTCCAAAAATATACTTTGAAAAAAAAATTTAACATTTTTGCCATTTTTATTTTGTCCCCACTTCCCCCACCCTAACCACCAGTTACTTCCAACACCTCACCTTTCTAGGCATCTTCCTCTGTAAAATGAGGGAAAGGAGATGGTTGAACTAGATGATCTCCAATATTCCTTCAAGCCCTAAATGTTATACCCTTTAAAAACTGGTAAACAAGAAAAGTCAGGATTGTGCTAAGAAAACATTATTTTGAAGACTAGACTAAGTGATCTCTAAGGATCTCAGGCATAAGATGAAGGTGGGCACTGGAGGCAGTGGGAAGAAAAGAAAGAAACTAGGGACAGTAACCTGACAATTTTCACCCAAATGGCTTTTGATTTACCATCACAGCATTTGTCATTGTGATGAATGAAATAATGGGGAAATCCTGTACAAGTATTTATCTGCTAGATAAATACTAAAGCAAATTATGGAAGAATTTTTTTTCCTGTTCCATTTTTTACATAAGATAAGATCTAGGTTCTTTTAATGTTTTACAAGATGGAGGTGGAGAAGAGTTTTCTATGGGAGTGCACTCTTGTTAGTACAAATGTACCAGATGAAGAGAACAGAGAAAGATGGGTTTGTTTTAAAAGATTACTTGTTACTGAGATTGCCTTGCTTTGCTATTCCATTCCATTTATATCTTCACTGCTTTGAAATAGTTAGAATTTTTGTTAATTTTGTTGCTGATATAAAAGTTAGAAGCTTAAAAGCCAAGAGGGATCAACAGTCAATAAAACTGTATTTGATTGTAACAACAGAGCAATCTTCAGCATATTGAGTCCAGCTTAAATCATGAAATGAGTTCAATACCTAGGTTGTGGGAAAAACATGTAAAAATGGATCATAAAGGAATTGTTATTTCATAGTTAAAGTGTAATGGAAATTTGGAAATTGGAAAATGTAATAATGTATATTCTTGAAACACTAAGAAATAATTTCTGTTTTCAATAGTGAGAAATGGAAGGAGCACAGATAAGCTTAAAATGAATGCAAAGAGTCACTTTGCTTTTTGATAATATGCCTAATGCTTATCACCTTTCTGCCACCTCCCCCATCTCTTACCTGATCCTATCCCTATTCCCAGTCATAGATTGTTGGCAGCAGGCTTAACCCGAAGCATTTTTTTTTAAATTAGAGGACTGTGGTTTAGATTAAAATAATTTCTATTATATGTGACATATGACTGACTATAACAGTCAAGCCTTTGGAGAAGTTCTGTATATTCAGTTCAACTGAACAGATATTAACTATGTGAATGAATTTTTTTTGGTCTGCAGAATGAGGGGGTTCGACATCCAGACTGTGGATTTCTAAGATTCTTTTTGGAGCCAAGGAAGTAGGATGTAGAATGTAAATTCTTCGAGGAAAGGGACTGTTTCATTTTGTACCTAGCATACTGCTTTTAACATAGTATGTAAGCATTTAATAAATTGTTTATTGGGTTGTGTGTATAATATTTGAATATTTGTCAAGTACCTGTCATAAGGGGACTGTTTACTGTAAAAGAAGTGTAAGATTATCACTGCCCACCAAGAATTTCTTTATTTCTTTATTTAGGAAGGCAAATGGGGTTCAGTGACTTGTTCAGGTTCACATAGCTGGTAAGCATCTGAGGCCGGCTTTGAACTCAGGTCCTCCTGACTCTGGGGCTGGTCCCCTGCACCACCTAGCTCATCAGGAATTTACAATCTTCTTGGGGATAGATAGATCAGTGAAATAGTTTTTAAAGCAGGTGTTTTGTTTTTAGGCTCACTCAACACAGAGTCATGTTTTAGCTAACCATAAGATGGACTTGTGAACTATGCAAGTCTAAATGTTGTAGAAAGCAACAGCATTCCTTCTCACAGAACTCGTTACCAATTTCTACTTTTCCCATACTTTGTGATCTGTGCTGGAGATGTTAGAGCAGTGATGATTCATAATCAGAGCACCTGGTTCTGCCACTAACTTGATGTCTGTGGGCAAGTCATTTTAATTTCCCCATGCCTCAGTTTCTTCATCTGAAAGGAAGGGTTGGGCTAGATGATCTTTAAGATCTTTTCCAGTTCTAAATCGTAGGAAAACATTTGGGCAAATCTTGGAAGTTTCTATACTTTTTTATTCAGAGAACATAGTTCTAGACCTCTGAATTATGACGATTATCTTCAAAAGTCAACTTGGAAAGGTAGGTAGAGTGCCAACCAAACTTGCAGTTTGACAACTACTAATTTGGTGACCTCAGGGAATCCACTTAACCTCTCAATTTCAGTTTCCTCATCTGTAAAATGGGGACAATAATTACAACTACCTAGGGTTTCTGTAAGGATCAGATGAGAGAATATATGTAAAGTGCTTTGCAAATCTCCAAGCTAGTTGTTATTGTTATTCAGATTTGTCTTCCTGCCTAAAGTCTTGCCCCATTTCCATCCATCATCCACTTAGTTGCAGTAGATGCTTCTGAAACTCTAGGTCTGGCCTGTGGCCCTTAATCCTCTGCTCAAAATTTCTAGTGTCTCCCTTCTTGCCTCTGGGGTAAAATACAGAAATTCTCTAATTGATATTTAAAACCCTTCACACCGATTTCTGCTTACCCTTCTAGGCTTATTATAGGTTATACCTTTTCCTGCGTTTAGCATTCCAGCCAAATTGGTCTGCTTTGTTTTCCTTGTAACATTTTGTGTCCCACTCTGCTGTTGATCCTCCAGCTTAAGATGCACCCAAGCTCCTCACCTCTGCCTCTTAGAATCCCTTGCTACCTTGAGACTTTTCCCTTATCCCTCCAACTCTCAGTTCCTCCCACCCCCATTATCCCCAATTACTTGTATATGTTTTTAATTTACTTATGGGTATGTGTTGTGTTTCCTAATATGCTCTTGGGCATAGTAGGAGCTTATTAAGTTGTATTAAGTTGTATCTTTAGATTCCCAGTCTCACCACAGTGCCTGGCACCTTCTCTAGTAGGTGCTTCAATATATTTTTGTTCCTTGATTTGATGGATCAAATAACTTTTTACCTTAATATCTAAATGATTCCCCAAACCTGGTAGAAAACCTGAATAGACATAGAAATCTCTTATAGACGAGATTAACTGTTTTGGCTTGGGTTGCTGTTTGAATTGTTAATTGTGAATTTATTTAAACCCAGTAGAGCGAATTTTGGAGTTTTCAGAAATCAGTACAGTTGAGAGATTGCTTTTGTCAGGATCATAATCCTTAGGGGTATTAAGGTTTCCCTCAGAATTGGGAAGGAAAGGGAGAACATTTTACACAAAAATTGCTTGTTATTAATTCTATTTAAAGTTGGTTCTTGTTTTTTTTTTTTGACAGAGCTTAATGGTTAAAAAAAACAAGTTTCCTGGATTGTGTATAGTCTTTAGTTATTCTCTCTCTGGTCCTAATTAGAATAGGTTCCCACTGCCATCTTCCTTGTGCCTAGAGGAAAAGTGTACTCAACTTTTTGCATCAAGTATATCAGATTGCTTTCCAAGTCTATGTGGCAGCAAACTCTTATTTTTTAATATAGCCTAGCTTGGCAGTAAGTTAATCCCATGAGTACAGGAAGTATAATACTGATAATGAAGAGGAAGAAGCATTACTTATTTTTCTCTATGAGAAAATAATGAACTGGAGAGCTTGAATTAGACTAGGTTGCACTGAGGAGACTGGATTGAATTGGGGAAAGGATTGCAATATTCCAAATTCATTTGGTGATTTTTCGGGTTTTAGATAAAATAATGAAATTAGCAAAATTTGTTCTTTTTTCTACCATGCTTCCTAAATTCCTTTTTAGTCTTTTCCCTTTCTACTCATCCCCCTTTATCCGTAGCCACCTGGTCCCATTAAAATTTTTGCTCTCTTATTGTCCAAGTTGAAATTCTCCTTCCACCCTGCTCAATTTTTTTTTTAAGTAGCAAAAGTTCTATTTCTGTGTGCTGTTGTCCAGCTACATAAAGCAATGTGCTGTGATAATTCATTTTTAAAAGGTCTGGGGTTTTAGTGGCCTACAAATTTAATTAGTCATCATTGTGACATGGTAGCCAAAAACCAGCAATGCCATCTTAGACTGTGTTATTAGCCAAAGGTGCCCAGAAGATCTACACATGGCAGCCTAGGAAGGAGGAGAGCTGGAATGATTTTCAGGTATACCAGGGCTCAAATCCTGCTTCAGGTACTAAGTAAGCTATAAGATTCTGGGCAAGTCACTTAATTTGTCTACACCTCAGTTTTCTTATCTGTAAATGGGGAATATAAAAACAACCACCTTTTGGGGATTTTGGGAAAATCAGTGAATAAGCACTTATTAAGCACCTACTTTTGTTGTTCAGTCATTTTTCAGTTGTGTCCAACTCTTCATGACCCCATTTGGGGTTTTCTTGGCAAAGATACTGGAGCAGTTTGCCATTTCCTTCTCCACCTCATTTTACAAACTCAGGAACCCAGGCAGTGTTAATTGCCTTGCCCAGCCTAGTAAGTGCCTGAGGCCAGAGCACCAACTATACCCTACAAATTTAAAGACAAAAATGGAAGAGTTCCTACTTTCAAGGAACTCGAAGTTAGTCTGTCAAAGGAAATAAATGTGTATATATAAGTATACGCAGAATAACAATAACAATAATAATAATAATAATAATAATAATAATAATAATAATAATAATGATAATAATAATAATAATAATACACCAGGGAGGGAAGATACTAGTGGTTAGAGATTTGACATAGAAGTCATATAGTACTTGTACTGACTCTTGAAGGAAGTAAGGGATTCTGTGAGGTGGAGGTGAGGATTGGAGTGGGGAGACACTTGTCAGGGAGACCATTGCAACAGTCTTCCAATTCTTACATTTTATTCCCTTCTGCACACACTATGGTCAAGTGACTGGTGCTGTCTTCTACACACTGAAGGTCCTCTTCCCGCTTTGTGTTTTTGGAATGGCTGTCCTCTAGGCCTTAATATCTTCTGTCTTCATCTTTGGCCATGAAATCCCTTGTTCAAAACTTGGCTCAGAAGAACCAGGAGAACATTGTACACAGTAATGACAACATTGTGTGATGACCAACTTTGATAGATTTAGTTCTTATCAGCAATAGCCACCTATTGATCTAAGACAATTCCAAAAGATTCATGATGGAAAATGTTATGCACATCCAGAGAAAGAACTAATGGAGTCTGAATGCAGATCAAAGCATACTATTTGCTCTCTTTTTTCCCCCCCCTCTCACAGTTTTCACCTTTTGTTCTGATTCTTCTTTCACAATATGACTAATGTGAAAATGAGTTTAATATGATTGTACATGTGTAGTCTATATCAGATTGCTTGCTCTTTCGGGGAAGGAGGGAGAAAAAAATTTGGAATTCAAAATCTTATGAAAGCGAATGTTGAAAACTATTTTTACATGTAGTTAGGAAAAATGAAAAATTATTAAGTGGAAAAAAAACCCCAGCTCAAGCACCACCTTCTACATGAACCCTTTTTGGATTCCCCACCTAATTTCCATGCCCTCTGTTCCCAAACCTCGTATTCATTGTGTTGTTGAGATTTAGAAGGAAACATAATAGCTGTGTAGTACAACAAATACATAAAGGGAATCGCAATCGCTACCATCACATAACAAACAAACATTCAAACAGATTCTTCTCGAAGACCTCCAAGGAATGGGGACATACCACCTCTTGAAGCCATTCCACTTTTGGACAATACTAATTCTCAGACTTCCTGATATTTAGCCTAAATTTGCATCTGTCTAACTTTCATTCATTGCTCCTAGTTCTGCCTTTTGAACCTAACACAAAAAATTCTCAGTCTTCCTGCACATGACAGGGCTTCAAATATTTATCTTATCTTAGCTATCATCCCTCCTGAGTTTTCTCTTTTCTGGGTTAAACATTCCTGGTTCCTTCAACCAATCCCCATATGATATGGATTCATAGTCCTTCATCATCCTAGCTCCTCACTTCTGTACAGTCTCCAGTTGTCCCTGTTAGACTGGTGTCCAGTACCCTGAATGAGGTATGATGAGACAAGGGTACGATGGTACTCTTACTTCCCTGTTTGGGGAAGTTATGCTTCTCTTAATGCAGCCAATCATCACTTTAGCTTGTTTTGGCTGCCATATCATCCTGATGATTTCTATTGAGCTTGTAGTCCATTAAAATCCCCCACTTTTTTTTTTTAGGGCAAATGCTGCCTAACCAGATCGCTCCCATCTTATACTTGAATAACTATTTTATTGAAGTGCTTTTTAAAAAAAAAATATATTTACTTGACTTTTTTTAGTTTATAATTTTAAACTTAAAATTTAAAATTGCTTTATGTAAAATAGTTTTACATTGATCCCTATTGAATTTCATCTTACTAGATTCAGCCCAGTCTTCTAGCCAAAAGATTATGAAGGTGATACCCTCAAAAGAAACAAGCAAGTTTGGAAATGGAATGAGTGAAGATTGCTTAGCCTTGATTATTTATTCTGACACTCTTCCCCACCACAAATCTTAAAATGTGTATGATTAAGGGAGAGGAGGGGTATAGGGGTTAGATTTATCCTTGAGCTCAGAACCCAGAACCCACTGTTGAGAAATGTTTTTGGGAGCAGTCAGGAGATAATATTGGGGATAGGATATAGGGATGCTGGGGGTAGGGAAGGGAAGGAACAGGAATTTTCCTTCAAGCTGCTGAGGGGTTGGGTCTGTTAATAGTCCTCAGGAGGCTAGAAAGGCAGCAATCTGGGATGCCAGAAGTATGATAGGCTGAAAGGGGGGTAGTGTTGAAGGGAGGGGACTTAGGTTGGAGAAAAGGCCATTATTGGCTATTGAGAATGAGGTAGAATGGGTGGATTACATACACTTTGGGGTAAAGCCATGGTCCTGTTACCATTCTATCCGTAGTGCCATTCTGTGGACTTTCAGTTTGGAGATCACAACTCTAGTCTGTCAAGAGCTTTTTTAGAGCTTCTGTGTGGCTGTCCCAGACAGCTTCCTATCTTCTGCAAATCTCATGAGCATGTATGTTGTTTCCCCCATTGGAATGTAAGTTCATTGAGATCAGGGGTGGTTGAATGTACTTCTCCTATCTTCTTAAAATTCCAAGCCCTGCCCCAGAATGTTGCTTAAATGCCACCTTTTTCCTACATGAGAGGTTTCCAGATTTTTCCTAACTATTTGTACTTCTCCTTGGGTATACTTTTTAGATATTTATATCTTCTTGTATGAGTACAGGATTAGATATAAGCTCTTTGAAGACAAAACTTTTATTTTTCCCCCTTTGTATCCCTAGTAGCACAGTGCCCCAGCACATAGTAGTGCTTGGTACATTCTGGTTGATTTTTCTGGAGTACTTTACACAGTTTTGGACAAGTGGAACTGTATCCAGAGAAGAAACAAGACTGAAACCAAGTCCTATAGAGCTAGTTAAGTTTGGTCTAGAGTTTAGAGGATTTAGAGTGGACATGATAGCTTGTCTTTGAGTATTTCTGTATTATGAGAAACAGTTGGAAATAGTGAATGGACTGCATAACTAGTCAGGAAGACTTAAGTTTTTGGTGGCAGCCTCAACTAGACTCAGTTCTGCTACTAACTAGTTGGGTACCCTTGGACAGGATAGTTAACCTTTTCATTCCTTCATTTCTTTATTTATAAAATGATAGGGTTAGATTACACATCTTTAAAATCCATTTTTTTGTTTGTGGAAGAGGCAAGTTGAGACTTTTCTTAGGAAAAATTAAAGAATCTTTGAACTTCCATGAACCGATGCTGAGTGAAGTGAGTAGAACCAGGAGAACATCGTACACAGCAGTAGCAACATTGTACAATGATCAACTTTGATAGACTTAGGTCTTCTCAGTAATACAATGATCTAAGACAATTCCAAAAGACTCATGATGGATAATGCTATCCACATCCAGAGAAAGAACTTTGGAATCTGAATACAGATTGAAGCATACTATTTTTCTCTCTTTTTTTTCTTTTTTGTGGTTTTTCCCTTTTGTTCTGATTCTTTCACAACACAACTAATGTGGAAATATATTTAATATAATTGCACACATATAGCCTATATGAGATTGCTTGCTATCTTGGGGAAGGGGGAAGAGAGGGAGGAAAAAAAAATATTTGGAACTCAAAATCTTATAAAAGTCAATGTTGAAAACTCTATATGCAATTGGAAAAAAATAAAATACTATTAAGTGGGGGAAAAAATGAATCCTTGAAAGGGGGAATTCTAGGTTTTGCTTAGACTTAGTCTTGAATTTAATCACACTTTAATCAAAGGAATTATTTTACCTACTGGTACCCAGAGGGATCCTAACCATATATTTGTCATTTATTTTATGATAGCCATATTTATTAATCTAAGTAGTTTTTAACCTGATAATTAATAATAATGGAATTAAAGTTTGGAGAAAAAAATTTAATCTTTATGTAGGGAAAATTCATTGGAAGCAAGAATGGAAGATCAGTTCCTTTTACACAATGTATATTTCTAAAATTGATTACTGTCTATTGGTGCCTGTGTAAACCCTTGTATAGAATTTTTTTCTGTAAAAAACCAAGTCTGTTTCTCCTTACTATCCTCCTTTCTCTTGAAAAAGAAATTGATTCTTAAATATCCAAACTTTTAATATCCTTCTTTTTTTCTTTTTAGAAAAATGGGAGATTTGAGCTGGGTAAAGTTCATTTGAGTTTCATGTACTCTGTAAACAATTCTATTCAACAGATTTTCCTTCCTCTTCTGCACTAGGTTGTTGAATATGTATTCATTGAATGTTGAATATGTAAAAAAGTAGTATTGTCATCTTTGTGAATATTTCCCTGATGAAGATTGAAGCCATTTAATGATTTACTGGACAATCTTCATGAGTTACTGTGGCCAAAAACTATGACTTGTTGGCAAGCCTTGTTGTGATGATCCCTTTGGAACTTAGGCTGGTCTGTCTTCCAGTGATAGATACATATTACTTTCATGATCATAGAGGCATTGGCGTAGGGCTTTATTGACATGTATGTGTTGACATATACACATAAGATAAAATACAAGTAATGTCACAAGGTAGTGTATGATTTAGTGGCAAATAGATGATACAGAGAATAAGTGCTGTGAGTTCAGAGGAAGGGAAAGACCACTAAAGTGGTCTAGTTATAAAGCCTTTCTATAGTAAATCAAAAGACTTGGCTTATACCTCTAGCTCATCTACCATAAAGGTAATTTGGGTGGTTCTCTGTGTGGAACTACGAGGTCACCTTCATTTTTTCCTCCCTAGATAGAAAAAAAGCTACTGACATACTGTCCCTGGTAATTAATAGCCTGGTACCATGGGACTGTGCCTTATCTGCTATGTAGAAGTAGTCCAAACTTTATAATACATGAGTTTATAATTCCCTGAAGCCAATGACTTTTCAGCTACCTATCATTTCTTTGTCTCCAAAGATGTATTCTGCAGCCAGTTTAGCCATTTATCAGGATGAACAAATTCACCAATTGGGCCGACTCTTGGGCGCCAACCTGAAATAGAGTTTGACTTTGTAGGTATTGGGAAAATATTTGTAAAGGAGTGCAGTCAATAACTGCTGTGGGCTTTGGTCCATGATAGTGTCTCCCTACACCCCCCTCCCCTGATGCTTTTTTGTTTTAATTTTCCAGGAAAAACTGGAAACACAACATTAACTGGGTTTGGTTTAGTATTTGGACAAAGAAATCACTGCTCCAAGCTGAGCAGAGATAAGAGCCTTGACTTGCAGTAGATTAAGAAACCTGCATTGGTTAGAACAAACCATGTTTGAGGCCCTCCCTGAGAGCCGCCACATTTAGATGTAAGATTAACTGCAGCAGAATGGTAGAGCGGCTGTTTGTTTTATGAAACAATCACTAATGACATTAAACAGACGGAGCTCCTTCCAACATGATTGTTCATTTGCGATAAACTGAGAGAAGCCCACAAGAGATTGGAAAAGAAAACCCATAAGTGCTTCATTTTGAGGCTCTAACAATATCCTATTGGAGGTAACAATTAATTGAGGTGAACAGGAATCTAACTCTGAAAACGTTTGGATTGGGGAAAGACAATAATCAATACATATTTGCTTGGTCTGATATTTATACCATGAAATTGAATGTTCATGATTCAATGACAGTTCCATTGTATTTTGGAAATTGAAAAAAAAAACCAATAACAAAAAAACCCCCAAACTGTTCATTTTTCTTACCCTCCCTGACAGTCAGACTCTTGTGCCAAGCATCAACAGTATTAAAATATGTTATCTATTAGTTCAATTAGACATTGGACATTTACTTTTCAATGTATTTGAAGACTGATTTGATTTGGGTCCAGTCATTTAAAATGAAGAGAGTAGAGCTCTGTACACAGCTGTGTACAGATATCTATAACTCTGAAGTCTTAATTGCAAATTCAGATAAGGATTAGAAGGAGCTGTATCTCTGTAGACCAAAGGTATTTGCTAATACCTGAGATATAAAGTAGTTAGATTCAATATTTACTAATTTAGGATTTCCACTTTGGATTTTGATGGCGCTTTCAATATTTTAGTTGAAAACTCCACAGTTTTAAGCATCAGTAAGGGAGTGGGTAGTAGAAAGCCTTAAACGTGCCTCACTTTAAGAGTTTATTTAAAAGAATTCATTTTGGACCAGCTGAAAAGTAGAACAATATTTATTAAAGGAAAAAATGTCACAGCACATGGTTGTAGTATTAAGCTTTTGTTTTATACACAAAGAAATATATTAATGAAAAGTGTTTTAAGGGCTTATTATAGAGATGGTTTGTTTTGAAACATGGGCTTTTTCATAGCAGTTTTACACTTCATTGTGTACCATGAAAGACATTCTAAGTAGTGGTTGTCAGTCTCCCATCAGAAGGAGAGTACTGCTGGGGGATGGAGCCATTTATGATGCCACTCAAGCAGGACTAATCTAAAAGTAGATATCTTATAAATAAACCAGTAACAACAAAAAATCCAAAGCAAAACACACACGGCACACAAATCATTCCCTTTTAGAGTATTCCTATTAGAACAAGGAAATTTGTATCATAAAGATTTGTAGTTGAATTAATGAATTGTTTAAAAGCGACAAGTTGTATCAAGTAGCAAAGACAATCTTTTGATAAGAGATGAAGAAGCCATGGAATGCAGTTTCTCCTTGATATGAAAGAAACATATGGCCATTTCTCTTTCTGAGTTACTATAACAATTTTGTACTTCTTCATGGCATTTTCTGCCTTTGGATACTGCTAACAAGAAATGCATTTGTCTTTTTTTTTTTTCATTTTGGATAGTAATAGTTGCTCTTTACCCCCACACTCCCAAGAATCATTTTGGAGATTAATATGGAGATGTCCAACTAGGTACTGTTTCCAACCCTGGATAATAGAAGATAATTGGAGGACACAGGTGTTAGAGAGGGTAAAAACCATAGATTCTCAGGGTTCAAGTGTTGTAGTTCTTGTTTTGGTAAGTGCGTAACACAGTAGGAAGAGCACTAACTCTCAACTAAAAAACTATTTTGAGTTGGGCAAACTACCTTAACATCTTTGGGTATCAGTAATCTCACTGGTAAAATGGCCATAATCATACTTGTTCTACCCATCTTTAAGGCTATTTTAAAGAAAGCATTTTGTAAAAATACAAAACACTATAGAAATGGGAGTTATTACTACTACTGTTGTCTTACTGGTTAAGAAAAAAAGACTCATGCCAAAAAAAGGGGGCATGGGAAGAACATTTTCATATTCCCAGGCCTATGCAGGAAATTTTAACAGCAGATCTCTCAGTGATAATATATTAGAAGAGCTTACCATGTTATAATTTTCTAATTCTTTCTTTAAGGGTCCATTGCTTTTACCTTTGCAGTTTGCCAAAAGCCTCTACCATTATAGTAAAGAGTATTTCTGAGATTATAGGTTTGTAGTAGATTTAGAGCTGAAAGGGACCTTAATGGTCATCAATTCCAAACAATTCATATTGTAAGGAAACTGAGGCCAAGAGGTGAAGTGACTTGTCCAACTTCACATAGGTAGTAAGTGGCAAACAATGAGATTTGAAACCAAGTCCTTTGATTCAGTCTCCACTGCTCACTTAGCTGCACCACATCACCTGGTAGTCCACTTTGCAGAAATATCTTTTCACCATGATAGGATTAGGCAGGGCTTGTTCTCTGTTTTGTGCAGAGCCTTCAAAACCGTGAGGATTCACCAGAATAAGATTTCAGTAGAGGAATACTAGCAGTAGTTAGTGTTTATTAACACTTGTTTTCAAAGTGCTTTCTTATTACATTATTAGTTATTATATTCTGTTCAAATTATATCACATTCAAATAGTGTTTGAATTGAGGGTTTGTGTTCTGCCTACAGTGTGCTATGCACAGTAGGCCTTTAATGTCAGCAAGTTTTATTATATACATTTTATAGGTGGTGAAGAGAGATGTTTTGTGACTGGCCTAAGATTAGGAAGTAAATTGGTAGTGGAGTTGGAGCTTACATGGATACACTCTTGATTCCTTGCCCCTGATTCAAACAGGATTTTATCAATATAGAACCTGCTTTCTTATTAGTTCCTCTAGATCTTGTGATTTTCTAGGATATATGAACTCAAAGGTACATTTCTGGAAGGTAGTGAATATGTATTCATTTTCTTCTGAAACCTTAAATTTTAGTTTTACGTTCATTAAGTCAACAAGCATTTATTAAAAGCCTACTTTGTGCTAGACACTGTGCTTAAGTAAGCACTTGGGTTACAAAGAAAGGCAAATTCGATCCCTGCCACCAAGGAGCTCACAGTCTAACAGGGAAACAATGTGCAAACAATTATGTACAGACAAGACAGAGACAGAATTAATTGCAGACAGTCTTAGAGCGAAGGCACTGACATTAAGAGGGATCAGGAAAAATCTTCCTGGAGAAGAGGAAGGGGGAAATAAACATTTATAAAGCATCTACTACATGCCTGGCAATGTGCTAAAGCCTTTACAAATATTATCTTACAATAACCCTACAAGGTAGGTGCTGTTGTTATTCCTCATTTTGAAGTTGATGAAACAAATACATGCTTGCCCAGGTTCTCCCAGCTAGTAAATGTGAAAGGTAGAATTTGAACTTGGTTCTTCCTGAATCTAGGCCCAATGCTCTATCCACTATTCCACCTTGCTGCCCCAATAAGGAATTTTTATATTGTGCTAGGCACAAAAATCTGAATAGTCCTTTAACTGCATTTAAGCAGTTGACCATCCTGCTTTCAATAACATTTCCCTTTGTTAACATTTTCTATATAATTGTAATTTCCATGTATTATCAGTTAGCCCAGGAAAACCACTTTGTTGATGTAATTACAGTTAATTGTATAGGAAACCTGTGAATTTATCATTCTGTTTAAACAGCATACTGTCCTTTAGATAAGGTATATACCATAGCTCTGTTTGAAGACACATACATTGTTAAATATCCTTAATATAATGTCATGTTTTTCTAAATTTCATATGAATAACTTTTAGAATATCTATACATAAATACTTCAAAAGATCTGAATTAATCTAGGTAGCTAGTTCCTTTTCTGAGGAAGATCTAAACCTCTCCAACCCTTAGTTAATGGCTTCTTGAGTTGTGTGGGCCAAAAAATTCATTATCTCCCTTCTTGTGGTGATTCACATTTTAGGCCTTGTAAGCCATGCATAGTGAAGCTTCAGCTATCTTTTCTGTACGGATGACTTACCTCTATGTAACTGACTCCCAGATTTATATATTCTATCCCAGTATTTCCCTTGAAGTCCAGATCCACCTCAACAGCTGTTTGTTCGATATCTGTAACATGTCTAAAACAGAACTTACTATTCTTTTCCCGAATCCCCTCCCCTTTTCCAAACATCTTTTTCTGTTTAGGGTGCCACTATTCTTCCAGCCATCCTGGTTTGTAACCTCATATTGTATTTCACTCTTCCTTCTCTCCCTCACCAAGCACACTTCCCATCATTTGATGAATCTTATGGAATCTACCTTTATAACATCTCACATCTCCGAAGGCACATGACCACCAATCTAATTCAAATCCTCATCATCTCTCCCCTGTGCTACTGCAGTTCCCATCCAACTGGCCTGCCTGTTTCCAGCCTCTTCCCTCTCTAAAACTCCTGGGAAATTGATACTTCTAACAATGAAATGCCTGACCATGTAATTTCTCTGCTACATGAAAAGCCAAACCACGTCACTCTTCTGTTAAATTAAACAAGTAGCTCTCTTGCTTCTGAAATAAAACACAAAATCCTCTTTTTGGCTTTTGAAAGCCATTCCCAGTCTCTTTCTTGCACTCTCCTTCACACTATATGCATTACTTTACTCTTCATATATTAGTTGGCATTTTGTTCCTGGTGTCCCATATCCATGCTTTTTGCACTATCTCTCTCCTGTCCCTTAATACATTTTCTCCTCACCTCTGCCTCCCCACAGCCATCTCCTATAGAAAACCTCTTCTGATCCTCCAGTTTCTAGTGCCCTCTCCCTAGAAATGAATTTGTATATATTTTGAATTTTATTTCCAATGTACATGTTATTTGCAACCAAAGGATCTTTTTTGCCTGGTATGTTTTTGTATCCCCAGCACTCACAGAACTGTGCCTTGCACACTCTAGGTAATTAACAAATTTTTATTGATTAAAATTGAGGTATTAGTATTTAAGGAATGTAGGACTTTTGCTAGATGCATGTTCATACATAATGTTACTACTATTTAGTTTATTTTGGGATGAAGAGTACTTGCTTGGTGCCTGAGGTAAAGGGGCCTACCAAAGAACTGAGCTATGCATGGTCTTATCTTTGGGTGGAGACAAACCCAAGGAATGTAGCTTTGTGCATTACCATATCTAAGGTTAGGCTGATAATTTGGTCTTTCCCAAGTATTTTGTGCTTTGGGCATTACTGCTCCTCTTTGAGATGTAGAACCATGAAAAGAGATCTACTCTTCCAGTCACTAGTCCCAGGTGGCTGACCCATCATAATAGTGATTTATAGGAAATCCTAGGGATTTAAAGCTAGAAAGGACATTAAAGATCATCTAGTCCAACACCTTCATCTGTAAGGTGAAGAAGCTGAGTCCCAGAGAATGGATATTCCTTTCCCAAGGTCACACAGGCAGCAAGTGGCAGAGCCAGGGTTCACAACCTTGCCTTCTGGCTCTAAGTCCATTAATCTTAAACTTCTTATGTTGCCCTGGCTTTTTTCTATATCTTTTTTTTGTTTTGTTTTGTTTTGTTTTTTTAGGCAGTTGGGGTTAAGTGACTTGCCTAGGGTCACACAGCTAGTAATTGTTAAGTGTTTGGTCTGGGGCTGGATTTGAATTCAGGTGCAGCTGACTTCAGGGCCCGTGCCCTATCCACTGCGCCACCCAGCTGTCCCTTTTCTATATCTTTCGAAAAAGTTTGTTGATTCTTTTTTTTAAAATAACATTTTATTTGCCCCTCCCCCCAATTATGTTAAAACAGTTTTTAGCATTTGTGTGGTTTTTTTTTTTAAGTTTTGAGGTCCAAATTTCCCTCCTCTCTCCCCTCCCTGAGAGGGTAAGCAATCTGATATAGGTTATACATGTGCAGTCATGTAACACATTTCCATATTAGCCATTTTGTACAAGAAGACTTGGAACAAGAAAGAAAGGAAGGATGAAAGAAAGAAAGAGAAAAACAATATGCTTCAGTCTGTATTCAGACAATATCAGTTCTTTCTCTTGGATATGGTAGAATTTTTCAATATGAGTCCTTCAGAATTGTCTTGGATCATTGTATAGTGGAGAATAGTTAAGTCATTCCCAGTTCTTCATTGTACAATATTGCTATGGTATACAACATTCTTCTGGTTCTGTTCACATCACTTTGCATCAGTTCATCTAAGTTCTTCCATGTTTTTCTGAAATCATCCTGCTTGTCATTTCTTACAGCACAATAGTATTCCATCACAATCATCTGCCACAGTTTGTTCAGCCATTCCCCAATTGATGGGCATCCCCTTGATTTCCAATTCTTTGCCACCACAAAAAGAGCTGCTATAAATTTTTTGTACAAATAGGTACTTTCTCTCTCCCCCATGCCCTCCCTTTTAAAAAATCTTTTTGGGATATAGATCTAGCAGTGGTATTGCTGGATCAAAGGGTATGCACAGTTTGATTGCCCTTTGGGCATAGTCCCAAATTGCTTTCCAGAATGGTTGGATCAGTTTACAACTCCAACAATGCATTAATGTCCTCTTTTTTTTTTTAAATATCACTGTCATCTTCAGATATACAACAATCTACTACCCTACCCTCCATTAAAACCAAACAAAACAAACCACCAGGCCTCTTACCATGTTTACAACATCCTAATTATCCATGTACTGAAAAGATAAAAAATATATCAATTCTTCCTTAGTTTTCTCACCTGTAAAATAGAGAATTTAATACTTATACTACATATGTGTAGCCACAGGTTGCTGTGAAGAAACTGATCTGTACATCTTAAAACACTCTTTGAGTAGGAGTTCTTCATAGGAGCATAAAGTCCCAATTTCTAATTTCTTCTTCAGTTCAGTATAACTTAATGTATGAAGTATCCGCCATATGCCTGTTATGTTAGTAACTGGAGAGACAGAAATAAAAACAAGCAGTTCCTGCCCCAGGACAGGGCATTTCCTTTGGGTGTATGAAGGAAGGTGATATGTGCAACATGTACACAGCTAAGTAAACACCAAATTTATACTGTACTAAGTAATTTCAGAAAGGAGGGCTAGTAAAGGGAGGAGAGAGGCAGATCAAGAAAGGCACTTGGTCTATGCTTTGAAAGAAGTGAGGTATTCTATGAGGCAGAGATGAGGAGAGAGTGAATTCCAGACATGTGGGACCACTTGTGCAGACATTTAGTTGGAGGCTTAGTGGGAATGTCATGTGAGAGGAACAGATATAACGTTAGTTAAATGAAAATGGAAGAATGAAGAGTAATATAAATTAAGACCAAAAAGTAGGTGTGAGCCAGACTGGTAGAGGTCTTTAAATGACAGACAGAGAAATTTGTATTATGTCTTTGAGGCAGTAGGAAGCCATTAGAGAATTTTGAGCAAGAAAAGTGGCATTGTCAGATATGTGTATCAGTTTGGCAACTTTGTAGAGGATGAATTGAGTAGGGGAGAGGCTAATGAATGTGTTTGGAATCAATCACAAATGTAAAATTTTACCAAAATACCATATTTAATTCAGTTGGCATGCTAGTAGAAGAGATAGGTGCAGGCACTGCTATGGTACCAACAAACATTCTCCCCCATTTGTTATTTTTTTTGTAAGCACAGTGTGCATTGAACACGAACATTTGCCACAGTCTTAACAAAGCCTCCTAAGACCACATCTGTACTGTGTGAATACAGTTCTTGGCCATCTGTCTATGATTCAAGGCTAATTATCCACCCTGTGGACTCTTCAGAATCCTCTTTTCACCTTTCTGACCTTCAGTCACTTCATTACTCCTTAGGAACTAAACCAGAGGGCCATCAGAAGCAGACAGAAGAGGTTTCTAGAATTCAAACCAGGACATTTTTCTCATTTTTCAGCAAATATGGTAAAAAGATTTTGTGAAGAAAGGGTCAAACAGTTGGTTCCAGATAAGGTTTATGTAGTATCTGTGAATTACAATTGCTATCTCTTTCTTCCCTTTTCCTCCCTTCTTCCTCATCAGATCAATAAATTACAAGTAGAATCTCATTTTAAGAAACTTTAAGGGTCATCAGAATTTTCACATTCAGTCTCAAGTGCATCATAACCAGAACTTTATTACGAAGTGTGGAAGGAAAACATGATATTCTTTGTGTTTCAATGTGGTAAAAATGCACATATTCATGTTCATTGTACATGTACATAGGGATGGACATGTCAAGCGCCATGGTCACCGTAGGGAACATTGACTCTGGAGTTAGGGACCTCATCAGATCCTGCAGCTGGTCCTCCACTCTAAAGTGAAGGCTTTGGATTAGATGGGCTCTAAGATCCTTTCCAGCTGTAGAACCATGGTCCTGTGAACTGTTAAAGAATGGCAGCTATCCTTTGAAGGAGGAGTGGGAGAAGTAGAGGTATCTTTATAAACCCAAATAGAAAGGTAATGGAATTTTTTTTTGGTGGGGTGGGGAGAGGAAATTGACAGGGAGTGGAGGTTTAAGATTTTCTTTTCACAGTTTATCTTTTGTCATGGTAAAATTCCTAGAGAAGAATATCCTGTTTTGGAGGGGAGATTTGAATTTGATTAGTGTCAGGTAACCCTAGGAAAATACATAAGCTGGTTTTTCCTTTGTTCCTATCCTTCAGAATATTCGAGAAGGTAGATTTTTAAAAAAAGCATCCTAATAAAAAATTTCTTTTAAAACTCATGATTTGAAAAGGGGAAAAATGCCAATAAAAGCAGCATGGTTTTTTGAGTTAAAGCCTGGAAGCAACAATAGTAGGGATAACCAAATGCCATGCAGAGTAATAATACTGAGAGTAGTCACAGTTGATCTATGCATACCCAGGAAGCCTAAGTTTATGTTGCGTGGAAGACCATTGGTGACCGATTTTATTTCTGTTTTGAAGGAAAAAAAGTAGTAGAAAAATACATACACACACTTCCTTTATTCTTCTCCCAGTGATGCTTGAATCCTTTTTGATAAAAATTGTAATTTGATACCATAGTACTATTCTTTAATCATTCCCTAAATTCTTTTGTTATTGAAGATAATATTTGTACTTAAATATTTAGAATTTGCCTATAACTCCTGCTGAAAAGACTTTAAATGATGTGTATAATATCTGGGATTCAATATCCAGGATTCAATATCTGTATATAAGATGGCAATAAATATAAAACCAGGTTTGTGATTAAAAATCAGATAACTACTACTTTAGGTTTAAGATAGATCCTCCATAGAAACGGATTGTCAAAAACAAATATTATTGTCTTTTTAATTTTTTTTATCAACCTAAGCCTTTTTTTTTTTACCACAATTAAGGTCAATACTTTTGTCCTGCATTTTGTAAATATCCATTTTTGCCATGATTTTGATTTATCATGAAGAAATTTGACCTTAACCTAGTATATGTGAATTGTTTCTACTAATATTTTGTAACTATATAAATGTTTTATCTATCTTTATCTGTCTCTGTCTATCATCCATCTATCTGTTATTTCCTTGTAAGTTTTTCCAGGGCAGAGACTTTTATTTATGCCATTACATCCCCATTGCCCAACAGTGTCAGGCACACAGTAGGTACTTAATAAGTGCTTGTTAATTGCTTCACTGCACTGACAATGCAAATGGTCAGTGTCACTGGTTCAGTATTCAAAAGAAGGAGCAAATGGTTCAGTACTTTTTAATGGCCCCAAATCTATCCCCGAAAGAAAGACTTAAAATTTTTTTTTTAACATCAATATTCTTCTTGTGTTGTTGAATGATTGTGAATCTTGGAATGTTATAGTTACTGAAAAATTGAAGTTGAGGATCACCTCAAGGTGGTTGTGAGCTGGCCACATGGGAAACCCACATGATCCAGTGTTACCCTTGAAGTAAATGTTTAAGAGAAAATATGAAAGGTCCCTACCACCTTGTGTGGACTTCCTGTAGTGAACTAATGGGAAGACAGAGAGAAGGCGGCTTGAAGTATTAAAAGCTATGGCAAATGGCAAAAAGAGGCAGATGTAGGTGGGGTTAAGTTACAACATATTTCTGATAAGGAAAAATGCAGTATAAAGAATGTCATCTGAGAAATATATCTGTGAAGAACAGAAGGGGATGAGAAGAGAAAAGAGAATAAGTGTCTACATAGTACCTACTATGTGCCATGTACTAAGTGCTTTTTACAAATTTGATCCCCACAACAACCCTGGGGGAAAGGTGCTATTATTAACCTCATTTTACAGTTGAGGAAACTGAGGCAAACAGAGGTTAAGTGACTTGCCCAGAATCACACAGCTAGTAAGTGTCTGGAATTTAGATTTGAACTCAGGTCTTCCTAATACCAGGCCCAGGGCTTTAGCCTGTGTATCACCTAGCTGCCTTTGGAAAAGGAAGTGAGGGTTGGTCTTATCATGAGAGCCAGAGATAAATGATGGATGACCCTTGTCCTCCACTGATATTTTTGAAATGTCAAGAAATTTAGAAGAAGATGCCCAAGATGTTTTGGCAAGGGAGGAGGGGAGAAGAAATTGTATTAGATATTTGGAAGGATTCTTAATGAGAGTCTCATAGAATGAAAAAGCAATGTGCAGCAGGGGTGAAGTATCCAGAACATTGACATCTCATGGCCCTCAGTGTAGCCCCACCTTTGGACCTTGACTTCACCTCCCCTTTCCCTTTCATTTCGAATCTATCAAAGACGATTAAATTTGTTCTGAAACCAAAGAAGTTCTCAGTTGGAAAAAAAAAAGTGTAAAGATGAGATAATTAGCAGACCAAATAGTACTGAATTCACAGCACACTAATGTTTTCTTTGATTTGTCCATTTTAAGTTTTAATGCCTAGTATTTTTCTCGTGGGGGGAAAAGGGTGATTTACTCTGTTTATTAATGATGACTTGGATAACTAACTCTTTGCCCTTATAGTAGAGACTCTTAACTACAATTTTTTTTTTCCACCTTAAAGTCAGTTGTAATTAATTGTTGCAAAATAGCTACCTGTTTAGGAAGAGCTCTGTTCTCCCTTGCTAATATGCACTTAAAATTCACATAGATAAAATCCTTTAAGGAAAAAAAGAGAATACATTTGAATTTTCTTATAAAGAAAAAAAAATGAAAAATTGAGCCCTGGCTGTCAGAGTATGGTTCTCATAGCAAGAAGTAAATATATGCTTTTCTTCATATGGTATAAAAAAAGTCTTTTATGTCTTGTGTTCCTCAATGTCTCCATCAGTAAAATGGGAATAACAACATTTTCAGGGATTTAGCTATATTAGAGTTAAAAGATCAAACAAGATAACTGAAATTTAAAAAAAAAATTATCCATTTCCTTTAGCCTTATGGCTGTGGTTCCCTTGAAACTAACTAAGCCACTGTGCAAAGATGATGTGAGCCTTTATCATGTTGAGGGTAGATGACCAGATGGCAGTTCTCTTTTCTACATAATGACTCTCACTCTGGTGACTTGTAATTTATGAAGTAGCCTCTAATCTAAAACTCTTATGGTGGCTGCAGAGCAGTAGAGGGTGGAAACTGTCCCCTCCAAAAAGGCAGGAATCTGCCCCCCCAAATTCCAGATCTTTACCCTAGCACAAATGACTGGAGCATGTCTCTCTATCCACTGTGGGGTGCGTGCCTGTGTGTGTGTGTGTGTGTTTTGTGTGTTGTGTATCTCCAACTGAAGCAAATTAGAAGAGGGAAGTTATTTGACATGACCTCTTATTCCAGGGTAAGCAATCTGTTTTGCTAACTGCATGCCAACCAGTATACTAAGCCCATGTTGCTTTCGGAAAGAGGAGGTAGACTAGAAGATAAAGGGGGAGGGGGGAAGTCATAGGAAGAGTTCTAAATGGAAGAATGCCACAGGCAGTTGACATAAGTTTCCTAATCTGTTTTAGGGTTGCTAAAAGACTAGCACAACTTTTCATAATGGAAAAATAAAGATTTTTTTTTAAAAGCCTAAGTGAAATTGGGGCAGCTAGGTGGCTCAGTGAATAGAGCACCAGGCCTCAAGTCAGGAAGACTCACCTTCTTGAGTTCAAATCTGGCCTCAGACACTTAATAGTTGATGAATGGACCTAGCACTGGGCCTGGAGTCAGGAAGACCTGAATTCAAATCCAGCCCAGACACTTAATAAGTTCTATTGACTCAGGGCAAGTCACTTAACCCTATTTGCCTCTGTTTCCTTATTTGTAAAGTGAGCTGGGGTAGGCAATGGTATCTTTGACAAGAAAACCCCAAAATGGGGTCCCTAAGAGTCAGACAGTAACTCTTGAATTATAACTACAACAAATGGAATTAATATGGAATTTACTCCTTTCCCCCCACCAATAGTGGAAAGAGCCTCAGGACTTGGAATCCCTCGGTTTGGATGTGGGACCTGATGCAAATGACATGAATAAATGAAGGAAAAAGGATTTATAAGGTTTAAGATTTCTAAGTGTTAGGCAGTCTTACACAAAAGAGATAGCTTGTCCCTGCCCTCCAGGAGTTTACATTCTAATTAGGACTCTAGGGGAAGTGGTAGCTTGGATATGCTGAGATGATAAGTGGAGATTTAGTTAATTTGTGGACACACCTTTTCTAGAAGTAATTGCATTGTTGTTTTGATTAGTTGAAGAGGGAGGAACTGTGACTTATACTTGAAAGAAGGCCTGAGAAAGCTAGGGGGTGGGTGGGTGGGTGGGTGGGCTTTATTTGTACTCACCCATTTGGGCCCTAGGGTGAGAACTGACTAAGTCTTTGAGTTAAGTAGTGCAGTCCTGGAGTTGAGTTCAACCTGGATAAGTCATTTAACCCGGTTTGCCTCAGTTTCCTCATCTGTAAAATGAGCTGCAGAAGGAAATGGCAAACCACACCACTCTAGTTTCTTTGCCAAGAAAATCCCAAAGGGGGTCATGAAGAGTTGTGCATGACTGAAATGACTGAACAACAACAAAGTTCTCTGAGTCCTCCTGTAAAATGAGTTAAAATGTAAGGCCCCTGCTAATTCTAAATTCAGTTAATATCCTGTTCCATTTTTTTTCTTTGCTTTTTGTCTTGCTAGTACTGGTGAAGATACCTTTTCCATAGTTAATTAGGATCGATCATAGAATTCAGGACGAGCTTCCAGGTCTCCTCACTGACATAATGTCTGTTCCCAAGGTTCGGTCCTAGGCCTTAGCTTCTTGTCTCTATACTAGCTCACTTGGTGATCTTACCAGGTCTTATGGACTAAAGATTATCTGCACATGGTTCTCATATCTATACATACAGCCCTAGTCCTAATCTTGAACTCTAATGCTTCATCACTTCATCAAGATGCCTTTTAGACATCTTGAATTGGATACCCCATAAGCATCTCAGATTCCAAACATCTAAAACAGAACTCATTATCTCCTCCCTCACCTTCCCAACTTCTCCATCACTGTTGAGGGTACCAGTTTTCTCCCAGTCTTCCAGGATCACAACTCTGTCATCCTTAATTCTAGACTCACAATCATCCAATCTCTTGTCAGACCTTGTCATTTGTTCCTTCATAGCATCTCTTGCTATAATATGGCCTCTTCTCTCCACTCACTTAGTTGCCACCCTGGTACAGGCCTTCATCACATTACACTTGGACTATATTGCTATTGTCTTCTGAAGGTTGGGTTTCTGCTCCTGAAATCTCCATTCCACTTGGCTGCCATGTTACAATATTCCCAATGGTGCCCTTTGAACTCCAGGGTCCATTTAAACCCTTTATCCTGGCCTTTTCCTACCTTTCCAATCCTTTGATATGTTATTCTCCTCTAGGTACTCCATGGGCCAGTTACACTGGCCTACCTTACCTATTCCTCTAAAAAGACAATCTATTTGCACTGTCTCCTTTCTGAGATGCTGTCCTTCCTCATCTCTGTAATACTTCTGGCTTCCTTCCTTCTTTCTGCAGGAGACATTTTGAGATCACTTTCCATCTCTTGCCTAGCTCTTGTCTATACATAGTTATTTACTTGTCTCCCCATTAGTGTAAGGTCCTTGAGGGCAGGGGCACTATATTTTCCTTTCTTTGTATTCTCTGGGTTTTGCCTATTGTCTGTCTAGACTCTACTCTTAATGTTTGTTGACAAACTGACTGATCTAATAATCCAACACCTTCTGCATCTCATTTTACAGATGAGAAAACTGAGGCCCAGGTAGAAGAAATGGCATTAGAGGATTTGGACTCTCCTTGGCTGACTTCTCATCTACCTTTCTTACCTCACCAGGCTTAGGTCGCTTAATGTAGATACAGTTGAATTCTTGGTTTCCAAAGAACTTTTCTTGTTTTAGAGAAATATACTGCCCCATTTTCTCACAGTCATGTCAGGAATCTAAGAATAAACCTATCCACTGGCTGGCGTTGGATACATTTTAAATCTAGCTTGCCAAATTTCCCAAATCCAGGGTGAGAAATAAATCTGTTTCTTTGAATAGCAATGAGGAAGATGGGTAAGCATTTTAAAAGGGTAGATGATGATAACTGGTAGCAGTGCTAAATGGAGTTTTATGTTCATATGAACCATTCAGTATAAAATGATAAAGTGTTTTCTGATTAGGTGATTTTAGCTTTTATGGTGAGAAAATGGTTAAACACAGAACACTTTCTCCTAAGGTATTTTATATGAATGCTTTCCTTATTTATTTATTTATTTGCTTAATTATTCATTCGTTCATTCATTTATTTATTTGTTTGTTTATTTTTTGCTGATAGCACATCAGGGAAATGGATGATGCATCTCATTTGAGTCAAGTGAAACACATTAAATTGTTACAAAGCTAAGTTAAAAGAAAAAAAAAGTAAATAAATCTCCTCTGTAAAGAATCTTTCCCATCGTAAGTTTTCCTTCTGGTGGTGGACTGGTAACATATATCTGTGATATTTGGTAGCTGCTGTCACTGATCAGGCCGCTACTGGGATATAAACTCAGTGGCCATAACCTACACAACTTTTAATTTAATTTTTTAAGCAAGAGATTAGGATGAGTATACCCTGAGAATGGCTTGTATTGAAATAGTGTTAGGAAGAAGAGTTGTAAATGTAAGAAGGAATGCCCTGAGAAAATACTATGTACAAAAAGTCAGGAGATAGGGAAGAAGAAAAAAAAGATTAATCTATCACTATAAAAAAAATTATTTTTCTTAAGGTAGTACTTTGAAAATTGGAAGTTGAATACAGGCTAATAAAAAAGGAGTTAAAGATAACTTTGGTAGACATAGAGAAAATAACATTCTAGATTAAATTAAATGTACATGTAGGTAGATGAGCTGGATTGCATTCCACAAATAGTGTTACTATTTTGTTCTTTCTGATGTGATACTTTTGTCAGATTAGAAGCATTAGTGCCCTCTATTGTCCATAAGAAAATTGCAAAAATTTCATAGAGCTATTCCTGTGTTTTTGAACATGTTCAAACAGACTTTTGTTTTAAATTACAATAAATGGTGGTAACTGGCAAACTGAGAAATGGGGTACTGAATCATTTTGTGAGTTTTCTTTGTACCATGGTAATTGATTAATATTTGGATTTCAAAATGGGCATATATTAGAGCATATAATATATACCTTTCCTTATTTGATGGGTTGCTTGAGGATAATATGGTAAATTATAACAGGGAATGCTCTTCAGAAATGGAGCTATATAAATTTTAGATATCATTTATCAGTTATGTAGCATGAATAGAAATAAGTTAGTTATGGAAGAAAATTTTTCTTTCCTTTTAGCAGAATTAATTTGTCCTTTGGGGTGGGGGGTACGGGAGTAGTTACATCTTGACATTTAAGTAACCTATCAAAATGCAAAAGTAGATATGTAATACTTTACTTTTAAAACAAATATATGTGTGTCTATATATATATATGTACACACACACACACACATCCCCCCCCCCATAATTATGATTCTCTTTTTTTGATAGCAATGATTTTTAAAAAATAGTTTGGTTAGGGAAAATTTTTTAATGCATGTAACTTTAAAAAAAATGAAAATCACATACTTGTGCTTTTTATTTTAACTACATTAAAGTGAACTGCAAGAATGACAACTTCATTTGAGCAGATCATTTGGAATTACATTAAACAGCTGCTGTTAAACAGCTGACAACAAAGGAGACCATTTTGATCTCAACAGCACAGAGATTCTAGCAGCAAGCTTCCTTAGAGATGTTATGAAGAACACATTGTGCTCTTGTATACCAACACACAGAGCACTCCCCACTGTGCTTGTTGCCAAACACTGGTTTTTCTAATCACTTTGTATTCGGTCAGGGATCCAGGAAGTCCAAATCCAGCCAGACAAATGCAGAACAGCTTAGTTGAAGCAGCTTTAACAGGTGCCATTGGTATAGACTTGTGGAACCTGAGAGACAACACAAACAACGGAGGAACACTGGTCAAGCGGATTTGATTTGTCCTGGTGCCCGGGATGGCATCCGTTGCTAACTAGCAGCTTGCCACAGGAGATGGTTAATTGAACTTTATGAAATGGTACAAAAGGGGGTGGGGGAAAGCAAGGAGATGTAGTACCTCTGTGTGTAAGCACCCCAGAAACAAATTGTTGCTGGCTTCTTCTGTGCCTGCTGATTTGTTCTCTGTTCTGCCAGAAACAAAGTAGATCAGAATAAAATGAGTATGCCTAAAAGAATTAAAAGGGATGGATGAGAGATTTGATTTAAGAGGGTGCTTTCCTGTTCCTGAAATAGTCAACTGAAGGGTGAGAAAAAAATAAGCATAGAAATAATTGGATAGGTCATTGTTTTGCACTGTCCTTGCCTGCAAGGGTATGCAGTGCATCCCAGCGTACCACAATCATCTGCCATGTCTTATGATTATTTCCTGTTTGTGTGGCCCACTTTCTTCTCTTGCTGATCTGCTCTTTAATAAGTTGCGTCCTTTCCAGCCGTGCCATGCTCTGGGTCACTAACCTCAACATGACAGAAACTAAAACTAGAAGAATGAGATAGTTTACAAAAAGTTGGCTGAAGTAGCCCTCTCCAAAACCTTTTCTGTTCTTAAATATAGGCATTGTTTGGATCATGCAATCAAGGAACTGGAAAGAGAATTCATGTAGGTTTAACTGTGGAATTATCCCTGAATTTGGTGTCAGGAGCCCGGTTTCAGTTCCAGCTTTGCTACCTTGGACAAGTCTCTTCATGAATATGTGCCTCTTTTTTCTCATTTGTAAAACTAATGTGCAGGATTACATGACCTCTGAGGTCCCTTCCAGCTCTAAATCTGTGATCTTAGAGTCCTAAAAATTCTATCATTTCAGAGAATAAATCAAGACTCAGAAATAAGTAACTTTACCAGGATCCCAAGGCTAGAGTATATCTCAAACCTCATCTTTAGCTTAGGCCTTCTAATTACCAGCATCCTTTCTTATCCTTTTCTGTTTTCAGTAATAACAAAAAAAATTCACCGTGACTTTGGTATCTAAATTGCGGGATTTTTTTTTGTTTTGTTTTGTTTTTGGCTAGGCAGTTGGGTTAAGTGACTTGCCCAGGGTCACACAGTTAGTGTTATGTATCTGAGGCATGATTTGAACTCAGGTCCTCCTGAATCCAGGGCCGGTGCTATATCCACTTCACCACCAAGCTGCCCCTAAATTGTGCTATCTAATTCCTTCTTCTTTAGCACCAACACCCTCCGCTGTAGATTATGAGCCTCTTGAGTGTTGGGATTGCGTTTTATTTCATCTCTGTATCCCTAGTGCCTAGTACAGCCCTTTCCATATAATTTTGATAGATCTGGCATCTCATGGATGTTTGTATTCCCTCCAATAGTACAAAGAAGGACCTGCCCATTCCCTTTCATCCTGTGTGACTCTTGTCCATGTCCTCCCACAAATCTTCTACGGAGAGTTTGCCCACCATATGAGGGAGTCTGCCTTTAGATCTTATGACATTATGTGGGTACCAGTGCAGCACACAGGTCAACAGTCCTGTTATCCCCTTCTCTTGGTATTTGACCAGTCTACCTCCTCTTCCCATCATATATCATATTAGTTTCACAGATTAAGAGTCAAAAGGGGCTTCAGAGGCCATCTTCATTTCATCTTCAGAGGGCAATGCCTTCATTTTAAAGATGAGGAAACAGAGACCAGGAAAGGTTAAAGGATTTCCCAGGATCACACAGGTAGTGAGCAGGTCCTCAGATTCCAATTCCAGTGCTATTTACAGAATGTAGTCAACCAACCATGACATTGCCTCCATGATATACTCAGTCCTGCTTTTGTCTTGAATATAGCCTACTGTCAGTCAGTCTGTCAGTAAACATTTATTAAGTGCCTTCTATATGCCAGGCACTGTGCTAAGTTCTGGGGATAAAAAGAAAGGCAAAAGATAATCTCTGCCTAATGGGAGAGACAACATGCGAGTAACTATGTACAAACAAGCTATATAGAAGATAAATTGGAAATAATTAATAGGAGGGAAGACACTAGAATTATGAGGAAATGGGAAAGATTTGCTTTAGGAGGTGGAATTTTAGCTAGAAATTGAAAGAAGCTGGGCAAGCCAGGAGGGAGAGATGAAGAGGGAGAGCATTTCAGGCATGGGGGCAGCCTTTGAAAATAGTTAGAGTTGGAAGATGGAGTGTCCTCTTCAAGGAAGAAGAGGGAGGCCATTGTCATTGGGTACATGGTGGTAGGGTATAAGCTGTAGGAAAATTGGAAAGGTAATGGAAGGCCAGGTAATGAAGGGCTTTGAATGCCAAACAAGATTTTATATTTGATGTTGGAGGCAATAAAACAATCAGTGAAGTTTATTGTTGTGAGTAAGAAGGACATAGACCTACATTTTAGGAGAATCACTTTGACTGCTGAGTAGACAATGGATTAGAATGGGAAGAGACCAATCAGTGTCTATCACACTATTCCAGTCATGAGGAGAAGAGGGTCTGCCCTAGGGTGCTGCCCATGTCAGAGGAGAGAAGGGGGAGGATGCAAGAAATGAGCTGAAGGTAAAAGTGACAGACTGGAGCAATAGATTTGATATAGGAGGTGAAAGTAAGGTGGGGGGGATTTTCTTGTATAAGCATAGTTCAATAGTAGCAACAACTATTTGCTACAGCATTTTCTGGTTGTTGTATTTCTTATTATTTTGCTACATAATTTGTCATATCACGCTGGAAATCAACTGAGACCTAGCAAGAATAGACAACATTTCTTAATTCAAGCATTGTGAACGTTCATACCCCTCAATGTCTTAGTCATGTGCATCAGGAAACAATACCAGATTTCTGAAGCATGGCACTTGTTAAGGAATTTGGCAGGCCCAGTTATAAACAGGGCTTAATTCAGGCTGTAAACTCCCAGGTTAACAAAAAGAGTCATCAAGCCATTTTGACAGCTTCTCATGCTATCCTATTCTTATAAAAGCCTATCCCTCCCCCCATTTTTTAAGCCCAATCTACATTAACAAAATTAGTCTGTTTTAATAATAATAGTCTATGTTCAGTAGTATCTCTCTTGGAGAATTTTATCAACTTCATCTAATCATTAATAACTGTGTTTTGTGGGGATTAAAGATGGAATGGAGAGTAACAGAATCTTGTTTTGTGAATGTACTGGTCCCTAATTTAGATTTGTGGTTTGAGATATACATTATATTCCATTCTAGTGCTATGAACAGAGATGTCACTATAGCTCATAGAGGAACTCAAGTAAAACATTATCATGCCAGTGTTTATTTATGTTCTAAATATAAGTTAACCCATGAGAGGCAAAGTGAGATACTTGAAAATATGCTAGACTGAGTCAAAAAGCCTGGATTCTGGTTCTGACTCTCCCACTGTTTATCTCTGTGCTCTTGGACAGATCATTTAACATCTTTTCTTCATTTTTACAGTGAAAGAATTGGACTAGGTGAACAGCATGGCTGTTTTCTCCACCAGCATATAATAACTGCTTCAGAGTCTTTACAAATTGTTGTTACTAAGAAATCCATCATCTGGTAGCCATACTCGATATAATGAACATCTCTGAGTTTAGCTAAGATAATCTCTGTTGCCCTACTCTATACTTCAACAGCCAGTCTTTTTTGGTTTATTAGGAGCTACTGGAACTTGTATTTCACTGGCAGAGCCTTTGAAACTGTGAAGTCACTGCCATGATATGATGACTCATTGCAGTAGGATTTTACTGGAGGTAAAATAAATTTAATAGATAGGATTTTTAATTTAATAGGTAGGGTTTTCATAATATTTAATTGGGGGGGTGGGAATGGAACGAACATAACTTTATGTTAAGATGAGAAGCCCTATAAATGTTTGTCAGTTTTGTTTCATGTTATACACATTTTTCCAAATCAAGTGTTCCCTGCCAAGTCCTAAGTTAATAATCCCTTTCATCATTCTGCATCCTTTTTGTTATTGTTCTTCAGTTATAGGAACGTCAGAAGCAATACTCTTGCATTGTAACACCAGGTTCTGGCCAAGAATTTTGTAGGACATTGTTTCATCTAGAAATCCAAAGCTCTTTGGGTATATTGGAGGCAAAATCCAAGTGAAAATTACTCTCTACTATAAGATAAATATTAAAACTTTCAGTACTAATGACATTTTTAATAAATAGGCATTGCATGATTTGAAGAAAAGCGCATATGCAGTATTTAATCTATGTGGAAGGGACATTGTTCCACGTTCTTATCAAGAGACCGATGAGCTAATGCCCAAGAACTCGGTGGGTCTCTTTAGTTTTTCACCAAAGGTTGAATTGGTTATGGCATGTTTATTTTAGATAGGTCAGTTTATCAACTGCTAATAGATTAATGTTTCAGTGCCCAAATGGTGCCCAGAAGATCTGAAAATGGGATTTCACTTTCAAAAGATGAGTAAATTATGATCTACTCATATCTAGGGTAAGGTTTATTCATGTTCCTGTACTGTCATAAGAATAAGAGCTATGAACAACTTCAGAAAATTTTAAAAATTGGAGCAGGGAGGAATTTTTGTGCATGGAAACAGTTAATGTAAGAATTTGCAATTTTATTTAACACAATGTATCTGTAAATGTGATTTTGTTATTATGGAATTAATGCATCTTCTTGAGATGTACATTTTCATCCATCCGAAATCATTCTTCTCTTAACCAAATATGTCTGTAGGCTATGTAGCCTGTATTATAGGAATAGTAACATTTGGTATCAATATCACACATAATTTTACTGCCAATAGCAAGCCAAGAACAAACGTTGCATTGTTTAAGTGCTAGGAAATAAGTCCTAGATTTTAGAATAAGACCACTGACATAAAATTGAGGCAGAATAACAGTGGCATTCCAAATTGAGACCTAACTCAAGGAAATGAAGAAACAAAAATCAAAAGAAAATTAATATATTAAAGCATGGGGAATATTAATTTTAATATTCAACAATCTCTAAGGAGCTTAACTGAAATTGGTGCATAGAGACAGATCATAAAAGGAAAGTTGAGGCTCAGTGGTAAGTCCTTAGAAGTCTGCAAAGATAGTTTCACGAAGAATTGCAGACTCTATGACACCTGCAAAGTATACACTGCCAGCTCTGATAATTAGAGCAGAAATGTAGGCTCTTACTAAGACGATAGCACCCAAACTAAAATCTGGACACAGAAATATAGAAAAATTTATATTCCTGATCTCACATGGAGAGAGAAGTCCAAGTCAAATGACATCATGAAGGCTGAAGTAGCTACAGTGGCAGTAGGCCAGAAATATTGCTAGAAAAACAGATGGAAGATGGGACACATTTATAACCAAAAAGAGACTACTCGTAGGTAACACAGCATGTATTGCCAGAAACAAAAAGATGGTAAGATGAGCAGATAACCTTTATACGTCCTATATGGCTTTCCTATGTATGTCTCACCTAACTTCATTCATTCCTTCATTTAACATGCTTTTATTAAGAGCTTCTAGGGTACAACAAAGTCAGTTCTTTATTATTCTTCATGTATGGGAAGTCTCCCTATGTAGGTCAAAATGATCATTGAGTTCATCTAGTATTATAATTTATACATGTAAACTATTGTAACTGCTTATGCATGTGGTTACATGTGTATATTATAAGAATTTCTTGATTAGATGATTTAGAAGTCTGAATTTGCCTTTATGTGGTTCTTGGGCTATTTCATGAATGACTTGCCAACTTACCACCCAAGGGCAGAGGCTTTGTCTTCTTTTTGATACCCTCCCCCTAGTCTATGGCCATTCTTTGCACCAGAGTGACTGCTAAAGGGATGAACAAATGGAGAAGGACATGACCCAGAATTCAGGTTTATGTATTTCCTTTTAAAATACTACATCTTTCTTTACCTGACCAAACTTTCCCTAACATCGCCACTGTAACCTGGAGCCTCTCATCCTTTCCTTTAAGTTTAAAAAAAAAATTGGCTTAGTAGTAGAGGATATTGATTAATTTTAACTTCATACAAAAAAGTACCAGCCATTGCATCAACCTGAAGAAGAGATTAGAAATAATAGAGAAGTAAGTCTATGTTTGTTCCATTTTCAGATGAATTGGACTTAATAAAGAAGGGGTAAGGAATTAAGGTATATTCTCATCTTGCTTTAATTCACCTTTTTTAAAAAATTCACTTCTAAAGGAAATAATTCCAGGACCTGATTTTTTTGTTTCCAATCTATGTGTTTAAAGTCTTGGGGTTAGTATAGACCACTCAGAAAATACTATTACTCATGAAAAAGTTTAGACAACTCCCAAATTAAGTCCCCCTAAAGATATAAAGAGCTCATCATAGTTTATCTTTTACTTGTAAATAACTGTCCTGTGAGTTGGGCCCTAATTAATGTTGAATCTTTTCAAGATTCAAGTGACTAAATGTTACTGTGACATGTGCTTTAAAAAAAATGCTGTCTTCACATATAATCTGTATCAAATTGCTTATTGTTTTAGAGGGGGGTGGAGAGGGAGAAAGGGAGAGAATTTGGGACAAAATATTTATAAAAACAAAATTTAAAAATTGTTTTTACATATAATTGGGAAAAAATTATTTTAAAAAAATGCTGTCTATTTTAGGGTCCTAAATACCATTTAGCTTAATGGACTATTTCTGTTTAGCTGTTAATAGATTATGAGTATGTTTATGATTTTGTTTGGAAGTTTAATGGTTGATGCTTGCTCACTCCATTAGGAATTGAGTAGAACAAAATGGTGGTAGTTAATCTTGCTTGGTACTTTGGAAGATATGGGATCTAATCCATATGGGTATCATCTTAGTGCATACAGGTCTTAATATCTCCTGGTCTTTAAATCGGACAAAGTCAGATTTATGTTTTGTGTTTATGTTTTTCCTTATCTATTTTTGGAAGGCCTTGTTGATAGTCTCAGAGCAGCTATAGAGATTAATAGTCTCATTGTAAGGATACCCTATTAGATTAAGAGTGGTTAAGTACCTCATCATCGTTCTAGTCACTTGATAGATTAAGTAACTTTCTGACCTTCAGCAAAGTCACTTAACCTTCTTTGGGTTGGAACAAACTAGGGGGATTAGAAAGGACCATGATGGGCTTACTCTGTTCGTAACTTTGGTCTGTGATTTGAGTTTTAGGATCTTAAATGTGAAGATTCAGAATTTCAACTTAAAAGGGTGATAATACCTTCTCTACATATCTCAGAGGATCGCTGTATTTCATGATGTTAAAAGGGTTTGAAAAATTACAAATGCTATCCAAATACAGAACATTAATACCTTGTGACTTGGCATGGGGAGGATTTGACTCTGGAACAATAATTGTTGGAATTTGGGATTCAACTAAAAATAACTCAAATATATATTTGGAAGATGTTGCATTTTCCATTGAATAGCTTTTCTTTAAGGGAGAATCTCCCTTTGAGGTTGTAGTAGTAGGGATTTTGTTGTCTTGGTAGGTCCAACACCAGAGGGCAATGTAAACACATTTTAACTATTTTTCACATTTAGTTCTGGTATATATATATATACATATATATATATATATATATGCACAATCAAGCATGAAACATTGGTGACCTTTTAATTTTTCCATTTTGAATTTTGATCTAGGCTTGAAAGGCTTGGGAAATATTCCCACTTAAGATGCTATAGTACAATGGAAAGAATCCTAGGTTTATGGTCAGAGAATCTGGATTCAAATCGTGCTTCTGCTATTTACTAAGAGTGTGACCTTGATCAAATCACTTAGCTTCTCTGTCCAAATAACTTAACTTCAAATATAAAATGAAGGGGAGAGTGAGAGTTCAGGGAGAAAGATAGACTCAATGACTTATGGTCAATTCAAGCTCTATGAAACTATGGACTCCAAACAGTATTGTTTATGGAAGGTAACATTTTCTCCAGTTAGGTTTGCACATAGAAATAAGTAATTGTCTTTCTTGCTAACTGCCCTCCCAAAGCTTTCAGGACTTTAGTGATGGCACCATTATATTTCTAGTAGAGTTTACCAGTTAGTCTTTATATTTATGGGTAAAGATAAAGAGGAAGCTGGGGAAGTCACAAAGGGACATTATAAATTTGGTACTGTAGTTCAGGGATCAATTTCTCAAATGAGAAAATTAGCAGTGTTTTTGACTTCTGCCAAACGAAATGGCCATAGTAACAAGGTAGAATTACTAAAGTATATTGATTTTAAAAACAGTTCAGTAAATGGGGATTTTATCCCTTCAACCCCTCCATTACCTTACCAGAAAGCCTTACCAAAGAAAAACCCTAAGATATTCTGAAGGGGTTTGGCCATTATTAGGGGGAAGGAATAAAAGGTCAATTCCTTTGAAGTTCTGGTAAATTTTTGATGTCATTAACCTGGACCTTCAGCTACCCATATGGACAGGTGTTATCAAGTTATACATCATCCATGACGGTTTGAGGTGGGATTGCTCTACCAGGAAGCATTTTGAATGTGGAATGTTGAATGTTAAGCTTGTCACTTTGTATGGTTTAGAAATCTCTGTTGTCCAGAATTGTACAGATAAGGCAGCCCCATTTGCTTTATTGTCAGGCCTATGAAGCTGCATAGAAATGCTAATGTGACATAAGGGGCTGCGCTTGGGAAGGTCTTGATGCTTTTTTTCTCTTACTGTGCAGTGCCTTATAAGAAAATTCCTAAGGAATACAAGATTCTGTCTGTTTGTGTACAGACTTACACAAGCACACATACCTGCGTATACAAAGAAGCACTTAATTAGCTACAAGTTACAGCAAAGACTTTGCCAAGGAAAATGTATCCCTGGTGGAGGTGCCTTTATTTTCATTCAGTGACACTGCTCGGTTTTTAACTCCCTTATCAAGAGCTGCATGAACTGCCCAGACTAAATTGGGAGCATCTCCACACTGTTTGACAAATAGATTTTTTGTAAACTGATTTAGCCTTTTCATTGTTTGCATTTCATTATATAGCAGACTTCATGTCACAAAATCGGTATTCATTCAAAATAGAGAATTTAGAGATAGGAATGTAGCCAGATAAAAAATATTGCACAGGTCAGGCCTATTAACTGTAGAATAATATCAAGTCAGTGATCCAAGGGGTTGTTCTTCAGCGGGGAAGGACTAACACAACTGAGGTCAGGAATCAGACCTTAGGACTTTAGATGTGGCTGTAGCCGGATTTACAAGTAAATCTACAGGGAAAACTGGAAGAAAAAAATGAAGGAGTTGGGTAGCATATACCATGTGAAAAAGGATTCTACCCTTTTTATCCTAAACCTCATAACTAGGGGTTGAGAATGAAGGGAGAATAAACGTTTGGATCTGTTTAACTGCCTTACTCTATTTTGAAATTCTCCAGCCCAACTAGATTGAGGAGAATTAATAAGGAAGGAAGGAAGGAAGGAAGGAAGGAAGGAAGGAAGGAAGGAAGGAAGGAAGGAAGGAAGGAAGGAAGAAAGAAAGAAAGAAAGAAAGAAAGAAAGAAAGAAAGAAAGAAAGAAAGAAAGAAAGAAAGAAAGAAATTAGGAATGGAAATGGTTCTCATTTTCTGACCAAGTCCTTTATAGGACCAAGCCTATTAGCATTTTCAGAATACATCAAGCCCAACAGAAGAAAACAGCTTCATCAAAGGCTGGGAGAGGTTGTTAGTGCTTAAACCTTTACAGTGAAGTGGGGAGTAAATAAGGTCAGTAAAGAGATTTTGTGTCCCTTCATTCAACAAACATTTATTAGTCATCTGCTGTGTCTTGGGTACTATGTGGGATAAAAATTTTAAAGACACAGAATCTCCCCACAAGGAGCTTACATTTAAGGAAGGTCCGCAAATAGTCATACCTTGCTTTATTTAATTTTTAAAATAGTGTATTGCATTTTTAGCATGTATTTGTAGAATTGGAAATTTGCTCCGATAGCAGTTTAAACTCTAAAATATATGTTTGTGTGTATGATTAATGTCAAATAATAGGTTAAAAAAAGCCCAAACAATACCATGAAATGAGAATGAATTATGTTTAATTTTTTTTGGTTCGAGTTGTTTATTTGGTTCTTTGTGTAATTATACACTGATCCTATGTCTGGCATCAGTAGCAATCAAACATGGTGATAACTGTAGTTTGTAGCTTTTTTTCAATATTTTTGGAATGGTATTTCCTTATCTTCTATACTTGCTTTTTTCATGTTGTTAAGTAAGGTTTCAGTGGAATTAGTATGATTCCCATGGCCTAACATGTAAAGCATGTACATGCCTATACAGAGTTGTTTTTTTGGGTTTTTTTTCTTTTGGGGGGGGCAACCGTTATTGTTTTATTAATGAATTTTCCCAGGGTACATATGCGCTCAGTATATTAGTTATATTCGTAAGTGATGAGATTGAAAGAAAGTACAGATCTTCATTGGTAGAGCCAGTGAAGGGAGTGTGCTTATCTCTTGGGTTCCCTGTACCAATGAATCACAGATCCAACCCTAATTCCTATCTTGATTCTGTGGAATGGCTGTTTTGGTAGGTTAGCAAATAGTTATACTCTATTTGCAAAATTTATTTAATAGTAGCCTTCATCATAGTTTTAGAACTGGAAATGACCTTTGTCTCAAATTTGCTTGTTTTCTTTCTTAAGTTCAGAATAAAATAAATGAATTTTATGAATAATATAAAATTTTGCCCAAACCAGGCATTTTATAGATTAAAATACTGAAGTCCAGGAAGAGAAAGTGATTTGCCTATGGTCATCCAGTGGTATAGACAGGATGAAAACTCAGTTTTTTTGACCCCAAATTCAGTGGTCTGCTTCCTTTGGTGTTTTTGTTGTTGCTTGTTTTTATAACAAAGATTCTTTTGGGTTCATCTTCAGCAGATTGATAATAGTGCAGAAAAATACAGAATCTGAAATCACAAAAACCTAGATGCCTTTTACCACTGACTGAGCAAGTCACTTACAGTCTCTTTGTCCTCATTTCCTTTTAGGTAAATAGGGATAATGATACTCACAATTTAGCTGAAAATATAAAATGAGACCATGAATGTGAAAGTGTCTTATACCACTGAAAGGACATATAAATGTAAGCTAATATTACTAATTAATGGAAGAATTATTTACTAGATCCTGTGTCTCACTTGGGACAATTTCCAACTCAATCATCTTCAAAACAAATCCAAGAAAATAGAGTTCCCATTCTCAATATTATCTAACGTCTTTTTCCAATGATGATTCTAGAAAATCGAGGAATCTAAGCGTTTTATTTTGGTTCTAGCTCTGGCTAAAATAAGTCCTATTATACTTATTATTACTTTTTTAAAAAAGCCCCATTACAGCTTCTATCTCTAAACTTTTAGTTCTGCCTAAACACTTAGAAGGGGGACAGATGATGAGTTTAGGAGACATATACTACTATTTCCTCCCACTCCAATTTTAAAGTAAGAGATCTGAAAGGTTAGAAGAAGCTGAAGGAATCAGCAAAAGGGGAGATGTTTTAATTTGAATTATGAAGACTAGAAATATTAAATTCTGGGTCATACTCACTCCTGGGTCATTCTTTAGGTATGTATGACTGTATTTGCTTTATTCCTCCCTCTACCTCCAACCACTTCAGTCTACTATGAAATCTAAGTATCATCAAAAAGTATGCCTCATCTGTTAGGGTAGGTATGTATGTGGGGAGGGGGTGCAGAGAGAGTAATATGTTTTTCAGTGAAACTCTGGAAATGTGTCTGTGGCTCCAAGAAAGACCATGCATTGCTTTATCGAGACCAATTTGGGCCACCTCAAGATTGCTCATGTATTTCTGAGGATAATATCAATGTTTAAATACTGGTAATAGATTACTTTAGACTTTTGTAATCCAGAAAATTGAAGGAAAAATGTACACAAATCTATCTTCCAATCTTTCTTTGATGTTGTGCAGCCATTCTTTCAATATAAAGGGGGGGGAAATGGAGAGTATTCTAGAATATAGTCAATTCATATCTGCTGATTCAGCACCCCTGCAGGTGGCGGGGGGGAAGCTTGGTCTTCCTTTACTTAATCTCTGGATTCTTTCCTTTTAAATCAAAATATACTCGCATGTATATTGCGTGTTTAAGTGTGGAGGAATAATAATAATAATTATAATAAATATTTAAATTTTATAAAACACTTTTTAGTGAAAGTAGGTAATGAAAATAGTGTTATTCTCACAATAGATACTTACAAATATAAACAGAATTTTCTCAAAATCTTGGATGACAGTTAACAAAATTCTTAGTGGTGTCTTAGTAGGACAGTTCTTCACAGGATGAGTATGGTTGTGGTACAGAAGTACATTTTGGTGAAATGATCATGGAACTAAAATGTGGGAAACTCAGATTCTCATCCTGGTTCAGCTATTCGCTTGTTGTGTACCCCACGGGCAAGTTGAATATAAGTTACTGGAGAGCAGGATTTGTTCTGTGTTTATCTTTGTAGCTCCCCTGTGCCTAGTATATGGCCTATATGATCATTGAATTTAGTTAAAGTCAATTCCACTTTCTAAGCCTCAGTTTTCTTCTCTGTATTATGAGAGATTTGGTTTAAACCAAGTGGTCTCTTAAGTCCCTTCCAGCCCTAACATTCATTGAATCTGTGGTCACTTTCACTTTAATTGATTCTTTATGTGTATCTCAGTCAAGGATACTGCTAATTTACCAGTCTTTCAGATGTGTTCCAGTAGCTTGCCCAGAATGTATGAGGATGGAGGTATGGCAGAGTATAGCAGGAAAAACTAAAGACAATCGTGTTTATTTAAATAAATAGGGTAAAAGAAGAACTATCTTCTCAAATTATAAGAATATGAATCAAGTCTGATAATAATAAACCAAATATTTTTGTCTTTACATCTAAAATATTGATTACAATTGAATAATTGAATAGGACTAACTGCCTGATCAATAAGAATGAGGCTGATAGTGGAACAGGAACTCAGGCAGTAATGGAAGCCTCCAGCCACAAAAATATCACATTAGGGATAATAATGTCTCATTTAATAATCTGTTAATACAGCTGGGGGTGGGGGAGGGGAATGTGAACTTCCCTCTTCCCAGTTATCTTTGCTATGGCATATCCAAGATAAGACGTGTAGACCTGAGGGAAACAGTTCTCATACACAGCAGTTTAAAGACAGGACCAAAAAGATGAGTGGGGCAGAGTGGCAAGATTCTGCCCTAGTTCCTCACTCTGCCCTAGTCTAAGCTTCCTCAAAAGCCTGCCCGCTGGGTGTCCTCTAGGTACCCTCTTAACCTCTTAAACTCAGTGCATCCAAAATGAAATTCCTTACTTTCCTGCCCAGACTTGTTCTTCTCCCCTTCCTTGTTTCTGTTGAAGATACCACCATCTTCTCAGCCCCCTAGATGGGCGACCTAGAAACCATCCTTTATTCTTTCCTCTCCCATGCCACCCACAGTGAGTTTCTGAGTCTTGCCCATTCTGTGTCCACCATACTATTCTCCTCCATACCATTCTGTCTATGCATTGTGCTGTTTTGTCCTAGTGCATTCAGTCCCTTATTAGCAATCAGCTGGGCTATTGAGGGAGCATCCTAAATAGGTTTCTGTGCTTCCTGTTTCTCCCATCTCTGATATATTCTCTACACTGCTTGCAAAATAAGAAGCTGGTCTGACCATGTTATTCATAGCTGAATGTAAAGCAAGAACTCATCAGTCCTAAAGTTTAAAACCCTGCCCAATCTGTTACTAACTTCATCTTTCTGTGCTTACTTCATATTACACTCTCAAACGTACCCAGTATTCACACCAAGCTGGTCTACTTCCTCTTCCTGCCATTCTAGACTTCGGTCCATTTCCCATGCCTAGAATGTACTCTTATAATCCTTACCCTTCACTTTATAGGCCATCCCCATCGTGTGAGTGCTGACCATCTTCCAATTGCCTTGTTGTTACTTACAGTACCTGTATTTTGTATTCCCCAGTACAATGTAGGATCCTTGAAGACAAGGATTATTTTGTTTTTGTCATAACCTTAGTGACAAATTGTCACTTGAATACAGTAGGGGCTTAATAAATTCTTGTTGGATTACTTAATGAAAAGAAAGAAGAGAGATAAAAAGGGAGTAGATGGAAGTTACATTGCTTCAGAAAATTTCCCAAATAATTTAGTGTTGGGGATAGTTATTCTGTCTTTAGACCTTGGCAGTCATCTTCTGATTGCAGATTAAAAGGACCTGAGTAAGTAGTAACTGACATTTCTGTAGTAGGTTATTGTTGTTATTTTACCTATACCATTATATTTGAATCTCAGAATAAACTTGTGAGATAAGTAAGGTATCTACATGTTACTAATAAGGAAACTGAAATGCAGAGAGGTGACTTGCCAATGGTCACATAGCAAGTTACCAGCTAAGGTGCGATTTGAACACAGGTCCAGGACTTTATACAAAATATGCTGTATTGTCTCTTTAAAAACAGTCCTACTTAATTAAAAAGGGCATGGAAGCTTGGCATTAAAAAAAAATCCTTGTGACTTAGTAGCATGAGCTGAAGAAAACTAACAATTTCATTTTCAACAAATATGGAAGGTTAAGGATTGTGAGAGTAATTTGCAGAGGTTATATAATGTTCAGGTTTCTTAGTTAAAGAAAAGACTTCTACTGTGGCATATCAAGAATAAAATATGTGCCATGAAATAATGTGAAAAGTGCTTCAGGGGAAAAATAAAGCAGAAAAAAGAATTGAAAGGGGCGAGGGTGGTCCTAAACACTGTCAAGAGGTTAGAGGGTGAAAAAGTATGTCCTGGAGTAGAAAAACAAAAAGGATCCTTAAATCATTAGTTATTTAATAGTTTTTAGTAAATTCTTGGAGTGGGTAGGACTACATCTTCTGAAGGAAAAGTACCTGTTTGTGTTCCACAAAATGATGACTATCTGCATGTTTTGTCATGACAGTGGTCATCTAGTATTAATCAAAGGAAAAAGAGATAAATTTGGGTGTTAGCATCTCCCTGCTGAGAGATCTTGTGTAGGCCTTGTATTGACTTGATATGAGCAGGTGGTATATTTTCTTCCCAGAGCAAGTATCCAGGATATGACTTGTCATACCTAACAGTTACTGCCAAGTCTTAGTGATTCCTTTAAGGATATAGGATGCTGTCCAACGAAACTTAGAAATTATCTAAAAACTAATTAAGTCCGGCTAACTAATTGGTATCAACTGATAATCATAGCAGGAAGCATATTAGTGGGGCCCTGTGAACTATGAGCATTAGAATGGAAAACCCTCACCCTCTTAGGACTGCCTCTAAGGTATGCAGCAGCGACATTCTTGGGACCCAACTTGTCAGTGTCATTGGTGGAGTTGAGATACAATATAGAAGGAATATATACAATATATGAGAAATATATACAACATAAGGAAGCTATAAACTTGAAAGCTGAAAGATGGTACAAAGTATGTAGGTAGGAATCAAAGGAGACAGGACCAGCCACTTGGATCAAGAAGGAAATGAATAATGAGTTCTAGATGCAGATTAGCAGCTGGCATTAAGGCAGGATTTAGTAATAAAGGTAGATTTTTAGCTATCCAAATATCTCCTAGAACTTCCTTTCTGCTTTTTTTAAAGAAAAAGGAAAAAAAAATCAGTGAAGATTAAGACTGTCATGTTCCATTTAAGAATGTCAATAATGCAAATGCTCAAAAAAGAGTTGTCTTATGATAGCTATCAGGGACAACAAAAAATGGTTTTTAAAGCTATTTGGGAGGGACAAGAAAATCAATTCACAAGTACGACTGTTGTACCGGAAGCATGGGACAGTGATAGTAGATGCGTGAGTGAAGGCAGAACTACCAAACTTTTTTTTTTTTGCTACTGCTTTTTCTATAAAGGAGAATGGTACAGTGAAGCACAGAATAAAAATGATTAACGGGGGATTGACCTGCACAGAAGAAGTGAGCAAAGACTGAGAATTTACCCATGTGTCCTCAGTGAGTTAAAGTGACTAGAAAGGATGAAGCGGAACTTGGAGTTGTGCTTGAGTCATTGTTTTGGTCTTTGAAAGAAGGGTAAAATGGCAAGAAGGTAGATGATTTTGCTTCAGATGGTAGTATTTAGAGTTGTCATTTTGTAAAGCACTTAGCACAGTGCCTGGCACATAGTATGCACTTAAATGCTTCTTTCCTTCCTAATCCAAACCCTTTGTCTTATATGTGAGAAAACAGCCCTAGAGAGGGGAAGTGACTTGTCCAGTGTCATGCAGGTAATAAGAAGCAGGGGGCAGCTTTGTGTTGCAGTGGGTCTGAAGTTAGGAAGACTCATATTCCTGAGTTTAAATCCAGCCTCAGATAATTACTAGCTGCATGACCTTGAACAAGTCACTTAACCTTGTGTTTGCCTCAGTTTCCTCATCTGTAAAATGAATTGGGGAATGAAATGAAAAACCACTCCAGTATCTTTCCCAAGAAAACCCCAAATGAGGTCACAAAGAGTCAGATGTGGCTGAAACTACTGAAGAAGAACAACAAAATAAGTAAGCAGAGCTAGAATGTGCATCCTGGGAGTATAAACAGTTTAGCCATTAGATTATTGAGGGCAGGTTTAATCTAGCACTGTGCTATTTCAGATTTGATTTTAGGATGAAATGAGGCACTCTGAAATCACTGACTAGTTAACAGAAGGAGGTTTACTTTGCTCTAAAACAGTAAAGATATGCAACAAATATATGGTGAAGTTTAGCTTCTGGACTCTGCCCATTCTCCTCCACATTTGCTGCCTCTCTCCCAAACCCTCCCCCCCCCCAAGTGGTACAGGATCATTTCTTTTGATATTCCCAGGAATCATATCATTTAGATAATTCCAGGAATTAGGATGTGGCAGATCCTTTAAAAATAATGGCCATTTTGTATGGATGTGATTTGTGAATTAGGGGAAATTCTTTATTGTTTTTTTGGAACTGAAAATAAGTACTATTTTGCAAACATGAGTACTGGTGCATGTCCCTGTACCAAATATCTTTCCAAACAGCTATGTTCTTTGGCAGGCAGTCTGAAGAAATAGTTAAAGGTTAAAATAGCTTCAGCCTTTGTTAAAATTTCCTACTTTAATATTTAGGGTTCTAATTTAGTGAAGGGTGAATTAATCTGTTTCTTTTTTTCTCATCACTGATGAAAATTGTCTTTGATTTGTTTAGTTTTCTAATTCAAGTGGTAACTGAGCTCTGAAAAAAATGTAGTCTTTAATTATGTTATTTGCTTTTCTGCAACATAGAGTTTGATTGGGGGAAGCTTAACAATACAAAGTAGTTGTGCATATATTGATAAACTACAAATGGGTTAAAGATTCTAGAGAAGAGAAGGTAATAATCATGGGAAGAGGCAGATATATCTCAATTAATAACCTCAGATCTTGGTTTAAATTCATATACTTTTACTTAGTTTGGCTTCTCCTTCTTTCCTTCCAGAGATGGAAAAGAAGTGTAAAGTCTCTTCTAATTTTTAATACCTCTTGGGTTAGAAATATTTTTTTTCTATAAATGACACTGCTGTTTCCCTAGAGTTTTGAATAGGGTGTGTCTCCTAGAATGAAATTTCCCAGGAGAATATGCTAAAAGTTTAATCCTTTGCAACTGATTAACTCTCTTCTACTTTTCTCCATTTTCCCTATAAAGTGAGGAACAGCATCACATATATGAAAGAAGTCAATACTATAGTATTTGTGGTCTCTTAATAGAAATTGGTTATCAGAAGAGGATACCATATGGCAATTCCCCATGGGCTTTTGTTTTCACTGTTTAACAACGATAATACTGATGAAAAGAAACATGTCTAAAATACCTGGTTTGAGAAAGTTTTACATTGTGCTCAATAACCAGACCTACTTTTTCTCTTAGGTCAGATGAGCACATTCGTATGTAATTGTTTCAGGTAATAGTCTTAGGCATTGAGGATGTATGAAGAAGATTCCAAGACAATGTTACCTGCTAGTTGAACATGATGCAGCTGCTTGTTAATCTGTGAATATGAGAACAAAGAAAAAAGGGAAAGATATCTTAGAAGTGAAGCCTAGGTATAATTAGTATTAGCCATTACTGATCCAGTAATGTTTTTATTGTTTGTTGTCTTTCACCATCCCCCTGCCTTTCTCTACTTTGAAAATATGTCTAACCCGATCTTTGTTTAGTATTGAACAGAAGTATGTATTTCAATTGATTGAGTTCAGTAATCTGTTAAATTTGGAGATCTTGCTTAAAGATGGGAGAAGGAGCTTGGGCAGGTCCTGGGAGGTTCTTTAATCAACAGGAATTGTGTCATTAAAATCAAAGGTAGTCCATAAACTAAAAAAGACAACCAATAAGGGGAAGAGAAAGTCAGAAGGTAATGGATAGAAATATATAAGAAAACTGCTATAATTTCTCTATTCCCATTTATACTCATCTGTCTTTCATTTATGATGTGAAAAATTCATAATATTCATGCTTCATTTTATTCTAGTTGGTATTATAGGGAAAGTTGCATAAAGGTTTCATATGCAGTTAGGAAGTATCCTGTGTAAATTTCCACTGTTTCCCATTCCACTGGTATTATAGCAGATTGTGGTGTTGTGTGATGTGCTATTAGCAAATGTGACAGCAAACTCATGTCTTTGGCAGTGTGTGAACAAATTTAGTCATTAAATGTTAAATCATTCCCTTTTGGATCAACTTATGCTGGAAACAGTAATAAGAACAGTAGCATTAATGATCAAAATCCAGAGGCAAAGAAAAGTTGAAAGGAGATGTTTTAAGAGTGATGGAAGATAGACTTCTGTGTTGGAAATCCTATCCATTCTCACTTTCTTCCCTTCCCCTCTCTTTTAAAACACACACACACACACACACACACACACACACACGCACACACGTTTGGGTTTTCTTGGGCGGTCAGTCAGCTGTAGGTAAAGTAATTTCATAGCGTTTTCCTCAGCAGGCAAATTTACTTAAACGTGATGTACCTTCTTTCACTTCCACTCTACCCCACCTTGTTTTTAGTCATTATATCACGTCAGTAAAGATTATTGGTATTTTCACTGGGGGAATGTTTGTACTTCATCTTTTTCACGTGGTCAGATACCAAAGCAGAGAGGAAACAAACAAACAAACCACCTTTCATCTCTTTCTTCATTTAGTAAGATATAAAACTTTAATACTGATAAGGGATAATTAATGAAGAACTTTTAAAAAGTATTTTAGGAGAAATAAACCTACCAGATGAAGAATTTAGCATATTTGGAATCTGAATATTAAATATGTCCCACAAAAACTAGTTTATTTGATTTTTCTGTTCAAAACATTGTTTGAGAAAAGGAGGAGAAAAAGAAAGAGGAAAATAGCAAAAGAGCACTGGACTTTTCCTAATTTTGGACAATAATAACATAATTGTGATAGAGTCAACAATTTATTGCTTTGAAAAGAAGTAGAGATTTGATCTCCTTAGGTTTGTTGTTTATCATAATCATCTTTCAAGTGAAAAGCCTAATTTACTCTTTCTATAGGAATATTTTAAGCATGATTATCATAATATCACAGCTGCCTGAAAAGGTCTGAAATGGGACCTTGACCTTGAATGTTTTCTGCATTTAGCTTGTAGTGCTTAACATTCAAGAAACAATATAACCAACTCATTTATTAATCTGTAATTTCAAAATGTTAACTCTTACTCTCTAAATACAACCCATAGTAATTCTTGAAATCTTGTAGCAACCAAAAAAAAGTGCATTTGCTGTTTTAATAGAGTAAATGTCTGAGATTTTCAAGATTTCTATTGGGAATACACTAGAACTAAAGTAAGTTTTCCCTTTGGTATCACACTAGCTTATGATTTAATTTTTACTGACATTCCAGCAGTCATATTATTAGCTTCACAAAATGAAAGTGAAAATAATCCTGTATTAATTAAACAGAGTAATGGAATTCTTTCCTTTAGTTTATCTGAGCTATCTTAGACAGTAACGGATTTTTTCTTACCCCCTTTCCCCCTTTGAACAAGCTTACATAGGAAAAAGGATTTGATGGGTTATAATGGAAGTGTGGCAGCTAGATGTGGTGATTTGTTTTGCAGCTAGCAATTTAATACACCCCAGCTAATTGTATTCTCCAATTTGGGTCTAGGATGTAGGGATAGGATGACTTTTGAATATGTTTGTACACTTTGAGGAATTTTAAAAAAACCTATTGATTCTTATCAATTTAGCCAGTCCTTTGAATACCAATTTTGTGCCTTACAAATGAAAGACATGTTTCAAGGAGTTGATGAATTGTTGAGGTTTTGGTAGTAAATGCGTGTACTGCCATCATTCTGACTTCTGAAGGAAAGCATTCTGCACTGTAATCAGGAGGCAAATTTATGTTCTACAAAAGGTTAAAAGTATGTATATTTTGGAGTTTGGGTTTGAGAAGAAAAAATAGCTAATGCTCATCTTAATTCATTTTATAATAAACATTAGCTCTGAGCAATGATAGATAAAAGATAATATAGTCATACAAATGCATTGTGTACTTTTCTAAGCATTACAGAATTGGGGGAACATCTGCCCAGCTAGTTTAAGCAGCATTCTCAAAATCAACAGTTATTCCACCTTTTATAATTTTAAAGGTGCGTTTAGCTTTTCATGAAAAAAAAAACCAAAAATGAAAAAATATGAAATAAAAACTCAAATGTGACTCAAAAGTAGTGTAAGTGTCATGGAGATTTTAGTACTAATCACTCAGTTGTAAAACATGTATTTGAATTGTGTGCTCATTTTTATGATTTCTCCCAGTTACCTTTTTAGAGTATTGAGAAGGTAACTAATTGCAAACAGTAATTTATTTGATTTTTTTTTTCATAGTGCATCTCAAAATGCAAGAAGAGTAAGCATTTTTTGGCCAACCTTAATGAAAACACAAGAAATCATTGCTAAAACTGGCCAGGTTGTAGGAATTAGTATATGATCCTGACTCTAGAGCCCAAAGACTCAAAAATACAATTTTAACGTGTAAATAAAGAAAACTTCTGGTTTGTATTTATGTGGAAAGAAACTTACTTTTTTACTTTCCAGGGCTGGGGTAGGTGGGGCAGTGTACTAGTTCTTTAAAATGTTAAAAGTGAAGGAAGCATCTTTACCTTGTGGCCTGTGGGTTAGCTGTGGTTTAAGGATAAGGTTGTTTGGAAATTCCGGAGTTACTGGGTTGTTTAAAGATGAAGAAGTTGAAAGATTTCCATAGGGATAATTTTATGCACAGTCTGATGGTCTGATATAGACTTAGCTCATTAATGTTCTTTGGGAGACAGTCAAGAAAGCTTCTTTTATTTGACTCTATTATTCCTGCTTTGGTAGTTTTTATAATGTGTAGATTTGATTGCCTGAATGTTGATATGTCTATCATGGTTTTTTTTGCTAGATTAATTAAAATAGAAATCTATTGTTCCCTATACAATCACCCAATCTTTGAACAGACCCATTTCTTCACCTTCTCCACCTCTCCACCCTCCCTCCCCTTTCCACCATGGGGAAGTCTCTATGAATAGGAAAGGTTCTTGGGATGACTTAACTGTGTTTCTTTATAAAATGTCCTGGAACCTGTCCCAGAAGTTTAGTGCAATAGATTTTATTTTAAAATTTAAATTGCTTAAACTGAATTCAAGACAGTAGGAGTAATCTTAGGTCTTTGACTGGTAGAGGTGACACTGGCCCCAGGGGAGGAAAACACACTACTGTATGAAGTCCAATACAATACTTCTGGTCATTCAAGGAACAGGGATTGCAGTGAAGGGAGCTCCTTGCCTGGATCAAAGATGGTTGGTGGAAAAGTCGTGATGGCATAATAGGGTAAAAATGTGTGTTCCGAATGTGTTTGTGTATGTGTGCATGTAACATGGATGAATTCATACCTGAATATGAAAAGTGTGCTTAAGGAAATATACCACATAAAAATCCAAATGAGCAGTTCTGCAGATAAGTAAGTATACAGAGTATAAAGATAAATTTTAAAATACTGAAAACATGAGACAACTTAGGTTTCTTCAGGCAATAATAATAAATTTGGCTAGAGATTCTTTTCTTTAGAATAGCTCTTTCAAAGGAGTAATAAACGCCAAACTGTCAGCATGATAATGCAAAGGAATATGAATACAGCAAAGAGACAGACATATAGATAGATGCCTTTAAACATAGTACTTGAGACTACTTGAGATCATGGCTTTTTATGAGAAGGATTCATGAACATTGAAATTTTTTGTTTGCATGCTGAGAAAATATTTGCAATTAAATCAGTAAATGGTAATTTAGCTTATTCAGGGATCAAAATTTGTGTGATATACTATGTATTTGTGTTTCTAACGCTAAAGTTCTTGTGTTTTTAGGAATTTTTTTTATCAAAATGCCTTTGAAAGGATTTTTACTTTTGAAACTGTAAAAATGATTCAGTAGCTTGATTTAGATTTGATAAAGGCAATTCTTTTTTTGTCTTTCTGGTGTCTGCAGAGTGCTTGGATTTTCTTCTACATCTCAGAGCTCTTTTAATTCACTGCTCACAACCAAATTTACATCTTAATTGCAGAGTTCACATTTAACAATATAGACAGCATAATGCTACTGGTAATTAAGCTTTTACTACCTGCTTTTATACAGTAGTCACAGACATAGTTTTGCTGTGTTAGTTCAGATATAGTAACTTGCATGCATTTAGACCCCAAATATAAGTAACCAGGCCTGCACTTTAAGTCTGGTTAAATACATGGCAAAAGGAAATTGCCTTCCCCTTTGGAAGGACAAAAAACATGTCTGTCACTTTTTCTATTCTGGACTTTGACTTGGCCGTTCTATTTTAATATAGAAAAACCAGGGGATTTTATGAGAGGGTGCTTTGAGTTCTGATTTAGTGTTATTAACACATTCTGTGTATGTGTACTGATTGGTTTTGATATCAAAGATTGTTATTTTCATCATGTAGGGCTCCAGGCTCAAGAGATTTTGTGAGCATCACATATGAATTACAACATTGTGTTACATTCTCAGTGAGGTTGCACTTTTCTTTTTGCCCTATAAATATCTGAAATCTATTCCAGTGTACATTTGGCTCATTAAAATAAAAAAAAATTACGTAGCTTACCAGAAAAATAAATATTATTACCTCATCCTAGTGTTACATTTTTTAAAAGTAGCTTAAAAAAACTCATAATTATTCATTCTTCTTCTAGTTTTCTTAATCTACTTTTATGATCTTATATTTCAAACTGCTTCATTCATTAACTTGTCTTAATGAGAAACCAGGTGTCTGAGTCGAAAAAGATGATATTTTTCCCAGTCTAGATTCCTACTTAATTTTGAAATGTGCCATGTATGCAAATATATATGCACATGCACATGACATGAAATATGCACTGGTGTCAAAATAATATCTGTACTTCTGTTTCCCACTCAGGTGGGAAGCGTTTGTTTTAGGGGAAGCAAAAGTATAAAATTAAGAACATTTATATTTCCAATTTTTTACAATGTTAACTTTCCACAATGCAGCCCTCATTTAGTTAAATTTATTTAGATTTAATGTACTATAATCACTTCTCCCTGCTCTACTTTCAGCAAGTGGAAAAATGATTGATTCCATAGTTGCTTATTTTCATTTTGTGAAAGTGTGCAGTGAACATATTTAGAAAGAGAAGAGGAAATGATAGGTATATAAATTATATGCATATAAAATTTAGTAATGAATTCTTTTGTTTTAGTTGTGTAGACTACCATATTTATACAATCATTGCTACCTAAAAATAAACAATTATAGTGAAAAAAGTAATTAAGCATCCTAGAATAATATTGAATTTTAAATGTCCATTCCAAATTAAAATATAAATATATATATATATATATATATATATATATATATATATATATATATATATATATATATAAAGAGCTATAAGAAGTGAATGAGAAAGTAGACTGAATAATGAAGCAAAAATGTAATGGAACATAGACAATGGCATCATAAACTTATTTCTCTACCTTATGTAGAATTCTTCCCCAAATTAACTGTGAGTCTGGCATGTTCTCTTCTTTTCAAGGTAACAGGCAAAATGTACTTTAGGTTTTTAAAAAAAAAAACCTTCCAGTACCTAAAGAGTTAAGTTAATTATGTTCCTTTGTAGCCTCTCAGAAAATATTTGTAGCATTTAAATCTCTCTTCCCTCCACCCCTCCCTTATCTGCCCACTGTTTTCAGTCCCCTTTCTCTATCTCCACCCTCTCTACCTGCCTGGCTCTCCTCAATCTGTGCTGCCTGGGTTCTCCTCTCCTCTGATTGGCGGAAGCTCTTCCAATCTAGAGCTCGCCTGGGCCAGTGGGACTGCATATGTAAAGCCCTACTTCATATTAATAAGCTCCAATCGGGGCTTTAAGTCCTTGATTAGGAGAGTGTGAGAGCTTTTGGTCCCAACTGGCTGTGCCTATAGGCTTGTCACCAGGAGAACATTTGTGTTAATTGCACGGGGCTCTGTCAAGGAAACTTTGATTTATAGCTGGGGTGCACAAATAATGGTTGCCGGTCGCACATGGATTCGGTAGAACTTTGCATTCCTGAATCTTTTTCCCTGCACTACGAAGAAGAGTAGGTACCCTTTTTTTTTCTTTTTAAATTGAAAAGATACAAATATATATATTCGCACCCTGATTCAGGTAACGATCTGTGTATTTTGTGTGCATGAGTGGCTGTTTGTGTCTGTGTTGTGCCTTTTGTGCTGAGGGTGATCTCCTAATTCAGTAAGTCGAGAATTGTTCTCTGACTACAATGTTACCTTTGAGGCGAGGCTCGGTAACTGTCAGTAAAACAGCTGTGTGACAGTCACTTCTTATTCAGGTGCTAAGAATAGGCACTTGGCACCAATGCTTACTGAACTGTTAAAATGCATCTTTTACTAGGACCCATTTTCCCAAGGAAAAAAAATGTTTTAAAATACAATATTCAAAAATGATTTATACTATTGAGTGCCTCTTATGTATTTGCAGTTTGACAGATATTTCCATCTCCCTGTCATTTCTTACCTCACAGAGTTAGGGGGGAAATTGCACATTTGCTAATTCTCCTTCAGAGAACAATTTTAAAACTAGCCTCCTGCAATTCAGGTCGGGAATAATGTTATTTGCATGGTTAGCGTTAAGTCAGCACTTAGCTGACAAATCAATCCATTAACTAACTGGGGATTTTCACACATTCTGAATATTAACAACACAACCACCACAAAAAAAAAAACTAAAGACAGACAGTCTGACTTTTAATATTTTACACTCAAATGGGTTATACAGAGAGAGTAGAGTTATTTCACTTATTATCTCCACAAGATACAGCAAAGTACTTTGGCTCTTACACTCAGTTTAATTTGTATTTATGCATATCTTTGTGTACAAGCCAATTCATGTTGAGATTACCAAAGGGGGAGAGTAAATGGGGAGGGGGGGTTGAATGAGGAAGTAAATTAGGTATTCTGGTGTAGATGAGCAGATCATAAACTTAATTTCATCCTACAGCCAGGATAAAATATTAGTATATCGCAGGAGCTGTCACTGATTCATCTTTCTGTTGAGTCAGTTATATTGCTTTCCTTTCACATTACAATAATACAGAATGTTGTAATTTTGAAAAGGGTGCACTTAGCAAACAGTGTCTGTGGCTTGTGGGGGGAAATATAAGGCTATGTTGAAGAGACAGTGTATTATAGGTAGATGTCCACTAGCTGTCCTTAGTGACTGCATATTGCATTGCTCTTTGTAATTAAGCCAGAGATGAAAAGTGACTTGCCGTTGCAATCCTGTATATTGGTGATTTTAAACATAAGAGTGTGTGTGTGTGTGTGTGTGTGTGTGTGTGCATGCACATGTACACATGAACATGTGTATGGGTGCATGCATGTGCATGGTGTGTACACCCTGGAAAATACCCTGGGAGAGTTGGGCTTAATCAGTGACAGAAATTATGGAGAGAGGGCAAGTTGTTCAGTTTGAAAAATCAAATAAGAAGACAGTCTTAAAATAGTAGGGGTTCAAAAATCACAAAATAAACAAAGGTAGAATGGACAGTAAAATGTGGTTTGAGCTTAGTACACTTGGAGTGGCTGAATAAGAGAGCATAAAATGTCTTCATGTTGGCCAAAAAGGGGGAAAAAAGAGATTACTAAAGAAAGCTCACTCAGATTCTGAACTTTCTTTCAAAAATAAATAAGCAAAGGAAAAGAAACTTTAATAGGGCCTTAAAAGGGAGTCTTTTTACCTAGTTTTCTTGAATTTATCTTCTTAAAGCTAATTTGAATAATTAGTTTAGATAAGCCTCTTAAAGTAGATGCAGTTAAATGAAATCAGGGCACATGTCCTTTTGGCTGTGGTGCAAGATTCAAAGTAGCTCTTGCTTTGTTTTTGGCTCAATTAAAAGTTATCTTAAAAAAATTCAGATTTATTATCTGGATGCAGTTCTGATGGTTATGTGGTTCACTGGACAGACAGAAAGATCTAATGCTAAGCAACACATCTGCCTCTCTGTCTCAATTAATAAACCACAGAATTTATACATGCTATTAATATTCATAGTAATTGTACTTGGGCTGTACCTCCATCACGTGTATATACATAGAAATCAAGCCAGAGTCGTGCAGTTCCAATGAAAATACTGGAAAATTTCAGCATTGGGTTTTGTAAAAAAAAAAAAAGAGAGAGATTTAATACTTAAAATCTGACTAGATTAAGGGAACCTGAAATATTAACCTTTTATTAGGTTTCTTTGATTTCTGGGAAGGGCATGTGAAAGAATACATTGCTTTGAACCATGTTTCGCATTTATGTTTTTAGTAGTAATAATAGTTAATACTGTAATGTGGAAAAATAATGTATCTACTCATTTTGACATGTGTCAGTCTAATCATTCTAAATGAGTGTGTTCATCACATGAAATCCCTTTCAACCTCTGATTAAAATGTAACATTGACTACAGGATTACAAAGCGGACTTAATTTTACTGACTGTTTTAACAGCTGTCCCAGCTGTTGGAAGAGGCAATGAAATATGGCCGTGAGATACTGTAAAACAGGCGAAGGATGAGATTGTTTTGTAAATTTAAACATGAGAGCTGAATTAAAGACCTAGAAAATCGAACATACTTGTTTATTTGAATTAACTGCTCTGTGCCACACAAGTTTAGTCACGTTTACTCTGTTTTCATTCACTTTTCTTTTCTATCAGCCGATGTCTCTGTCATCCTAGCCTATTTGCTAGCCTTTCTTTCCCAAATCAGATTATATAAAAATTCAGATGCCCCCAAGTATTTCAAGAATTTTTTTTAAACTGGAAGGGAGGGAAAATACACAAATGAAAAAGAAATAAAGCTTGAATCAGAGTAGGTGCACTTAGATAAAGAAGACAGATAAGGACTTGGCTTAAGTCACTTAGATAGTACTTGATATGAGAACTATGCGCAGACTTGGTCACATTATTTTTCTAATTATAATCATTTCTAACTCCGGACTGCGACGTTATGTTAGTTTAATGTCAAAGTTTCATGGAACTAACTTGTCATTTTCAAAAATTCAAAATACCTCCAAACTCAAAGTGGTGATATTTTGGAATTTAGGTAGAAGTGGTCAAATTTTTCTTGGGGGGAGGGTGCAGCCAGTGGTGTGGAGGAGAGGTTGTTAGGTTCTAAATTAGTGGACGTGACAACAGATTTCATTGGAGTTTGTTTCAGGTTCAAAGTCTTGTAGCATCGCACATCACAAGTATCATAGGTATAAAAAAGATCAGTCCTATTGAAAAAAAAATTAAACAGCCAGTGTTCAAGTCCCATAACTCTATATAGCCTAGGTAGCCATACCAAGTATATTACATAATATCAAATTTCCCCTTGCAAATTAAGTCACATAGTGTCCTCGAGTCAATGAAATGAATTTTGTGTTCTCCTTGGAAGGTAAATAAGATACATGTGTTTCATCATCTGTGTGTGTGTGTGTGTGTGTGTGTGTGTGTGTGTGTGTGTGTGTGTTTTGCATTCCTGGGCACTTTTGGTTCAAAGTTTTTAAAATCCTGCTTCTGCAGACATGGCAGATTTTCATTTATTAAGGGTGGAGGTGGGTGAGGATTGGGGGAAGAAGGGTTTTGGCCAGCCCCTTTTATAGTGATGGTTTCTCATTTTAATGTGTTTATGGAGCTTCTCTTTTATTTACTGAGTGAGCCTAGTGTGTTTCAGCAGTAATTAACCTATGTTATTAGCAAAACCCTTGTGAATATCCATTAATTATTTTGAAGGCATTATTTTTTTTCAATTTTTTATAAAGTAACATTATGTTCTTTTTAAAAAATCCCAATTTGGAGACATTTGATGTGTTTATTTGTAATCTTTCTTGTAATATGCACATCTTCAACCAGTTTTATAATTGTTACTTCATCTGTTTATAATACTAATAGGTATGGAAGAAGAAGATATTTTCCCCCTTTAAAAAAAAAGAACAGTGGTTAAAATAAGTTAATCAGAAATTAGGATTTTAACCTTCAGTTTTTCAGTGCTTAGAAATTTCAGGCAGCTTATCTGTTGCTTTTGAGTGCTTTAATCAGGTTTTAAGTTAGTTAATAGTACTTTGGGAATTTTTAAAAAATATCGAGCCAGCAGAAAAATACTTGTGCTTCCAGTGTTGAGAAAAGATAAGGACCTTCTCATTAGCCAGGCCCTATTTTTGCAATTAATTTCAGATCCTTGGTGCTATTCATCAAACAGAGCAGGTAACTTCTCTGATTCTATTTAACAATACTTTCGCCATACCTCATTCCAACAAGCACCAGAAACAAAGAGCAGACTATTGTTTTTGAAGGTAGATAGCATTCAAACCCTATCACTTAGGAAAATTCCCTGAACAGTTTTCTATCATGGTGACTAAATAAGATAATAATAAACCTGAAGGATTCTTTGTTGATGCTAAAGGACAGCAACCTTTGACATTTAGGATTTTGCTTATATTTCATCATACAGTAAGTAAAATTTAATATTTCAAACAAATGGACTTTAGAAGTAGTAATTTTTATGAATGTAATTAATATTATTGCCCTTTCTAGTTTCAGCTGTTAAGATCATTATCAGATACTAGAAATAAGAGAAGAGCTTTCAATTATCATTTCAGCTGAAGTTTTGTATCAGATCAGTTCTAATTTGTTTCTCAGAAAATTTATTTAAGAGAGAAACAATAAAATGTTGATCTGTTATAAGTATCTATGAGCTGCAGTTCTATCCAGCTCTCTGGAGAAATTCTGTGATTACACAGGGCCAGTTTGTTCAGTTTTTATCTCTTTTACATCCACTGGCCTTGTATAAAATTGTCATTGTCCTAAAGCACATGAGATAGAAATTAATTGCAGTTTTCGACAAGCTCTGACAGTGAAATATTCAGCCCCTCTGTCTCCAATCATACTTATGTGTATGTTTGATAGTGCTGGGATGACATCAACAATTTCTGCAGTTTAACGATGTCCTTATGAAATGTTCTTTTGTATTTTGTGCATCTTTTAGAGTTAATTATTGTTTTTCTGTACTCACGTATATAAGCATGTATGTATATTTACTACAATAAATTTGTAATACGCACATTTTAGATCACAAACCAAACAAGTTAATACTACATATGTGTACACATACCTGTATATGCAGTGTGTATGTTTCTAATCATACAAATGAAGCATTTCTAAATCATATACACAAAGAGAAAAGAAAATTTAGGCTTTTAAGAAACTTATGCATATGTGTATTTTTGTATCTACTTTTAAATATGTGTGTATATATATTTCTATGTATTCAAAATTGGATCTCAAGTTTTCGCTATATTTGCCAGGCAGGACATGCATCTTAATCAAATGGTTTAACCACTGCAAAACAGACAGGTAACTTCTTAATTAAATCCTGAACTGATTTTATTTTATATTAATCACTTACGATATTTGTTGTGTTTTCATTCATGTATTAACCAATAATGTGCACATGTGTGAAATTATAATTACATTGAGATATTAAGTTCATAATTTTATGATTTGGGTCCTGTATATCAGAAACATCTTTTTTAACCAGCTTTCTCTTTATTCTTTTAAGATATACTTAATATAAAACATGATAGGCTTCAAATAAATAAAACTATTAATTTCATTTTTCTTTCTTATATAAACACCTTCCTTAATTTTGTATAAAAAGGAGGTATGCAAGACTATTTCTCTCTCCCTCCTACCCCAAAAAGTGAATTGCTGGCTTCAGAATTGTCAATTTTATTCTGAAAGGGTAACTGTTGTGATTTAATTCAGTCAAATATAAAGAGATGTAACTGAAAAGCAGCAGTTCAGGTGCTCTGTTTTGTGTAATGTGATTGAAATTTTTGGTTGCATTCCTAAAAATAATTTTGGAGCCTAATTAAATGTGCATATTTTCAGCTGCATACTCATTTTGTCAATTTTTTTTGCAGTCTATATAGTAGGTAAAATCTTTTATTTAACATCTTCAGTAATCTTTTACTGTTATCTGAAAAATATCCTCACATTATATTCTTGACTCAAACTCATTTTTAGTTTTTACATTTCAGATGTTTCAAAATTCATTTAAAGAAAGTAATGATCATTTCTAGGAAATTCTTAATTTTAAGAATATTTTAACCATATCATCATTTTTAATTGGTAACAGATATTTCTTGCTGTATGACCACATTGTATTTGCCAGTATTTTGCAAATGTAGTTTACAAAACTGAAGTAAAGCCTAATTTAAAAAAATTTTTAAACTGTAGTTTGCATGCGGATATATGTGTGCACATTATTTCATGTTTGGGACATACTTGTATTTTTTAAAAAAAATTTTTAATGTAAATTGTAATTTTTGGTATTAGACATGATCCTGTGTGCTTGGAGAGAGATTAAGTAGTATATTGAAGGGAGATAGGTGTGTACTTTAACCAAATTATTTTAACTTCCAATCAGTTATATTCTTTTAATATCCTTATATAATTCGAGTAGGTATGTGCATACATCCTTATGCCTAAAAACCATGTAAGACGTGCACTTCCAAAAAGGGAAACCTGAACATATTGAATTATTTCAAAATAATGCATATTTAATTCATGACATCCACTTTTTTAGGAATTTAAATATGTTTGTGAATAGCAGAGATATGATACACTAAAAGATCCTAAACTAAGGAAAGACTTACATCCTGAGAGAAAACTTAAAAGCAAATGTATGTTCTGTCTTTGATTAAGACTATAAAAGTCAACTCTTGTCATACATATTCCTCTATCCTTTTCCATGTTGCTTTGAATGAAATGAAATTTCACAAATCAAAATGGAACTACATACCATGTGTAAGATGTTTTGGCAGCATTTACCTAGCCAACAACAAAAAATTTAATGTTAGCCATGCTGAGAAACATCAGAAGTATCACAGTTGCATTGATTTAGCACATACTATCATCTTCTTCTCCATTATACACTCTTCTTTCAAGTAATTGGCCAGTCCTGTGCTAGAAACATTGGAAGTTACTAAAAAATTATCATAATGCAATCAGGTAGATGGCTTAATAAATAAGTATAATGTAACTAACTAGGGGATACCTGTTTGCTTGATGACTACTATTTAAAACAGTAACTCCAGGAATCTAGATGTGGCAGTAGATGAGAATGGGTAGACAAAAGACTGATTAGAATTCTCTGAAATCTTTATTCCATATTAAAAATGAAATTTGGAAAAAAATCAGTTTGAAATAATGACATTAACTTGCCCTTGTATATTTAGTAATTTTTTTTTCAACAAGTCAGGAAAATCAATTCATCCTTACCCTAAAAATATATTTGATTTTGGGTGAAGGAAGATTTTTTTGTTGCAGCTTTTCTATTTTTAGGGGAAAACAAACTTATTTTTCTCCTTTTCTCCTTCAGATAAAAACTTTGAAAGATTATGTAAAATGGGAAAAAATGTAATTTAAAACAATAGCCAGATAACATAATAGCATTGTTCTCTGAAATATTTTTTCTTGTTAAGGGTACAAACTAATACCTTCATTTCTGCTGGAGGGCTTATTTTCTGTTATTTTTAGATCAGAAACAAAACTTGTTACCTTCACCTTCCTTTTAAATATCCATTGTGTAAGTCAAAATAAGTTTCAAAAGTTAGATATTTGTAAATAATGTGCTAGTTCTTGGCAATAGGAGAATTTTGCTTGGAGGAGAAGAGGGAAAATGTTTCATTACATCTCTAAGAAAAAAATAGGAATTCAGAACTAGTAGTCATCTGAAAATGTAAAACTGGGAATTGAGATGAAAGACTTTCGGTTTCTAGAAAATGATTTGAAGTGTGAAAATCAAATACAAATATGCCCAACTATTTGATATTGCTCCCCAAATGACTATTGTGCTTTAACCTGTGTAGGATATGATAGTGATGGCCTTCCCCACCCCACCCCCCATTCAGTGAGAGAAATCTCTAGTAAAATTCTGGTAGTTATATTGGCCATAGTCAGATGTCTATGCTATAAAATAATGCATTTAACTAATTGTTTCCAGGAGTGACAAAGAAGTGAAGTTAGCATTTTTGATAACTGGAATAAAGGGATTATGGAAACCACATCATTTTCCTATTAGGAAATAAGTGTATACATTCTGTGCTAGATCATATTAAATTGGTTGAACAACACTGTCAGTGATTTACATGAACATGAATGACACCTGTCCCATCAATCATGAGACCAAGGTGTCACAGATGGACAAGCACCAATCACCAGAATTGCAGGGCATTGCACACTTGGCTTTAAGCTCGTTTCATTGTTCCTCAAATCTAGGGGGTGGTTCATTCTGTTCTTGGAGTCTAGACGTGAGCATGATATGGGCGCAGGTGGTGCCATGTGGTTGGCCTTTTCTGTTCCATCAGAGGTATTCAGGGTGGTGGTGGGAGGAAGGAATGAAGAGTTTATGCACAAAATCTTAAGTAGTTGGAAGTTCAAACTTCCCAGTTTTTTCCTCTTAACTGCACCCACTAAAGCTAACCAATAAATGTATACTTTATTTATAGTTCTTTATTGTGGATCAAATTTAAGTAATGAAGTAAAAGGAGCTTGAATTAAATTAGACTGGGGTATTTTGCTTGTTTTGCTTTCTCTTTGATATGACAGGTTGAGTAGTCAAACAAATGAGAAAAAAATTAAGTCTTCACTGAGCAGGTCATAGGAACATAGATGTAAAGCTGAAAGGGACCTCAGGTAAAAATTCACACTTTATGATTGCAGATACTAATTTTAATGCATAGTGCATTTTGCTCATTCTTAATAATTTCAAAAACTACATTAAGTATTTGTGTATGACAACAGCTTTGCTTTTTATTATTATTTTTTGGGGGTAAATTCAATACATTGTCCACCATATATTTCTGCTTGCCATGGACTTATCATCCCTCTACTGAAATCACCTGAAATATGGAAAAGCTTATTCAAGTATAGGAAGTAAATGAAAGCCTTTTCTTCCTTACTAAGATACTGTGATGTCTTGCTTTTCCAAAGCTAAGCACATGATAAACTTTGTATATATTGTGCTTGTGCATGTATACGATATGAATTATACCCGCTTATAATAAGCATATCTTTGGGATTTATGGAAAAAGGAAATTCTGGATTCGGTAGTGATTACTGTCAATATCTTTTTTTTCCTTTTGTTTCTGTTTGAGTACTTTAGTTGAGAGCTTTCATAGTGTGTGTGTGTGTGTGTGTGTGTGTGTGAGAGAGAGAGAGAGAGAGAGAGAGAGAGAGAGAGAGAGAGAGAGAGAGAGAGAGAGAGAGAGAGAGAGAGAGAGAGATTGTTGTCAGGTTGGGATACTGCTGACATTTTTGTTAAGTTAATGTCAAGCTGGAAAACCTGTGGCAAACTGGTATAGGTCTATACTGCATGTAAGATACCGCTTATGTTTGATTGTGTGTAAATACAGTTAGTTAGTTGGGGGTTTATCTGATAGCTTGGCAGAAAGAGAGAGGAGCTGTACAAACTGTTTTCAGTAACTGTGCTGTTCATACACCTGATAAGATTAAGAGAGCTTTCCAAATGCTGATATGCTTTGAATAAGAAAAGAATAATCAGTTCCACTGGCACCAGCTTATCGGGAATGAAGTAAAATGCCTACACTTTTACATTAGCAAAAGCAAATGTTTTAGGCACATTGTGCCTTTTTTCCCCCAGGTTAAAGAATAGTAAGCCTTTTTTTTTTCTCGAGTGTACCAATGAATAAAAAGGATTCATTACGTTTACCAAATCAGAGGTGAATATGTTGATAAAGGAACCCCAGGGACAATAGTAACAATCCTGTTGATAAAAGAGTGCTTCCATTTGTTGTCCTCCTAAGTAATTCAGCACATTTCCCTCTAATGTTTCATGAACTCTCATTTGTAGTGTTAGAAAATGCACTTATTCCTAACTTAGTTTCCTTGCTCTTTTTTCTACTGAACAGGTGACAGGCAATTGATATTCAACTCATCAGTCCTCATCTCCTATGTGTTGGAACCTTTGTGTTGGAACCTAGTTAAGCCATTAGTCAGATCACGTCATATATGAATCTATACAACATTCCTTAAAAGAATTATTAATTTTTTTAAAGTGAGTAAGTCATGATAAATTTTGGAGAATTGTATGAATCTAATTAATTTTTCTAAGTTGTTAAACCTTTTGAAGTTCTTCCCTTTTTAAAATGGCATTGGTATTGCTCTTTGTAAGCAATTAACTTTTCCCCTATCTTACCATTTTCCTTTGTTTGTAATTTGATTCAGGCAAATAATTTGGTGTATTCTGATTTGATAAATGATAGTGCAAGCGTAGATTGATTGATTTTGGATTACTATTGATTACTCTCAATGAAATCACTGTGACACACTCAAATCAATAGTATTCGATTAACTAAGGCACCACTGTTCTATACATCCAGCAGCAGTGGGGAATTCAGGAACAGAATGTTCACAAGCTGATAAATTGACAAAGCATTCAGCTTTAAATAGCCCTTTGTTCAGCACTCGTTCACTAAAATATATTTCATTGGAAAGTTCGTTTTTGAAACTCTGGGCCTTTCTGTGGAAGAAAGGTCATTGGTTTAAGGTTTATTAAATTTTAACTAAAAACAACTGGCTCCATTTAGGTGTAAAATAATTTAAGTACTTACTGCAGGCAACATTCATGCTTTCGAGCTGTTACTCAAAGGTTTCATTCTTCTATGAAGATGTCAACTGTAAACATAAAAATGCATCACTGGAAATGTAATGGTTTAAGATTCAAACTGAAATAAAAATTCCTGCCTGGGGAAAGCAGTATAATCAAAATAAAGTAGTCTTAACTTTCTTTAGAAGTAGGTATACTGAGAAGTAGTGCTAGAAGGCAGCAGGTAGAGGGCTGGTCAGGCACATTGCTTCTTTATTTTTATTTCTTCATGTCTGAAGGCATTTAACATGAGGGCACTGGAATTACATGCAAACTATCATGTGGTCTGAAAATTTTTCCATTGGATATATGCGAAATTGTACTATCCTAAACAGATTTACCAACTAACTAGCAAAAATATGCATTTCCCCTATTTCAGGCCCTTTTGACTAATGGCCATGAGAGGAAATTTCTCATCACTTAATATATCTTTGTACAGGCTTTACACCTGAGATCAAGTATATAGGCATTTATATTGTGAGCCCCCAAATTGTTTTCTTCAAATTTAAGCAGTCATGATGCATTCTTTTTGGAATGTTCAGGTATTATACATATGAAGCAAATGTTTACCCCAAATTTGGCATAATTCTGTGACTCAAAAAATGAGATTCCATCTTATGCCCAATATTTGGGCAGAGTGCAAAGAAGAATATTACAGTTGTTAAAGGTCTTGAAAAAACACCCTGGTTGAGTCATTTTTCCCCCTTCCAGGATTATAGGTTGGAACAGGTAGGGGGTGGGGGGAGAGAACTGGCTTTATGAGGTGAAATAAATGAAGAAATCAAATTTCGATTCAAGAAATTCTGTCACAAGACATGGGGGTTTCTCCAGGAAATGCGTGCAGCTCATGAGTTTAAGGGAGGTGAGTGAAAGAGGTCTTCATGGAGTTTAAATTATGCTGCTCTGTTGGTATTCTACAGACTTACATTAAAGGAATGTAGACAATTTGTTATTTTTTATGATAATTATGGAAGTTCTGTTTTCTTAAAAATAGTACCCCAAACCTATATCCAGTTTTTTTTAAATGACTCCTTTTATAATGCATTATCTTTAATCCTATGTGTTCTTTAAAATGCTAAGCCAATTGTGACTTAGTATAGACACTGATTAGATGTGCATCATGCTGGCATCTGTCAGGATGTAGTTAGGCTCCCTCAGAGACTCCATGTGAATTTGACCTCTACCTATTCTGAAAATTATCTTCAAGGAAAGCTACTCATCAGTTGGATGCCCACAAAATGAAAATTGTTCAGGCTACATAGTGTTAAAATACGATGAAAGCTACATAGTGGCATCCCAAATTTTCATTTCTAGCAATATTCTTTTGTTAAGCAGACCTTAATATTTGTTAGCCCTTTTCCTGCCCTTACCCCCATCCCGCCTGAGCTCTGTTACCTGTGCATTCCTCCCAGATGTGTAGCTCACTGTAATATTTCTATATGGGCCAGTAGGAGCTCCCTCTGCCTAGCCAGAGGCTAAATTTGGCTGCTGTGTTGAGAGGAAATTGACCTTGCCTGATAGTTAGGAAGAAGGGACCAAAGACATCTGCAAATGTCAACCTGAAATGCATTTTGACTTTGAATCGCATCAGGACTAGGTAAGTCTTTCTGTCTACCCCCATATAGATGTAATCGAGCTTAGGTCTTAGGGAAGCTGGGAATGAGGGTGGGGGTAAGGCCCTGGTAGGCAAGCTGGGGAAAGCATCACTTACTGTAACTTGGGTGAGCTAATGCCTCTAACTGGTACCAATGTCAATCTTGGATCTTTTCCCTTAGTAGTAGATTTCCCCCATGTCTGTGGCACTGAATATGATTTATCGCTGGTATTAAGATCAAAAAAGAAATCATTCCTTTTGATGTTTGCCATTAGGCACATGCAGTGCAGGGGAGATCTGTCTTAGCATAAAAGTCACTGTCCTATTTACCATGTTTTCACTAATGGCAGAATATGCTTTTCATTTATTTGCGTTTTTTCATATTTCAAATTACATATATTGAAAAGTTGTTACAGGATAGTTCAATAACGCGTCTTTTCACTTTGTAGAGGTACCAAGGCATGATTGATTTGTAAATAGCATTTTTTAGAGAAGTTTTTTTTAAACTACCACATTTGTATCATCTTTAAAGAGATGAAAACAAGGGAAGAAATATATCCAAATGCGATTTAGTTTTTCATTAAAAAAACAAAAAAGACTAGGTGTTAGTATACATTAGAAGTGAGATGGCATATAAGACACATTGGAACTGAAATTTTAAGGGCCTTGTTCTCTAATATTCCTGGTTCCATACAGGCTTTATTTCCAGTTAGGTACAGTAAGCAGTAGCTTTTGTCCAGCCTCTCAGTTAGGAGGGATTCGCTCAGAGCAGCATGAACCACAGCCCATCAGCAGGCTGCTGGTCAGCAGCAGGTGTGAACAACATAAAACAGGATTAACACTGAAGCAAAGCGTGTACTAAAAACAGAACCCCTGCCTTGATTTTCAAAGGACTGCCTGGACTCTGAAGATAGAAGTCACTCCCTTCATGTCTTCGGACTCTCCTTGTTTACTGAACAGTGTTCAATGGGCTATGTAAATTGCTGTGTTCAGCTCCTAAGAAGTAGGCATATGAATTATTATGCACTCCTTTTAAAATAACTACAAGGAAACCAATCACAGCATTTATTTTAAGATGAGATTTGAAAGAATGAATTTCATAGGGAAAAATTACCATTGACAAATTTTGTAAGGAGGAAGAGAACAGATCATTTGAAAGCTGACACAGCAATATTCATATTTTTTTTCCCACACATAATTTTTGTAATTCTCAAAATATGACCCAGCTTGTTCTAACTTTTAAAATTTATTTGAGCTGATACTGTTTTCATACATACGTGTTTGTATGTAATGAAAGGAGGCCACTTCACTTGCAAAGTCGATTTTTATCAGTGTTCAGCTCAATGTAGAACATAGAATTGTGATTATAGGATCTCTTTAAAGAAAAAAAAAGCAACTTGGCAAATTAATTATCCCAGTAAATTCACCTCATCTGAATTATTAGGTCAGTATATTAAAAGATTGTATTATTTTAAAAACTCTTATAAAGTTACATCACAGTGTAGCAATAGGTGTGAACAACATACTACAGAAGAGGTCTCTGGAAACAATACCACTTAGTCACATTCTGGGTATAGGTAGAAAAGAAGTAATAAATAAAAATTCCACCAAGTTAAACACTTTGCATTTGAAGAAGTATGAATCTTGGTATTTTCTTTGATCATATATGTTAGAGTACTACTAAACAGTGCTAATGCCGTAGTACTTTGAAGTATATTAACAATAATTCATTTTCAAATGTGTGGTAATAGTGCAAATTTCCCCCAAATGAACATGAGGCCAGCATATTAGTCACAAGCACTATGGTGGTTAAATTAAAAAATATATACTTATGTAAAATAAGAATTTATATTGCTGCTTGTTTCTTCAGCACTGTTTTCAAATGAAAGCATAGTACTTAATTTCTCACCCCAAATTCCCTAACCAGTCCACTGGCTCTCATCACAATAAGCGGCTCTCTTGTTATTGTTCAAGCATTTCCAGTTGTGTCCAAGTCTTTGTGAGCCCATTCGTATTTTTCGGCAAAGATACTGGAGTGGTTTGCCATTTCCTTCTCCAGCTCATTTTTTTTACAGACAAGGAAACTGAGGCAAACAGGGACTTGCCCTGAGTCTCAAAGCTAGTAAGTGTTTGGAGCCATATTTGAACTCAGCAAGATGAGTTTTACTGACTCCAGGTCCAACACGACACCACCTAGCTCCCATAAGTCTGGCTCACAATGCTAAAAAAAACTAATAGTCACTTAATTCACACTGTCTCCTAAATTTTATGTTGCAGAGAATTTTTGCTACAAATTTTCATGGGACAGTGCTCACACACTCTTGGATGTTATAAGAAAAAAACTTACATCAAGAATTACAAGGACCAAAAATTTGCATTTATGTCTGTAAATATTCTTTCAGTCACTTATAAGGTCTGTTGTTTTTTGTTTTGTTTATCTCTCAACTAGATGTTTCTAGAAGCCTTTAGTTGTATATGTTAATTAAACTGTAATTTAATTACTAGAGAATAGCTCATAAAATCAGGAATTAGAACTTATCAATGAGATTTAAATTAGTAAAAATGCCCTTAAAATAGATTTTTTTTATGTAAAATTGATTGTTGATAGTTTTTCAGCTCGTCATTTCTTCCTTAGTTTTATTTCTGGTGGCTTATCTCATGCATGTGGTATGTTAATCCCAGATTCTCAGTCTTATTTTCTTTTAATCATAAAGTTTTTTAAAACTTTGAAATCTATGTCATATACTGTTTTCTTAAATAAATTGGGACTTTTCACTACTTGTGCTGAAAACTTAAACACATTTCTTTAGTGTAGCAAAAGATAAAACCATGGAGATATTGTGCACGAAACCTGAATCTATAATTTGGGTTTTAATCTGATTACTTGGTTCTTTGGTGTTATGGATCCTATTTAACTATCCCTATTGGACTCAATTAGGAATTATAGGTTTTACAGCCCTTAGGTTATCGTGTTCTGATTCTGTTGACTTGGAAGGAATAGCTATGTGTAGTCATGTTGATGTTCTTTAATTATAAAATGGAGCCTACACTACCTATGTGAAACATTTGCAACCCCGATAAGGGTTGCAAGTAAACCCCCTAAACTATTAGTAGCTTTATTATATAGAAGACAGTTTGTTCGCAGTCCTGGCACAAAAGAAAAAATAACGTGTTAAAAGACTATTAAAAAAAAGTCTCACAGAACAGAGAATGCATATGAACCCTAAGCATAGAATTCATATTTATATTGTCTGACTTTGAGGGAAAGGTTTAAATTCTTTTTAAAGCAGATAACCCAAAATAAGCAGTCGTCCAAATGAAACATGTACTCATTATGACCAAATGTGTTAACATTTGATCCCCAGGATAAGTTACTTCTCAGCTAGTATCTTACATTGATATTTGTGATAAATTCCCCAGCACAGGTATCCCATGCCTTTCATTTTTATATGACTCCTGAATTCCTAATTTCATCTTAAATAGGCTTTAGCACCTTTGTGATATTTATTTTCAACACAGGCATTTTGTACATTTTCTTTTCTGGAGAGACATGGGTTTATAATCATCATAATTATTGCCATTCAGGTATTTAAACATTTTTAATTAGTTTTGATCAGTAAAGTTAGACAAAAAGATTCTTGGAGATATCATTTAAGGCACTGTCCTAGTTGCCAATAAGAATAATAGCAAAAATCTCTCTTAGAGTTTTTTAAAAATTGTGTTTATACCCAATTTAAATAAGTTGGACATTGGACGTTTCCATTGCAAAGGATGCACCTAACTTTTCCATACCTTCTAGTACGAGAGAGGTGTAGCACTTTTGAACAACAACAAAAAGCGCCTCTTTGGGCATAAACTTAATTAAGAACTATAAGCACCCAAATTATGCCAATTTGGGGTTAGTATTTTTTTTAGCAGGAACAGATTTGGAAAGTTTTATTCTGAGCCATACCATAAATACTAAAGGAAGAAAATATTTAATGAGCCCCACGTTGAAAATCTATACCTGGTAACAGTGATTATTGAGAAAAGAAGACATGGGGGTGGAAATACTTAGTTTTTCCTGAGTTTTACTGTCTCACATTAAAGGGATTTTTTTCTCTCTAATTAATGCAAAAGTGCATCTTTGCATATGATAAGAAAGTTGCTTTTAATAATTGAATTGTGATGCAGATAATAGTTATAAATCTTACAGTACTGTTATTTAAACCATTTCTCTGGGCCCCTCTCTTGCCCTCATATCTCAAACTACTCCATACTGCTTTCTGTTCCAATGATGATAATGTACCTGGAAGGAAAAGGCCGTCCATGGCGAGGCAGGCAGCGTCAGACAGGGCGGCCTGCCATCTGCCCCACCTGCTGCATTCATGTGTCCATCTGGTTCCTGCAATAGCTCATTGCAGGCTTCCACAGAAGAACATTCAGGCTGAAAAGCAGGCTGTGTGAATTATTTAGGCTGCTAGTGTAAATAAAGACAGGGAAGAGAGAAAGATAACAGGAGGAGGAACTGGGGGAACCTTGTGCCTTCTTAGTCTTGGATGCTTTGGAATGCTTTAATGCATGAAAGCATTTGATTTGCATATAGATTTAGATGTATAGATCATTGTGAAGATTACAAGCCAATGAGTTTTATCTAGATTTAGATAGCTCTCATACTGCTTTGCACATAAAATATGACTAGTTACAGGAGGAGAATCTTTGGGGACTTTTAACATGAGTGAAACTGATGAAATGTAATGTTTTTAAGCATTAATTTAGCAGAAATAAAATATTTCTTTTAAGAACTATGTGCCCTTTTTGAACCAAGAATTTATAACTATTTCACATGTGGGGGGCTAACCACTTGGTTTTATAATATATGTTTGTACAATTTGTGCTGCCTTCCCCCCCCCCCTTTTGATCTTAGGGACAATTATAATTGAGATTTTTTTGGTGTTAGTGATTTTTCTTTTGCCTTTACAAATGTAACACTCAATTTATTAAATACCTACTATGTGAAAGATTCTACAACCAGGAGTCTGCTTTTCATGCCATGCCATTTGACTGTTTTTTCCTCTTTCTTAGATAGGTGCACGATTACTAAACAATATCCAGAAAATGGTGGGGGTGGGGAGTGGTGTGAGGAGGGCTGAGGGGGAAGGGGGAAGGCGGGGGAGGAGGAAGAATTTAAACTCAGTCCAGTTAAATGCATTAATACAGGAATTTTAAAGCAATTAATAAGGTAGATTTGAACAAAGCAAATTTAAGGACCTGTTTATATGTTTAATCTATTTTTAGTCCAGGAAAGGCTGTTTTAATATAGTTACAAATAATCTAGTTGTCAGTTGAAAACAAGAATATGACTTAAACACGAAAGTTTATTAAGAATTTCCAAAACTTTAAAAAACAATTCCTTTTAACTTTTACTTATTTTGGGGGAAAATGGATAACTTTTATTAGTTTTACTTAAAAGATAATCTGGGTTTCAGATGCTTTATTTTTTTTAAATGAATGCTTATGGGGATTAATTTCTCTTCCAGTTTCACATATTTATTCCAATTAACCCTCCCACCCCACTACCACTACCAAAATGTAGAGTCCAGTCCTTTTTCATTCTTTCAGTTAAATTGTTTTTAATTCTGTTTTCCTGGTTTCTATCTATATAATAGAACTGGATATGGTCTTTTTCTAGCATTTAGAATTTTAAATACATTAATTAATTTCTAAGATTTCTGAAGCTTTCAGAGACATGTGGTTATGTTAAATTATTTAAGTTTAGACCACGTTAAACTTCTCATATTCATTTAACGTGCAACGTCCTTGAAGAAATTTTTTTCTAAAATTTAAAGCCATAAACCTTGTTAATGTTATTAACTTTGCATCTTGTGCTTGGAGTAGATTAGCCATCATTTAATTCATGGTTCATTGAAATAACCAATAATCCACTTTCTTTTCTTTTAAATTCTTTGAAATTAAGTAATTTATTCAAAAGTTGAGATTTTTTTAACAACTATATTCTAACTGGGTCTTCTGAGTAGATACCCTTTGTTATCCTGAAAAAAAATTCAAATGAGATATAATTTTTAAAGTAGCATTGTAAGTGAATTAAAGTGAAATCCTTAAAGTTAACTTTCTCACTTTTTCCCCTTTAGTTCTATTCCCCATCACTACGTATGCCTTTCCCCCACCCTAAAAAAGTCTTCAAATTCTGTCATAAGTACAGATTAGAGTTATGTTTCTGGTGTAAGTGAGGTTGAGCTGAAATAATATTTTTATAAAATGCTGTAAATTTTTAATCAAGTCACTCTGATGCCATGTAGTACTGATTGAATATTTTTAGCAGTCAGAGTACTACAAAGTCAGTAAAGAAGCCTTACTTAGAAGGAACGTGCAAATCAGTTTATCAACAGGTATTTATTAGGCACCACCTTGTCAGACAAGAAATCAGACCTGATGATACAAGCACAAGAATGAAATTGCTAAATTTAAAGACTGGATTTGGGAGTGTGTTTCATTTACAATGTAATGTAACTATTTTAATAATTCTATGTTTTATATAACTCTTTAGAATTTACACAACACTTTTCTTTACTAGGTTGGTAGGGCTATTATTATTATGTTATCCCCATTTTACAGATAAGGATACTCTTAAGACTCTGAGGCTAGCTAAGTGATTTGACCACATGGCAAATAAGTATCAGCTGGGATTTTAACAAAGGTTTCCTTGCTTCAAGTCCTTTGCTCTTTATTCTGTGTCACAGTACAATTTAACATACATATCAACAGATGATTTTTAGATTCACAGTTCCCTAGATTTATACCTGAAAAGCACCTCAGATCGTCTGGTCCAATCTACTCATTTTACAGATTTGGAAACTGAAGCCCAGACAGATTATAAGTGCCTTGCTGGAGGTCACATACAGAGTTAAGTAGCAGCATCTGGATTTGAATTCAGTTCCTCACACTCTAAATCCCTTATTTTTCTTTTTGTAATATACCATTTTTCAGTAGGTCTGATTTACACAGAATATAAGAGCTTTTTTGAAAAAGTTGCTAAAGCATTACAAGCAGATCAAGGAATTATCAATAAGGATAACTGCGTGTATGTTTTTAATCCCTTTTTGGTTGAGCTTTACTGGTGAAGATTTTTACTAAAATTTCTCTTAGTTACTTATAAGAAGCCCTTTTATTTCTTAGCTGAATACAAGGACTTCTCTGATCTAACCAGAATAGAGACAGCTTTAGACTGACTAATTCACTTGTGCATGATTTGATTAAATCATTGCTACTTTGGCTGGGATATGTAATAATAACTTTATCCTATGATACTGGTACGTATATGTTATGTATAATGTATCATTATGCATGTGTATGTGTTTTGACAGGAGACTAGACTGCTTGAAGAAAGTGACAATAAAAACTTTGTAGTAAAAAATTCTTAGCATAAAGATAGAGTATTTTGTATTCTGCAGTTTCTTCTCTGTCTTCATCTCATTTTATCATGAGGCTAGAGAATCACTGCTCTTAGAGCTAAATGTATTTTTATTTGATATTCTGTTTAATTGAATGTGATATTTGAAGGCAGTGGAAAAGCACTTTTAAAATAAAACATAGATCATATCTTTCAGTAATTTGAGACTGGAGAGGGTTGAAAGATTTTATAATTTGTCAGATGGAAGAATCTTAGAAAGAAATGTGACTTTTTAGGAAAGCCGACATGTAACTCCTACATGGTTATTGGGTAAACTCCATTTAATTTTAACCAAAATTAATGATATTAAGTTAAAAATATAATTAAGTTTTGCTGCATCTCCATGACACATTGCAGTTACCAGATAAATTTATCCTTAGTGCTTCTTAAAATTTACAGTTGACAGTTCAGTCAAATGGACTATATTTATAGAAGGTTCGGCTCTTTTAATACTAGTGTCTTATGGCATTTATGATGTTACTAATTATATGGGAGAAGTAGAAAAAGTAGCATCTATGTTGCTTCTTAATAGCCTCCTATAAAGTATTTCATTACCCTATATACATCATGAAAAATTGGTATAATTATAAATCGTATGTATTTTAATTTGGTAATATTTGGGGAGGTAAAGTGAACATTTTGGGAATGTCCAAATACGTGGATAACACAGTACTTTGCTCAGATTACAGGGATGTTTAATAGAATGCTGCAGGTACATTCTAATTCTCAATCTGTGATATGTGAAGTCATCAGTTTTGTTTTGGTATGTTACATCTGGCCATTTTGCCTAAGTTGTATAGATTAAAATATAGCTGTATATGGCAAAGTAGTCACTTGTATGAAAGTTAAGAAATAGGGCTGTTGCTGACAGCATTTGATAGTAGGAGCACCTGTACACATCTAAGAATTGACACAAGTAAGGGAAGCCCATTTAGAGACATAAACAGGGGTTCTCGTTCTCTCTCTCTCTCTCTCTCTCTCTCTCTCTCTCTCTCTCTCTCTCTCTCTCTCTCTCTCTCTTTCTCTCTCTCTCTCTCTTTTTCCCCCTCCTCTCTCTCCTCTCTCTCTTTCACTGTCTCTGTCTCTCTCTCCCTCTTTCTCTCTCCCAGTTATTGGCTGTGAGTAGTAGTGACAGAAAAGTAAAGGAATGAAATTTTCATTTCTGAGACTAAATTAGCTTGTTTCCTCAAGTGGGAAATTCTCGTCCCAAAATGAATCATAATAAGGATTGGTCAAAAAAGGATTGAATTGAACTTAGTCCTTGCTTTTGAGACCTTAGTGAGCATAAATCTACTTTTTAAAATAATTGTTCAGTTCATTTCCTGAAAAAAAAGGGGGGGAGGGGAAGGAAAGAAAGGAACCAAGCTAGAAAGCACAGTGGATAGAGAAGTAGACCTGGAGTCAAGAAAACCCAAGTTCAGATCCAGCCTCTGACACTTAGAAGCTTTGTGCCTCACTGTCATCTGTAAAATGGGGATAATAGCACATATTTCACAGCTTTGTTGTGAAGATAATAAGAGATAATATTTGTGGCCTAGGTGACACTGTAGATAGAACATTGAACCTGGAGTTCGGAAGACCTGAGTTCCAATTCAGCCAGAGTATCTTACTAATTGTTTGACCCCTGGGTCACTAACCTTTGTGAAGTTTATTATTCTTTATGAATCTTAGTTTCCCCAACATTAAAATGGGCATAATATTGCAAGTGTTTGTTAACCTTAAAGCACTATATGATTGTGAGCTGCTGTTATAATTTATATTATTATTATAAATTATGAATCATCAAGGTCATTCTATTAAAACAGCCAAGAATAGTCATAAAGAATATATTTCAATATTCCTTGTATATCAAGCTTTACAATTCTTTCCAAGATGCTTGTTAACCTTTCAACTGCAGGTAGTGAACAGGTGTTTGCTTTCCTTTTCTGTGCTCATTCAGCAAACCTTATATACCTACTTTTTTTTTTTTTGCTTTTAGGCAATTGGGGTTAAGTGACTTGCCCAGGGTCACACAGATAGTAAGTGTCAAGTGTTTGGTCTGAGGTCGGATTTGAGCTCAGGTCCTCCTGACTTCAGGGCTGGTGCTCTATCCACTGCGCCATCTAGATGCCCCAGACCTACTTCTTAAAGCAGGTGGAGGACATGGACCTGATATCCAAGAGGATGTGCCCAAGTCTTCACTCTGTTTCAAGGGAGTTCCCTGAAAGATGGGCTAAATCAGCAATTGAGCTGATTTTTTTTCCTTCTCTTGAGGTGATATTTTATTTATATGATAAAATGCTTGGAAAGTGATTAATTTGTCAGGGGAACATCTTGTTACTGTAAATTTGCTGAGTGTGTAATAAAATTGCCATAACAAAGATATGAAAATGAAGATTGTTAAAAAAAAAGGCAAAGAGTCTATTTTCATCATTTCATTTTAATTTAGATTTCTTTATTTCTTTCTAAAGCAAATAATGCCAACTGTCCACAAGGAGTGGGTATCTCTGAGGTAGGGAAAGGAAAAAAGGGAGGGAGCAAAATAGAAGCAGAAATGAGGGAGTAGAAATAGTGCCTTATTCTCTCTCTGGACCAACAGTAACTGATACATCCATTAAATTTCAGCCCAGGCAGATTGACTCAGTGAATTTATATAAATTAAAAAATACAGGTCATATACCTTTTCTGATAGACTCTAAATGAGAAATATGAATTCCCTTAAACTTCAAAAGAGAAAATCCATAGGCAAGAGTTTTTTAGTCAATGAGATACTCCAGTATTGCTTCCTTTCTCATTGTGTTTGTACAATAAGTTTTAGTCAGTGGCTAAATATCATAGCAGCCTTCTTTTCCTCATTGATTAGTTTAATGCTGTATTTATTAACTCACATGGTGAGAGTTCACAGGTTTTACATTTTTAGTCACATTTTAATTTGTAATCTGCAAAAAATTCAGGTTAACATAATCCCTTATTCAGTTTTTGAATGTAACAAGTGAAAATAGCATTAGGTAGGGAATGATGCTTTTTATTCAGGCTCATTTTCCCTACTGCCTGTCCATTTGTCCAATGGAATGAGCCACTTATCATGCTTCCAGGTTTTTCTCTTTCATGCTTAAGAATTATGAAAGGAAAATTCCAATTTTTCCTGTCCTTCAGTGACAGGTAGACTGAAGATTGTGGTCATTTGGATTAAAAACATATCCATCATCACCAGCCCGCAGGTTATTATGATGTCTCCTTTGAATATATGAATTTCATATACTGCATGTTGGAAACCAAAAATGCCAACTTTTTATATAAATAATTATCCCATTGGTGATATACAGCATACTGTTGCCATATTTTTTCACTTTCATAGCATTCTTGGCCTTATCACCCATAACATAAATCTTTTATTCTCATATTTAATAAAACTGGGAGGGTAACAACCCTCTGTACATTGTACAGTTGACCAATCACACATCGTTGTTTGACTTTCATTATTTGTTTTCTCATGACAGATATTTTTGTAGATCTTCCAGTTTAAGTTTGATAGCATGTTGGATACAGCAGTGCAGAGAAGTAAGCAGGTGACCTTATTTATGTGCTGTCTGTAACCTCAGCACACAGCCCTCAGCTTAGTGAGGTTCAATGGATGGATGGATAGATGAATGAATAAAGTTCCAAGCACCCGATGTTGTTATTTTAGGCTGCTAATTAGTTAACTCAATTCTTGACTAGGAGTGTTGGCTGGGGGTGAGGGCACTGGAAAAGCGATTGTCATAAGGGACATTTGGCAGTGGGAGTATGGCTGTGGGCTAAAGGGAAATAACATTTCCCAACACAATCGAAGAGATTCTACATTTTGAGTTGGAAAGGAGCTTAAACATGACAGCTAGTCCATCCCCTCATTTACAGATGAGAAACTAAAGTTCCAAGAGGTTAAACTACTTGCTTAATATCACACACACCAGGTATTACAGTGGTATGTAAATTATCTGGGAAAAAATTAAAATAATTAAATTTATTGATGTTTGGCAAACCATGCAACTTTTCACATGTTTAATAAACACTGAATGTATGAAATATTGCAGTGGTCATTGGTATGTGATTTAGCATTGATTTCACAATATTTTGACACATTTTTAAATTCATCATGAAACTGCACATTTATTTCATTAGATATTAAGCTTGCCTTTGAAAAATAGTTCTTTATTCTAAAGTCCAATACTAATTATAGTCCAT